>NC_058103.1:29491060-29794090 GCF_020171115.1 Neogale vison
TGGCAACTTTTATCTATGATGGCGGACATTCCTACCCTGTGCCCAGTGTCAGAAAGCATGCAAAGCTGAAACTGTTGTTAAGAGATTGCTTGGTGAGCTTGGATTTGGAATCAGAGAAGGGGAAGTCTTTAAAAGGTCAGCCTTCAGGCCCTGGAAAAGAGCTGAGAACTGTCTTGGTCCCATTCTCGAGCCTACCTCTCCAAGGCTGAGAATATCCACACGTCCCAGGTCTGTGTCTCCTGCACAGGGTGAAGCTGGACCAGTTCTGTGAATTTTCACTGCCCGTCTCCATCCACGATGACCTTGCATAGGCTTTGGACACTGTAATAAGAACCAGTTGGTTTGCATTTAAGGCTGTATGATAGGAACCCCTTATCCTCATGAATGTTTTTTCATACTCTGAGTTCCTAGTACCTAGTATGCAACCTGTTCTACCTTATTCCAGAAAGGCAAAGAATGGCTGATGATAAAATACCCACCTGTATGTCTGAATGGACAGCAATGTAAAGATCAGAAACTACATGGATATAGGTGGAGAACACTGTACCTGTCACGTAGTCAAGAGTGTAACTAGAATGATTTTTATGCTTCCTGGCAGACCCTGCACAGAGGAAAACACATGGGCTGGTTTGATTTGAAAAATGGTTGATTCACACATCTGGAGTTTGAAAGGGCAATCAGGAACCCAGTGAGCACAAAGGATTTGGTTGTTCCTACAGAGTTGTATCAGCAAACAGTTGTGACATTTTTATTTCAAACACATTACTAGTAAAAAGAAGCTAATTCTCATTCTGTGTGAAAGAGCCTCAAAAACACAGAATCTGCTTTTGTTACGAATTGCGAATTGCGAGTGATCTCTCCCTGGACAATGCCACTACCAGGCAAAGTTTCCACAGTTTAATTCAACAAGCATTGATTAAGCATCTATTGTATGCCCGTGTTAGGTTCTGCAGATACAAAGTTTATAAAATGTGATGCCACCCCTCAAGAAACTTACACTCCAGTTGGGCAAAGGGACAAAGAGGTCAAGGATAGCTTTGTAGTTGGGACTCACAGGATTGCCTGGGACTGGGGAAGCCCTTGGCCTGCTGTGGGGCTTCAGGACAGGCAGTCTTCCTGGAGGGGGTAACACCTGAGCCTAGCCTTGAAAATGATTTCTGGTCTGGTCTGCTTGCCAAAGTGGTGAATGTGTGACGCCGAAGCTGGAGTTAGAAGCCCCAGATCAGATTTTCATCTCTTTAATTAACCTGCTGTGTGACCTTGTAAAAGTCCTATTCCCTCTCTGAACATCAGCTAATTCCCAGGTTAAACGTGGGAGAGACGATCACTAGCATTCCGCAGTATGATTGGACTTGAGAAATTCATCCACTGGGAAGGAAGACAAAGCTTGGTAGAATACACGATTAAAGTAAGTGGGAAGTAAGTGTGATGTGTCAGGTGCTTAGAAAGGATGCGAGCACCAGCCAAACCCCAGTAACATCAGTGAAAAGTCAGCGCAGAAAACCTGTTCTTGGCAGGTTGAAAGAACACTCAAGTCTTTCTCAGGAAGCAGTTTTCTTCTGGGGAATCTGTTTGAAAGGAAGCCTGCAAAGCTTGCAGACCTGGTTAGGAACCCAGGGGGCCTTCACTCTAGGGGGCGGGGCCCACGCAGAAATCCCGAGCTCTAATGAAAGGGGCGGGCCTGGGACGGCGGCGGCAGCCAGTGAGAGAGCCTCCCGATGAGGTCATGGAATTCCTCGGCGCTTCATTGGTGGACCCCCCTCCGCTCCCCCCAACGAGGCTTCGGCGCCGACCTCCCAGCAGGCGGTGGGCCTCTAGCGGGACCCCGGGAGCCAGGGCTCGGAGGGCGCGTCCCCAAACTTTCTCAGGGTATTTACAGACGCTGAGCAGTGAGCGAACCCTGCCATGAGTGGGACCCGGCCTCCTCCTGTGGGAAGAACTGAAAATGCCCAGAATAAAAGGGCTCTTAAAAAAATAAAAATAAGAAATAAAATAAAAGGGCTCTTACCCATCCAGAAGCTGGATTCTGACAAAGCCATTTTCTCCAAAGTGGAGGGCTTGTTTTGTTTCAATCCAAACACACTGTTTGATTAACCATTTTAACCATTTAAAGACACTGAGCCAACTTCTAGTGGCTGGACAACTTTCTGGCGTTCTGAAACATTTTAAAACCATGATTCTCCAAACCCTGGTGTCCAGAGGAATCCAGAACATTGTTTGCCCATGCCTACCCTGACTCCAGTCCTGCCGGCTCCAAAACCTGCAGGTTGAAGAAATTGGTAGGGCCAGGGAGCTGGACCCCGCTTTGGTAATCAAAGCATTTAAAGCATCATCAGAACTTGTTAGAAATGCACTCTAGCAGGTAGCTCTGGTGCTCACTTAGGTGTGAGAACGGATTTAAATCAACTCCCCTCAAACGATGAGACTGCTTCAGAACAGTGTGGATTCTTCACTCTCAGAATCCTATGGCTGGAGAGGGCCCCCTAGTCCAGTCCCATCTTGGGGAGGTAATTTTGGAGTGCTTGCCCGTTCTCACCATTGAACTCCTGGGGTCCAGCTGGGCTCCAGGCATCTGCCGTGGTTGGGCTGCAGGTAACTGGACCAGTGATGCCCATGTGACCAGCACTTTTCTCGAGATTGAGACAGTCCCTATGAGTGAATCACCTAAGGGTGAACTTGGTACACAAGGGCAGTCCTATTCTGCTGTGTGGCCGGGACAGCAGAGGAAACCAGTCTGTAGAAGGGAGAAAGACACATAAGGAGTGGAGTGGAAAAAGAATGGGTACCAAGATGCCCTCCAGGCCCCTGCCTCCCTCTCCAACTTCCTGCAGACCTCCTGCTCTGGCTGATGGAACTCGGGGCACACTAGGCACAAGCAAGCATAAACTGTTCCCATCTGAGGTTTTGCACATGTTTCCCTCCACCTGGAATTCTTAACCTTTGTCTTTCCCAAGCTCCTTCATTCCCGACAATGAGGAAAGTTCTTAAATGTCGCCTCCTTGGGGTGCCTGGGTAGCTCAGGTCGTGATCCCAGGGTCCTGGCTGGGATCGAGCCCCACATCAGGCTCTCTGCTTGGCAAGGAGCCTGCTTCCTCCTCTCCTCTGCCTGCTTCTCTGCCTGCTTGTGATCTCTGTCAAATAAACACATAAAATCTTTTTTTAAAAAAGAAGTCACCTCCTCTGGGAGTGGCACTTTAAAAGAACCCCTCCCGCAGCTGCACTCCATCATGTTAGCCTCTTTTCGTGTGTTCAGTGCATGTGATATCTTGTGTGCCATCACAGGTATTCATGTGCTCACTAGCTCACCATAAGCTCCTTGAGAGCAGAGATCCTGGGGTTTGTTCATCACTGGATCCCTGGGCCTTGAAATGGCCCGGCACCTAGCATGGTAGCTCAGTAAATGGTAGTTGAAGAAAAGATCACTTTCCCAACCTTCCTGAGGTCCAGCTTCTTCCAGCCCTCAGGTTGCAGGAGACCCCCAGACCCCCTCCCCAGTCTGTGATCTCAACACACCCTTCTAGATGGATTCTTTTTTTTTTTTTTTAAAGATTTTATTTATTTATTTGACAGAGAGAGATCACAAGCAGGCAGAGAGGCAGGCAGAGAGAGAGAGGAGGAAGCAGGCTCCCCGCTGAGCAGAGAGCCCGATGCGGGACTCGATCCCAGGACCCTGAGATCATGACCTGAGCCGAAGGCAGCGGCTTAACCCACTGAGCCACCCAGGTGCCCTTCTATATGGATTCTTGATGTTTGTCACACAAGCACCCCAGAGGGGTTCACCTTTGTTTTGCAGGCAAGAAAATTGAGGCCCAAGTGACTTGCCCAGGGGATTATGTGGCCAGTTAATGGGACAAGGGGGACAGGAGTGCTAAGCTTTCAGGCCACTGCTAGGTCCCCAGGGTACTCCTTCTCATGATCTGGGGTTGCTCCCCACAGCACAGCAGTCAACTCAACCTCAGCCCTTTTTGTCTCCTTATATAAGCTTTTAATAAATCAGTTTCATTTTCAAAACGCTGCCCAGAATAGTGTGCGGTCCACAGAAAGATGCTGTCAGTACTGCCCGCTGTAGGAAGTTATTTTCTGATGAACTCTAGTGGGTTGGGCGGTTCGAACATCTCTGTTGCTCCAGGAGCATGACAAAGATCGCACTGGTCCTCACTCCACCCGGGTTCCCCTTTTTTAGGATGTAAAAGGATATGATCCAAGGTGCCACTTCTGAATATTTATCCAAAGAAAACAAAAACACTAATTTGAAAAGATATCTGTACCCCCATGTTCAGTACAGAATTATTTACAGGAGCCAAGAAATGGAATTGACCTAAGTGTCCACAGAGAGGTGAGTAGATGAAGACGTGATGTATATAATAGAAGATCATTCAGCTATTTAAAAGGAATGAAATCTTGCCATATGCCCCAACATAGATGGACCTTGATGGCGTTGTGCTAAGTGAAATAAGTCAGACAGAGAAAGACAAGTCCTGTATGATTGCCACTTATATGTGGAATATGAAACAAAAACAAGCTCCTAGATACGGAGAACAGATGGGTGGTTGTCAGAGGCTAGGAGTAGAGGGATGAGCAAAATAGAGGAAGGGTCAAAAGGCACAAATTTCCAGTTATAAAGTAAATGCATGAGGATGTAATGTACAGCATGGTGACTATAATTAATAACACTGTATTGAATATTTGAAATTAAATGTTCTCATCAAAAGAAAAAATGTGCAGCTATGTGCAGTGATGGGGGTTAGACTTACTGTGCTCACTTTACAACGTGTACAAATATACCAGAAACTATATGATGTGATATGTCAATTATACATTAATTGAAAAATGAAATGTAAAAGGATGTCTTTTTAGAGATGTCTGTATGTTCCAGCCTCTAGGTTACTGTAGTCCAGGGAAGCAGAGCCTTTGGCCCAGAGGAAGTAGCTGTGACTGCTGGGTGCAGAACATTGTTCTAGGGAGCTCTCCCAAGTAATGGGACCCTTGCACTTGGCCTGGGACCTCAGTACACATGTGTTGCATAGCTGGCTCAGTCATGGCGGCCTGAGTGACTGTTGTCAAATTCAAGGGATCATGCTCAGGAAGGCAGGGAGCAGGAGAGTGGGGGTTGGATGCCCTTACTCTGGGTACTTATCCAAAGATAAATGGTCATCTGTCATGCCTTGTGATCTTTATCTCCTTCCTGTATTGGGGGAATCACCCACGTGATGAGGCCACTACCTCTTCCCACCCAAGAAGCTGAGAATGTCAGGTACTCACTGCCGGGCTCCCTTGTGGCCACAGTGAGGGTGGGTGACCTCAGCTCTGATGGGCGGACACCTCTAGAGCCTGGGGTTAGTTTCATCCCCATCTGGTGGACGTTGTTGTGGCAGTGGTGGGGTAGTTGGCGGAGGCGCACCCATGCGTCCACGCCCAGCCATGGCAGCCATGCTCCTTCCTCTCCAAACCAGTCCTGAGGAGGATTTCCGACCCCTGTAGAGGGCTACCCAGCAACTTCCATCCCAGTCACCGTCCTCCCAGAGATTGTGAGCCATCTGAGATTAATTCCGTTAATGCCTAAACCACCCAGAGCTGGTTTCTGTGGAGGACTGAGGGAGGAGGGTTCCAGAAGGAGGGCCAGGTGCCGGCGGGGAAGAAGAGCGTGCGGGTGCTCGGGTAGAGGAAGTGGCATTTCAGCAGTGGGGTACAGCAGCCCTGTTGTCCTTGAGACCAAGTCCCAGGTTGTGCGGAGGGAAGTAAGTCACCTGGGAGGCAGGAAGGTCCTCTGGCTCCTCACTCAGGTTACAGAGTTCCGTGGGCTGGCAGGTTTTCCTGAAAGTTGGGTTTATTTTCCTTTGCTGCTTTCTGAGCCATTCACTTGAGAACGTAGTTGATGGGGCCACCTCATCTTTATCACGGACGGCTGCTCAGGTTTGACAAGCCTCAGTGTGCGCCCTCACCTGGAGCCCAGAAAGCCAAGCCTTCACCTAAGGTCCTGTGTTCACTTGGGGTGGACTTTCTCTTTACAGGGAAAAGAATATCTTAAAACACTTCTCCCTGCCCCCACCTCAGCTTGAAATCTCCTGCAGGGCTCATACTTGCCTGCCTTTGATGGGAACAACTAATTGCAGTGGGTTGGGTCCTTGCAACTCTGTGCGCATTAGAATGGGCCCCTGGGCCTAAGCGGGGGCGGGGCAGGAAGGGTTTGGGGGCTCCACTCCCGAGCTACTGAAGTGTCCTTCTAGTGGGGCTTCAGCCTATGTGGGGAGGAGCTGATGCACACTGCAGGGCCCGGGGATCAGATCTTTTCTTGGGAGTAGGGTTTGAATGAGCAAGGTGCAGCTGGGGCTCTCGGACATGGAGGAGGAGGAGGAAGAGGAGGAGGATAAGGCCTCTAACAGGTGGGAACAGAGTCAGGTGCTCCATAGATCACCTCCCTCTCCTACTCTCATCTCATTCCTAACTCTAATTTAAACCAACTGCCACACAGCGCTTCATACAAGCCCAAGTCCACATGGACAGGCTGAGGAGGCAGCTGCCCACACAGGAGGACTTAAGGAGCACAATCTGAAAAGAGCCAAAGCAGGACATGGGCACTCCTGCAGCACTTACCATCCTGGGCCCTCAAACCAGCAGCTGTCACATGCTGTCTTCTACAGGTCATGGGCTCTGTCGTCAACTTCTCACAGTGTCTCTGCCTTGGGTGGCTGTGGAGTCCTGGCACTACGGGCCATGCCTTAGTCCCCCCCTGAATCCCCCAGGACACCCAACTCAACAGGTACTCATCAGTTCACCCATCCAGCCAGCGGGGTGGCTTGGAGAACCCCCATAGGAAGGAGAAGGGAAATTTCTGTAGAACCCCGTTTCCCTTTGTACCAGGCCCATCTCCCTCCCCTAGAGGAAGGAAGAGTTGGATTTTCAGTTCTTTCCTTTGTCACTTCCTTACATTTTGTGCTTTTATCTTAACAGGCACACACAGTCCCTCTCCTGTTAGAGGCATTTGGGCATGTATTTGCTCCTGTGGAGAGACTGTGAGTGTCAGAAAGGTCAGGACTGGGTCTTGGTCCCCTCAACAACCCCACCGTCATCTGGCACATGGTTGGCATGCTAGAGTTTCTGAATGAAGGAACATTCATTAAATGGAATGGTCATGCAAGAAGCCACCTACCCCCATGACATCTGTGTAGTGTGGAAGAATGTGTCACTTAAAACAAGTTTTAGATGTAAATCAGCATATGGTCTCAATATAAAGTATATAATTTAATAGTTATTAATATATTGATGGAGTTGTGCCACCATCACCAAAATCAATTTAGAACATTCTATCATCCCCTGAAAGGAATCTGGGACCCCTTAGCTGTCACTCTTAGCCCCTCTCCCCCAACTCTTGGCAAACACTAATTGATTTTCTGTCTTTATGGATTTGCCAACTCTGGCCGTTTCATATAGAGGGAATCACACAATATATGGTTTTTTTTAAAGTGGCTTCTTTGACTTAGTATTTTCAAGATTTCTCTGCTCTGTACCATGTATCAGCCTTTCATTCAATTTTACTGTCAAATAATGTTCCATTGTGTGGATACCACGTTTTATTCATCTATTCATCTGTGTGGACACTGGGTTGTTTCCATTTTTTTACCATTGTGAATAATGCTGCTGTGTACACTTGTGTGTAGAGTCTGGTGTAGACACACATTTTCATTTTGCTTAGGTATACACCCAGGAATGGAAATGTCAGGTCATATGTTAACTCTGTATTTAACCTTTTGAGGAATTATCAAACTGTTTTCCAAAACAGCTGCACCATTTTACATTCTCACCAACAATGTGTAAGGGTTCCAATTTCTCTACATTCTTGCCAGCACTTGTTATTATCTGTCTTTTTGATTCTAGCCATCCTAGTGGATGTGAGATGTATCTCGTGGTTTTGATTTACATTTGCTTGATGAATAATATTGTTGACCAATTTTTTGTATGCTTATTGGCTCTTTGTCTTCTATGGAAAATTCAAATCCCTTGCCTATTTTTAGTTTTTAAAAATTTTAATTGAAGTAGAGTTGACATATAACATTATATTTGTTTCAGGTGTATGATATAGTGATTTGACAATTGCTTACATTAGAAGATGTTCACTCTAAGTACAGTTACCATCTGTGATCACATAAAGTTATTACAGTGCTATTGACTATATTCCTTATGCTGTACTTTTCTACCCTGTGACTTACTTGTTTTATAACTGAAGTTTTGAACTTTTTTTTTTAAGATTTTATTTATTTGACAGACAGAGATCACAAGTAGGCAGAGAGGCAGGCAGAGGGAGAGGAGGAAGCAGGCTCCCTGCTGAGCAGAGAGCCAGATGCAGGGCTAGATCCCAGGACTCTGGGATCATGACATGAGTCAAAGGCAGAGGCTTAGCCCACTGAGCCACCCAGGCGCCCCAAGTTTTGAACTTTTTAATCCCCTTCACAAATTTCTTCTATCTCCCCACCCCCATCCCTCTGGCAACCACTAGTTGTTTTCCATATTTATGAGTCTGTTTGTTCATTTGTTTGTTTTTTAGATTCTACATTTGAGTAAAATCATATGGTATTTTTCTTTCTCTGATTTATTTCACACACAGCTTTGCGCAGTGGCAGTATCGTAGCCAATGAGGTTTATCCGAGGCGCGATTATTGCTAATTGATTTATTTCACATAGCATGACACCCTTTAGGTCCATCCATATTGTCACAAATGGCAAGGTCTCATTCATTTTTTTATGGCCGAGTAATAGTCCATCATGTATATACACCACATCTTCTAAACCATTCATTTATTGATGGACACGGGTTATTTCTATACCTTGGTTATTGTAAATAACGCTGCAGTAAGCATAGAGGTGCATGTATCTTTTTGAATTAGTGTTTTCATTTTCTTCGGGTAAATATACCCAGTAGTGGAATTATTGGATCATATGGTAGTTCTATTTTTAGCTTTTTGAGGAGCCGCCATATTGTTTTCCATAGAGGCAGCACCAGTTTGCATTCCCACCAACAGTGCATGAGGTTCTCTTTTCTCCATTTCCTGGCCAACACTTGTTATAGCTTGTCTTTTTTATTTTAGCCATTCTGACAAGTGTGAATGATTATCTTATTGTGATTTTGACTTGCATTTCCCTGATGATGAGTGATATTGAGCATCTTTTCATATGTCTGCTGGCCGTCTGGATGTCTGATTTGGAAAATGTCTATTCAGATCCTCTGCCCATTTTCAATCCTTTGTCCATTTAAAAATTAGATTATTTGTCTTTTTATTATTGAGTAGTGACAGTTTTTTGTATATTCTAAATATAAATCTCATCAGATATATGATTTACAAATATTTCTCCCATCCTGTGGGTTGTTTTTTCACTCTCTGGTTAGTGTCCTTTGAAGTACAAATATTTTTAATTTTGATGAAATCCAATTTATCAATTTTTTCTTTTGTCACCTGTGCTTTTGGTACTGTTTTTAAGACACTGATATCTAACCTAAGGTCATGAAGATTTGCATCTATGTTTTCTTCCAAAATTTTATAGTTTTAGTTCTTATGATTAGGCCTACGATCCATTTTTGAATTAACTTTTGTATATGGTATGAGGTAGGGGGTTCAAATTCATTGATATCCACATGCAAAAGGATGAATTTCCAGTTGTCCCTGTAAGGACCTATTTAACCAGAGGCTTCCATTAAGGTTAAACAACAACCTTCTTGTTTAACCCTTAAACTGTCCCTGCTCCCCTTCCCCCAGTGGACTGACTTAAAAAAAAAATGAGTCCTGGAAACCAGCCCCAGGTAACAAAGCCCAGATACAAGGGTGGGTCAGGCCAGGTGGAGACATCAGTGGGGGGGTTGCATACTGTCTCCAAGGAGTATGGGCACCGCCCTTTGGGAGCCTTTTGGGTGCCAATTCTAACCAAGGTGTGACAGGCTAGGTCAAATGTCTACTATAGGGTAAATTGTAATTCAGTTGGTCACCTAGCATACTAGGTGCATCACTGTGCAGCTTTCTCTGTGTGTTATAATCTCATTGGCCACCTATGCGTGGCCAGACCCAACCACATGGCCTTTGCCCTTAAAAGCTAGTCTGTGAAACAGAGAAGGGTCACCCTCTCTGTAAGAGGTGTGGCCCTGGCTGGTCAGTTTGATTCTTGATGCTTGGCGCGAAATAAAGCTTTGCTTGACCTTTGCTTTATATCAGTCTTGCTCCTTTAATCACGGACCCATTTTGGGGGGGCCATAACAGTCCCAGCACCCTTTCTATTCAAAGACAATTCTTCCCCCGTTGAATGGTATTGCACTCTTATAAAAAAATCAGTTGACCATAAAATGTTTATTTCTAAACTCTGATGTTTATTCCATAGAAAATAGAAAAGCTGCCTGTTGCACGTGGACCATGAGAATCAGACCAGCTTGCTCCTGTGATGGCAGGCCCCTTTCTTGGAGAAATCACAATGGCTAAGTCATCACATCTCTGAAAGGAAGGTGCACTGGTTATTGGGAGAACATAGGCAACCTGTGTCTGAGGTGAGGAGCAAATTCAAGGAGCCCTGTCATCAGTGGACTGGCGAAATCAACAAGACTTTGCTGTAATTGGTATTCCTTTCTTTATCAAGGACGGAAATGAATGTTTGGCATCTAATGAGCCTTCTTTCATACTTTAAGAATAAAACCCTCATTGTTGGATGCAATGTCTTGAGAGTAAAAGACAAAATCATTCTAGTATTCGACAATGCCACAGAAAAACGTCCAGCCCAGGGGAGGTGGGGGGCAAGAGGAGTTTCCAGAGGCCTCAGAGAGAAAACGCCAGTTTGATATGTTTAATCCTTACCACTTTACCTTAGAGTGCAAAGATGTTTTGAGCTGCCAGAAAGTATGTTAAAAAGATCCGCATTTCATTTCTTTTCTCTTTGATTTGACTGAACTCATTCCCATCAGTAGTTACCGATGGCTACTAAGTGATCAGGCTGTTGTCGAATTCCCTCCCCCCCCACCCCACCCCCACCCCTTGGAGGGAAATAGAAGTGCAGGAAAATGTCCCTGTCCTTGACTTTGGGCTCTACTGGGGAGACAGATGGATTGTGAAAAAGTCTGGACGAAAACCATGAGGCAGAGCAAACATGGGGTGAGGCTGGATCTATCAATGTTGTTTCCACCCTGAGTCCAAACTCCTGTCTTCTGGTTATGCTCCCACTGGCTTTTGAGGAATGACCTCAAACTAACAGGTATCCAGTCAGAGAAGATGCCCGGCCCTCCTCTAGCTAGGGCAGATAAAACCCTCCCTCCTGGGTGGTTTAGTCTTGCCTGGAGTGGCACAAGGATGAAGGGAAACAGACAGACACAGACAGACAGACACACACACACAGTCACATGTTGTGCACCCTCCACATTAGCTCAGACTCTGCCCAGCACTGAGGCCCAGATGAAGCAACCATTAGCATTTGTTCTCAGGCCCCCAGGGCCAGAGCAGGTCCCAGCCTCTGCCAAGCCCGGCTCTTTGTTCCTTGGCTCCAACAGGGCTCTCCCATTTCCTGTCATCCCTTCCGTTTTTGCTTAAGTTATTCAGGGGTAGTTCTTGTTGCTTTCACACAAAGAACCCAAGTGGGATGCTGGGAAATTATTTTTACATCCCTCAGGGGTTGGGAAAGATTAGAGAACATTCCCAGGCCTCAGGAAGACTGACAGAACTATCCAGAGCCCAGACCCAGCCCCAAAATGGCGGGCCCTGGGGGCTGCGAGCTCTGAGAATAGAAGGAAGACTGCCTGGACTATGGGCAGCACAGAAGGCCTCCTGTGTCGGTCAGATGAACAGAGAGATTTTAACATCTCATCCCTGCTCTTCTCCCTCTCCCCTGCATGCTTAGCATAGAACGTCCCACATAGTGGGACCCGTGGATGGGTTCCGTTGCAGGGGTGACTGTTCTGCCGGGCCCGTGGCCCTGAGGCCCCAGGGCCCGCCTGAGGGAGCGCACACAGCTTCTCAGACTAAACTTTGTACCATCTGCTCAGTCACCCTGGGAATCATCTGTGTTAGAATTTGATTTTACCTTTTTTAAAGATGTATTTATTTATTTACGAGACAGAGAAAGAGCAAGCAAGAACACACAAGCAAGTGGGCCAGAGGCAGAGGGAGAGGGAGTCTCAAGGCAACTCCACGGTGAGGACAGAGCCCCACGTGGGGCTCGATCCCACGACCCTGAGTTCATGACCTGAGCCAAAACCAAGATTCTGACGCTCAACGAACGGAGCCATCCAGGCGCCCCTGGGGTGAAAATTTTAGTCTTTGGGTGGTCTCCCCCCACCATCCAACATTCTCAGGGTGGACTGTCTTCCTTACCAGTGGCTGAGGGAAATATTTTCTAACTGGTGGGAGCCACGGTCGCTGGTAGCGGTCTCTCTCCTTGTGTCTGTTGCTCCTCGCTGGTGGCACGAGGCCTACATTATCTTGGAAAAAATCCTTCCGAACTACTTCTGATGTGCAAAAGCACATAAGGAGCATGACAGCAAGCACCTGTGTGCCGGCAGTAAAGGCCACAAATAAAACATCAGACGCCGCCACACCACCCCCAGCCTGAGCAAGCACCTGCCCCAAAGGGCTACAGGCTCCAAAGCAGAACTTTGTCTGGAACCTGCTCCTAAGTGTGGGACTCAAGGTAGGCCACAAGGAACCGGAGCTTCCACGTCGGATCTGGGAAGACACGGGGGCGCCACCATGGATCTAGAAGATCGCCGTGATTGCCCCCTGTCGCGAGGGTTTTCTGCCTCCAGAGTGGGTGAGCTGAAATTTTGACTCCAGGGCTCCGTGGCCCCTTCTCATCCTAGTAACAACCCCAGTGTTGGTGTGGTTCTTGGCTCGAGCCCAGACCACCATGCCCAGACCTTCCGATGGAGCTGGCTTGCCCCCGAGAAGTCTCCCCACCTTGAGCTGAGGGTGTCTCCCTGGCCTTAAACCCACCCCCAATATTTGTAAACCTTTGTAACAGTCTGAAAGTATCAAGACACTTCAGATAGACTTGACAGTCCCAAGAAATACCCCCAGAAAATGTTCCAGCTCCTGAGACGGAAGGCAACAATAATGTCACCCCTGTTTTGTAGGTGAGGAACTGAGGCCCAGAGAGCGGTTGGCCCTCGGGGGTGGGCAGAACTCGGGCGGTGCCCTGCGGTGGTGTCAGGGTCTCAGGCAGAGGTCTTCCCCGGCCTCCCACCGCGGTCTGCTTCTGGGTTTTGCTGGCCTGGTCCGTCCACTCTTTGGGATAGACCAGCCACTTGTGCTCAAGCCGCAGTGTTCAGTGGACGCAGCCAGGGTGGCCTTCATCCGGGTTTCCTGGGAGTTCCACGTTGACACCAGCCCCGACCTCGCACTCGCCCAGGGGCAGAGTGTGGGAAGTCCTGCCTGGCGGTGTTGCTTGCCAGGGAAATACATTATTATTACACAAAAATGAGTTTCTTGACTTGGTCTTGTGGCTCAGCGTCCCATGCGGCTGAAACCCCGGATAGTGAACACGCAGACAGGGCTCTTATGGGGTTCCTGGAGCCATTCGTGGTCCCAGGCCAACCCTGGACCCCACAGCCCTCTGGGGCAGCTTAGTCCGTGGTCTCTGCTGTCACCTGGTGTTACCCTGGGATTATTTCTTCTTTGTTCATAAATAGCCGAACACGTGCCCGGACTGGCTCTTCATCCAGGGTGCCGGCGTGGACACTGGGGAACCCTGTCCACCCCAGCTCGAGCCCAGAGCCACATACAGCACTCCTGCCCCGAGGTACAGAAACACAGGCTGTGAGGTGTGAGGCTGCACTTCTGGGTCTCTGGCTGGTTCCCAGAATTGATCAGAGTGAGACACACGAAGGACAGGGTCTCGCACAGCCTGAACGATGTCCTGCTGACATCGTTCCTCCCACAACACTTCCTCGTGGCCTCGGGCCTCAAAGGCTGTAGAAGCCCCCTCCGCCCCCTGGGACCCCTCAGTGGTGAACGTGAATTTCTCCTATTTCATCAGGAGGTCTGAGACCCAGAGAGAGGGAGGTGACCTCCCGAAGCAGGAGGTGGGCTCATCAGTGCCAAGAAATACCAAAAAACTCAGTGCAAAAAGAGCCAGGCTGCAAAGTCATGAACAACGGACAAGCAGACTTTCTTTTTCTTTTTCTTTTTTTTCTGTTTTAAAGATTTTATTTATTTATTTGACAGAGAGAGAGAGATCACAAGTAGGCACAGAGGCAGGCAGAGAGAGAGGAGGAAGCAGGCTCTCTGCTGAGCAGAGATCCCGATGTGGGACTCGATCCCAGGACCCTGAGATCATGACCTGAGCTGAAGGCAGAGGCTTAATCCACTGAGCCACCCAGGCAGCCTGACAAGCAGACTTTCATTTAAGAAAAAAACAAAATCCAGAAAATTGCCCTTTTTTATGCGTCCCATTTAAAACAAAGCCTGGGGAAAGACACCCTGCGGTTTGAAGATGGGGACAGCACAGCAACAGTGTCCAAGAGGCAGCCTGGCCCCAGCGACCCCAGGGTCAGCCACTGACAATGAAGCTTTACTCTCAGGCCTGATAATAAACTAAGCATCCGAGTTGAAGGCATCTATTTCACTCCCAATGTTTTGTTCTAGTTGGTTGAACTCAGGACCAGAATGTCTTGAGAAAAGCTCTCGGGGTGTTGGTCCCACGCAGGGCTCAGGCCCGGAGGCAGGTGGGAAGGGGGAGGGATGTGCTCCTGGAAGGGTGATGGGAGATGGCACTCTTGTGTCCTGGTGGTTAAGCAGAGCCTCTTTTGTGTTCTGTGTTGGTATGGGATTTTAAGTGTTGTCTCTCCCAAGGTAAGTAAAAAAATACATCTTCCCCAAATGGTCTGCACTACTAAAAGGAAACCCTGCCACACCTGTTTAGTCATCAGCCTCTGATGTTACCCCGTCAACCCCCTCCCCTCCCCACACCTCCTTGTCCTAGGCATCCAGGAGCCCAGTGTCTGTGTGGGACTGGAGAGGACAGTGTGCTTCCCTCTGAGGGTCGCCTCCTGACTACACTGTGGGTCGGGGGTGGGTCTCCTAAGCCTGCCTCCCCGGCCTGGAACCCCTGCCCCAGGTGCCAGGGCCATTGGGGCCCCGAGTTCTCAGTGCACGGTGCCCACGGTGGGGCCTCCATCCCGCAAGCAGGGGCCAGGCAGAGGAAGGGAGTCCCCAACTCCCACCTGCACTTGCCCAGGACTTGACCAGAGCACCAGGTCGCTGGGTCAGGTTGAGAAATGCTGACATCCTGCCCCTCCTGGGAAGAGAGCCCCCAACCTGCATGCTGGGGGAGCAGGAACTCTGTGTTCTCGGTGGCACCATTCTGGAGGGGAGCTTCCATCTCGTTGAGCTGAGGGCAGAATTCCAAAATCAAGTGTCACCCGTCCAAACCAAGGTGTCAGCAGGGCTGGCTCTTTTGGGAGGCTTCACCCTTCCAGCGACCACCCCTAGCTTCAGGCTTGTGGGCCCTTCCCCCACCTTCCAAGCCAGCAGCACAGCATCTCCCCTCCACTCTGGCCTCCTGCCTCTCTCAGGGGAAGACATTCGCCATTATTCCGGGCCTCCCGCAGATAATCCAGGATAATCTCTCATCTCAAAACTCTCACCCTAATCCCACCAGGATGGTTCCTTTGCCACGTAAGTGGCCATCTGCACAGACTTTGAGATTAGGACATGGCCATTTTTCTGTCTACTACAGGGTGTGAAGCAGAAGGAAAGCCAGAGCACCCTCCACCTCAGAGGCTGGTACTCTCCTCGAGTGCCCAGCTGGGCTTGTTCCCTGCCCCGGGAGGGAGAAGCTGAGCCTGTGGCTGCTGGGAAGCTCCTAGAACAGGGGGATGGTCTAGGGAGTGTTCAAAGACAGCAGCCCTGGGCAACATCCTCGTCCTGGCTAAAACACACAGGAGACCCCGATCTGAGCCAGAACTGTCCAGCAAGCTGCTCTGGACATGGCCCCTACAGACCCGCAGGGACTGCAAATCAATCAGTGGTTATGGTTTCAAGTCACTATGTTTTGGGGTTTGTTGTGATGCAGTAACAGATAACCCACGCGGGGGGACCTGAGCTTAGGCTCGTCCCATCAACCCCTGCTCCCACCAAAATAATCAAACTGGGTCATGATTTCTTTGGAAAACCGGGAGAAGCTGGCCTTGAGGGATGGAAGGTGGATGTTTCAGATGATAAAGGGAGGGATAAGGGGCTGAGGTAGAGGGGGAGAGTCACTTCTCAGGGGGCCTGAGTCCCAGGAGATTGGGTGAGTGGTAGCAAGGGGACCAAGGAACCCGCGCCCAAGAACCGTAGTAATGAAAGTCCGGGCACACCTCCACTACCATCTGCAGGGGCCGGTTCCTCTGGGAGCCCTCGGGCCACATGACAGGGGTTCTCTGGGAAGAGTGATGGACAGGCAAGTAGAAGACTAGGTCTCTGGAGAGAGGAGCTTCCATTCTTTCTGGACTCTGCAGAGCAGAGCAGACAAGTGTGCTTGAGAAATCTGCATTCAGGGATGCCTGGGTGGCTCAATCGGTTGAGTGTCTGCTTTCAGCTCAGGTCAGGATCCTGGGGTCCTGGGACTGAGCCTGGTGTCAGGCTGCCTGCTCAGCGGGGAGCCTGCTTCTCCCTCTGCCTGCCACTCCCCACTTTTGTGCACATGCACGCGCTCTCTCTCTGACAAATAAAAAAGTCTTTAAAAAAGAGAGAGAGAGAGAAAGACAGAGAAAGAAATCTGCATTCAGTTAGCTCCATACAGTTTTAGTACGAGTCAATGTGAGTCGTTCTTCGAAGAAGTACTGATACATATTGTTGTGTTTCTTTAAGAATCTTATGTAATTCCAATCCTCCCTCCCCCCACATATCCAAATCAGGTGTCAGGTGTTTGTACATTGACAGGTTTATTCTTTTCTTAAAGCTTGAACAAATACATCTTTACAGACACAAAAGTTGGTAAAAAGTAAGCCCTTACTGCTTTGTTAAAAATAAAATCCATACACAAACCTTTCTGGCCAAGACCCCAAACCAAGAAAACATCACATTTCGACAATACATCCATGTATGGGTATGTGTATGTTTTCCAGTTGATACAACTCATTCAGACTTGCCTCAACAAAGGGAAAACTGACTTTAAGACCATGAAGGGGAAAAAATACATGCCTCTTATAAGTGTTAAAGACAAGTATCTATGGAATTCTGAAAATTCTCAATAAATAGTTCATGGTATAAAAATTCTTAACTCTGTATTGTTTACGTTTAATCAATGGCAGTACCAACTATCCCTATAAGAAAGCATTTAAAAGACATTAAAATAACTATGCATATTTACAGCAATAAAAGAAACATTTGTAACCTTTAGCTCTTCTACATAATCCCAGAAGAGGAAGAATTCTCTATAAATTCATATTTGATGATTCTAGCCCAGCTAGAATTAATCAATTTTTAAAAATCAACCATAAAATATTATAAATATGGGATTCAAGAGACCAGCTTAAAAAAAAAGCTACTACTTAATAAATGCAGGAGGCATCAAACAAAAAAAGAAGAAATGCTACTCCCTTTGGGGAGAATTAATACTAGAGTAATACAAATAAAAATAATATAAGATGGCATAAAAGGCAGATAGAGAATAAAGATGATCCTTGATGTGAGAATAATTTTATTTCTTGCATTGTAAGAAGGTCTTATGTTCTTCTAGAGAGGCTTAGGGAAAAAAAAACCCATGCATATAAAATTCTAATTATATGCCAGTTGAGTGACTTTGTCAAAGGTTTGCTCCAGAAGAGCTTTTTCATAGAGGTTAAAAACTTGTCCTAATTGCCATCCAAATTGACGTTTACAACCAGCATAACCCATCACCTACTTCCAAAGGAAACCCTATCTAGACACTTCACTTAAGAGCACTTTCTGCTTCTTGATTGAATAAAAGGGAATTTCCCGTATTGGAAAACTGCAAGTAAGAGCAGGAGAGAAAGATATAAGCTATGAGGGTCAAGGACCTCATCAAGCCAGACAGAATATGGGAAAAATCAAAGAAAGGAAAAGCAAGTTTCTGCAAATAGAGTAATTCCCCTCCTGGAAGGCAGGTGAGTACCTGGTCCTGGGCAGGAGACCTGAGCAGGCACCCTGGGGGACAGGCAGCCTGGGGGTCAGAATGTAACAGATTCTCCTCTAGAATTCAGGCCAAAAGGGTTTAGCTAACTGTTTCTCAGGCAACAAACACAGCCAGAAACAAACAAGTTACAAAGACATATTCAGAATCAGCCCTTTGAAAACAGAAACAAGCTTGGCCAGAGACAGAGACAACAAGCACCCATGTATGTCAAAAGAGATACTAAAAGGGGCATTTGAAGAGAGGTCTTTTATTTTAGAAACATATCCACTCTGGCTGACGATTCTCGTGCCCCGCAGGCCATCTTGGATGCTGCATAGCCAGTGTGACTGGACAGCAGGCAGCTGTTGCAAAAGGTCTAAAGTTACCTGGTGTTCCCACACAGATAATCACAGTTACAGGGGTTAGAGTCGAAGACTGATTCATCTTCACATGGTAACCTGGACTGAGCAAGATCAGCTTCCCTTAAGAAGGTGGGAGAAAGCAGGAGGAACGCCCGGTGAGAGGGAGACCAGGGGAATGAAAACCAAAAGGAAAGGTAAGAGTCAAGTGGTTTACTTTGTTGATGCAAATTTGGACAAGTCAGCAAAACTGAGGTACCCTCATTTCCCAAAGATGGAACAAAGGTGGAGTTGAAGGTCAAGGCTGGCTGATGCCCCTGTACTTGACCTGGGAAGTTAACAAACTCTTGAAGGAAAGTTAACAAACTCTTTCACATCCTTCCTACCCAATAGCTGGTTCCACTGGAACACTGTGTCTCCAGGAAATGTGCTCCTTAGAAGAAAATACAGCTGTGGGGCATTGGGACACTCTTCTCGTCCCATGGCTTCCCCCTCCTCAGAGCAGCCCCAGGCCATTTACCAGGCATTTACCTAAAAAGAATGGCTTCTAGTTTTGAATGACATTTAAATAAGAGATTAGTAATCCAGTAGCTACATAAGATAGGAACAAAAGTCATGATTTCAGTCTATTTTAAAAATCAACAACTCTTGGGGTACCTGATTGGCTCAGTTGGTGCAGTGTGTGCGTCTATATCTCAAGGTCATGAGTTTGAGCCCTATGTTGGGTAGAGAGATGACTGAAATAAAAGAAAAAAAAAAAAAAACAACAGTTCTTCCCTTCTTGTTACTATAAGCACCAAATGGAAGAAGGTACACATAAAAAGGAAAGAGAATATTTTCAAATTATTAAGACAATGGAGAAAACAACCCATCAATGGGAGAAACCATGGAAAGAACCCCAGAAAACATTACAAACCTAGGCCCTTTGAAAAGATGATATTCCATTAAAAATTGAAAATGCTGGGGCGCCTGGGGGATGGCTCCGTGGGTTAAAGCCTCTGCCTTTGGCTCAGGTCATGACCTCAGGGTCCTGGGATGGAGCCCCACATCGGGCTCTCTGCTCCACAAGGAGCCTGCTTCTTCCTCCTCCTCTCTCTCTGCCTACTTGTGATCTCTGTCTGTCAAATAAATAAAATCTTTTTAAAAAAATTGAAAATGCTTGCATGTTCTAATGTAACATGACTATTTCCAAGTTTTAGGAAATCCGTGAACAAAATGTACACAGCAAACAAGCGAGGGAGCAGCCTGTTCCCTGCTCCAGAGCCCTCACTCAGCAAGAGGTCCCCCCAGCGCCTACCAGTGATGGCAAGAGGTGGGACCTTGCATCTGGCAGGAGATGGCACTGGGCGAGCGGTTTTAAGATTCTAGAGATGTTAAAAATCCTGCTAAGACCATGGTTTGGTCTGATCCACTATGTAGCCCATTGATATAAACAAATTGGCTCAAATGACAAGACCTTCTACAAATGTGCTGAGCGCAATGACCTACTGCTTTAAACCCACACTCACAACCATAATATATATTGTAAATTTTTCCCAATATTATTTGATAGCTGAGTATATTAAACATCTATTTATTTTTCTTTTTTTTAATAAATTTTTTAATTTTTTATAAACATATTAAACATCTATTTCATTTTAAACCTACTTATTCTCAACTTCTATTTCAAAATACCAGTTATTATTCACTATACAGAACCAGGCAAAGACACGTTTAAAAATTAAGTTTCTATAGGGGCTTCTGGGTGATTCAGTGGGTTAAGCGTCTGCCTTCTGCTCAGGTCATGAACCCAGGGTCTGGGATGGAGTCCCACATCCGGCTCCCTGCTCAAAGGGAGCCTGCTTCTCTCTCTCCCCTTGCTGTTCCCTCTGCTTGTGCTCTTTCTCTCTAATAAGCAAATAAATAAATAAATAAATAATCTTAAAAAAATTAAGTTGCTATATAAAAGAAAGCCTTCATTATTAAAGAACAGTCACTGTTCTATATTCTGCCCATCTTTGGGATCAAGGCATCTTATAGAATTTTTCCTCTTCTTTACCTGACCCCTCTTCTTTACCTGACCCCTGCTGGTGAGGCAGGAAAGGACAGGAACAAATATTCCCATTTCATGGCTGAAGAAATGGAGGCAGGGAGAGGCTGAGTGCCTAGCTCAGATTCACCAAGTCTGTGGCCAGGCTGGAAATGTAGGACCAACTGCCTCCCTACTTCCTCCCGTAAAGTCATCAGCAAGATCATGGGAAGTGTCACATATAGTACATCTTACTCCTCAATGACAGCCAAGGGTGCAGGGAAGACAGAAGGAATCATGTGAGGGTTCTCTTTTTTTTTTTTTTTTTTTCCAGTAACCCTGTTTCCTTTGAGAGGGCAAATGTGCTTTTCTTAAGATGCTGGTAAGTACAATTGTTAAAGACAGAGTGCTGAGACACAAAGCTGAGGCATGGACCACCCCAGGCGTGAATGGCAGGCTCCGTGTTCACTGCCCAGCCTCCTGGCACCCTGGTTCTTGCCACAGGCTCTCCGCACACAGGTCACTTGGCCTCTAACTTCACCACACAGTATCCTCTAGCACCACAAGGCTCTTCTGAACATGAGGGAGCTAATTAAATAATAGGTTGGTCGATATAAATACATAGTATTAATTCAGTAACAGTCCTAGAATATAGAAACAGAACACCATGCCTGAGCCATCCATTGACAAAAAAGTTAAAAATGGAAATTTTACCTAAAACTGTTCCTCAAGTCTGTGGTTCATAAGTAAATAATTAATTTCCAATGTCTAAATGCCTCCAAAGGAACAAATACTTATGCATTAGTGCAATCACAGGAAACCCACCGATCAAAGATCTGATTTGAAAGCCCTTTCCAGGTCAAGTGCCAAGTTTAATGTGCCCGTGTGTGCTGTTGGAATGGTTCGCAGCCAGTGCCGCAGGGGTGTTCGCTACAGGATGTGCATATGTGAAGCTTTTATTTTCTTTGTATTAAACATATTTATCTTTAAACAAAAATCACTTCCAGTCAGGCTTTTATCAGGGAGGAACATTATTAAGTTTGTAAAGCAATCACAATGAAAAGAAGCCCCGTGTTAGCAAAAAGGGCTAAATATGCTTGTCATTCTGCATGTAAGATGAATTTACTATGAAAAAAGAAAAGAATTTGCCATGATGCTTTGCTTATCTTCCCTATCTCCCAACATAAGCTTTGAAAAACTCCTCTAAATGCCACAACTATATAAGGAACATATACGGTTTCATGGTATTTTCTACTGCGGAAATTTCTTAGGGTACCACCGCCCACCACCCTAAAAAAACCCAAAACCAACCAACCAAAAAATTAAAAAATCCAAAACCTAGCAGGAAGAGCTGACTAATCAAACTAAACCTTCCCATTAAGACAGCAACAATGAAGTCAATTAAAAAAAAAAATAAGCATCGCATTTATGTCTAGAGGAAGTCAACCAAGTAAATGAAATGCATTCCTTACTTAAAGTTTAAAAAACAAATACCAGCTATCACTGGATGTTTTAAATACGCAAAATTTAGCACTCTGAAGTTTTTATATTAAATCAAAATTTGATCATCCTTAAATCTACATTAAAATAATCCTGGAACTCTGGAATGTTATCATCTGATAAAACTGAACTAATTCTTTAGGGGACCAAGCCAGTGTTACTACTTGGAACTACTTGTATCTATAGCTTTTTTTTTTTTTTTAAGATTTTATTTATTTATTTGAGAGACAGAGAGAGAGGATGGAGTGGGGGGAAAGGTGGGGGAGAGGGACAGGCAGGCTACCCTGAGCAGATGAGATCATGATCTGAGCAGAAATCAAGAGTCGATGCTCTACCAACTGAGGCACCCAGGTGCCCGGTAGTGTTCCTTTTAAAAGAAACTAATACAGTTTTCTCACCCACTTTGGTTGGTTGAGAGTTCATATTAGAATATTCCAGTACAGGCAGGGATCACAGTAGGACAGATAGATAATTTAAAGTAGTTATGCTGCAATTATGAAAATCTGACATTGTAATTGATACTAAAATAATCCCTGAATATGCTGCCATATTGCAAACAAAGCCCTCTGTCTGCTAACATCTGAAAAACATCACATGAAACCAGTGTAGAAACCGATTAAAAGAAAAAGGGTACATAATGAAGACGATACATTAAGTCTTAATACTTAAGTTTCATGGTACACATAGGGCACAAAGAGATCAACTCTAATCAGAACTTCTAAACACTCAAGGTTTTCACTGAATATAACATTAGATATGCCAGTAGAACAAGTTTTCTGAATTTTTAGGTAAGTAGGGTTTGATTATTCTGGCTTTAGAAAACTAACACCAGGCTCAAAAGCAAAGTGAAGCTAAAAAGTCTGAATACAGTAGACTTTACTCTTTTACCTAAAAGATTTATCAGAATCAGGGAGGTTTGCTGGTTTGGATGGTGGAGTGCACGACTCTTGATCTCATGGTTGTGTTTGGGCCCCGCACCGGATGTGGAGATGACTTAAAAAAAAAAGCTCATTAATGTTTTATGGCAGTGAGATGCCTCTTGATCATGTCCAAGTGTGTCTTTCACTGTATCTGTTTCTGATCATGTTCCAGTTGCTTGGGACTGCCACGGGCCCAGTAGTCATTCTGAGCGTAATGGTGCTATATCTTTTTTCCAGGTCAGTATAATAAAGGAGTGATGTACAATAATAAATAAATAAATAAAAATCTTTAAAAAAATTCTTCCTTAAAATATTTAGAATAAAGCCCAGCTAAAATGTTTGAGCTAGTGTAAGTACTATGTTGCATCATTAGTGTAATGGTATATATGTTTCAAAACAAGAATGGACTGGGAAGATAAATATTTGTTTATAGCATTATTTTACTGAGTGATTCTGAAATGTCTTCTTTTATTTTTTTAAGATTTTATTTTTATGTAATTTCTACCCAACGTGGGTTTCAAACTCACAACCCCTAGATTAAAAGTCGCACATGCTCCACTGACTGAGTCCACTAGGCACCCCTTTACAAAGAATTTTCAATAGCTAGTTACTACTGAAAAATACATTCAAAACATTTACCATCCAACATGTATAAAAATTACTGATTTTACTGTGTTACAACATATATTTTTCATAAAAATTTTAGGTGAAATAATTTGCAGTTTGAAACTTTATTTACATTGGCTATAAAAGCATCTTGAAAATTTCAAAGTCTAATTACTTTTTGTCAGGACAGGTCATCACTGCCAGAAACAAAAGCAAAGTTTCATGTGATGTCTCAATCAGTGAAAAAAGAAATTTCTAAATTTCCCCTCATTTGATGACACTTTTATGTTTAATGAGTGTACATAATTTACTGAGGACAAAGATACTTGCACAGTATACAGTGGAGTTAAGGAAGACAGTACAGCCTCAGACGACTTAGTAAGATGGAAAAGTCATCAGTAGCATGACTTTCTGGGGTTTCGATGGCACCATCTTTGAGAAAAAAGACAAATGATTTCATGATAAATAAAATAATACTTCATTCAACTGCACACATGAACCAGCTTCTGAACGAAAGTTAGTATTGATAAGAAATACTTTTTGAGAAAAGTATTCACCAAAGAAAAATGTGTGCAGAGCAAGAGCCCAATGGTCCCATAAGGACAAACAGGCAAAAAGCAAGAGAAGAACCTTTAGTGCGGAGATAAAAGTAAGGACAGGCTGGATGAGACCATCGCTAAAACACACAGCGCTTCGATATCTACCCAAACATTACCGAGCCCTGGGCGAAATATGTCCCGAGGAGGTGCCCTTTCTGTGAGGCTGCAATTTTGGTGTTATCTGTAAGAAACATATTCACTCTATCCCCCAAAAGTTAATTTCTGTTTGTAAGTGAAGATTTTCCAACCATAATAAAATTAATTATATTTCAGAGTTGCTGCCAAATAAATGACAAGTGGGGATGGTATTCTCAGAATAGCAAGGAGATAGAATTGGCTCCATCCAAGTAACTCTAATCTTTTCTAGCTGGTAGTTTGTGTGTGTGCTTTTTAAAAAGTTAGGGTAACAGTCACATAATATCATAACATTGAAAGTGTACACGTCAGTGGTTTTTAGTACATTTACCATGTTGTACAACCATTACCCTATTTAGTTCCAGAACGTTTTCATCACCGCGAAACCTCACCTATGTGCATCACCTACATGCATTAGCAGTCACTCCACATTTCTCCGTCTCACTGTCCTTTAGAAACCTATAATTTACTTTCTGTGTCTATGGATATGCCTATTATGGAAGCCTCAAACACATGAACCTATACAATAAGGTGTCTTTTGTGTCTGGCTTTGTCTGTTTTAACTGGTAGCTCTTACACTATTCCAAAGGGGTTGTAATTCCAAGCACACCAAACCACAGTGCTCAGGATTCTGATCTGTCCTCATGAGTGCACAGTTTCGCTTCTAAGAGCTTCTATATATGAGGTTCTAGTTCTTTGACTGCCTTTTGATCCCAGGAAAATGGATTAGAATTGGAACTGCAAATTACCTTTCCCTAGAATATGTGAAATTTCTAACGTGGGAAAAAGTAACAAAGAACAGAAGAGTAAAATTCTTAATTTGACTGCAGTCTCTTAACAGTAACATGTGCTCAGGTTAGAGTTTTCTCTTGGTACCAGTGACATTCAAGCTATTCTGGAAGACTGGGAAAACCAATTCATTTTTTTAGTATCTCAAAGCACTTAATATAAGTAAGTGCTTTGTAACTTGTGAAATGTTTTTTAAAAACTGAAGTTAAAATGAGAAACCACGGGTAGGCTGATTAGAGCTCATGTTAATGTTCATGGAAAGATTTGCTTTCAGAAGTAAATTTGCTCTCCATGAATCAATTCTAGGGAATTTTAACTCAAATTGTCATATATTCCTGCTCCAAAGTAAGTCTTTCATGTGTTTGTCTTGGCTGTATTATATAGAAACTCACAGATAGAGAATTAAGCACAACGCCCTAGCTTTCAAAAGGTGGCCTTGTATTGACATACTGTGTGTAAATTGTGCACTGGGTTAATCTCGGCAGAATTTTTTAAAGGCTAAAAATACTTGTATAAAATAGGAAGGTGTTGTCATCGTAAAGGTCTTGAGCTCAGTCTGTCTCTCATTCACCCACACATATGAAAAAGCCTTTAAATAGTACAAGCACGACACAGAAACCCTTTAGTAGCCAGTCCTCCCATGAAGTAAAAGGCTCTACCTCGTGAAGTGGCTGAAATCTTATTTACTGCTGTATTACCTGTGTCTAGAACAACAGCTGGCCTTAGTAGGAGCTCAAAAACTGTGTGTGAAAGAACAAATGAATAAACCGTGTGCCCTCCTATTTGAACCCAAGACAATCAAGTTCACATTGCCAGAAGCAACTAGGGGGAAATGACTTTGGTGATTAAAAGTGATTGCCACCAGATTCCTACTTTGGGCCACAATAGAGTACATAGAGTAACTAGAACTGGCTTTCCTCCTGAAAACTACAGGAAAGCTAAGTAATTAATATGTAGCATCCGGGAAAACTCACACAGGGGCTCAAAGAAGCTCTAATCACTCAAAGAAGCGAAGCACACTGGTGTGAGCTCCACATTCATTCTGACTCCTTGGAAGTCACTGCAAATTCAGGGCACAGGGAAATATATTCCTAGTAGAAAGCAGCAATCCTATCTGGTTGAAGAGACAAAGGTTGGAGTCTGGGGTGCTAAAGCAGCTAGGACTTGAAGAGCAAAATCCCAGAGAGGAGGAAACCTCAGGGAAGGGAGCCAGAAATGCTGTCACTTTATTTCCTTGAGGTGTTTGCCATCCCTAAATCATGTGTGCCAGGTGAGGCCTCCAGAAACCCAGCAAATAGGAGCAGCTGTGAGGCTGAAGAGAAGAGAGCTTTTAGTAGTTCTTGGTCCTGAGCTTTTGGTGCAGGAGTAAGGGCAAAACCGAAACTAGCCCTTGCCAAGTCTAAAGTCAATCTTCAAGAGGATCACGGTAACTGCCTATACCTATCTGCCAGAAGAAAGCATAACCATCTTAAAAGGAGATAACTCCATGCAGAGCCTCTATAACCTTTAATACACAATGTATAGTATTCAGCTAAACTTCTGAGAGATCCTAGAAAACAGGACAAAATGACTAAAAACCAGAAGAAAAAAATATATATGAATAATACAACCAACCAATAGGGAGTAATTCAGACACTGGATTTATCAAACAAGAACTTCAAAATTCCTGTGATTAATATGCTCAAGAATTGAGAGGATAAGATTGAGAATTTCAGCAGAAACCTGGAATCAATCTATTTCAGATCTAAAATATTTAGATCTGTAAATAAAATATATGAAATTAAGATTAAAATTCATTAGATCTAGCAGAACAGAGGATAAATGAATTGGAAGACAGATCAGTAAAAATTATGCAGATTGAAGAATAGGGAGAAAAAAACAGAAAAACACAGAAAAACTGAAAGATACATATAGAACATACATACATATATAGAAGATACATGGTGAAAGGTTTGGAAGAATCCTAGAAAAGAGGAGGGAGACAATAGATTGGAAAAATTATTTGAAGAATGGTTAAGAATTGCCAAAATTAAGGAAGAACATCAACCAAAAGACTAAACAAGTTTACTATCCCTAGGGAAGATAAAGAAACCATACATAGGTATGTCAGAGTCAAACTGCTAAAAATCAAAGACAGAGACAGAATCTTCAAAGTGACCTGAGGAAAGGAGTAACAGTACCTTCAAAGGGGTAACAGTGGGGCGCCTGGGTGGCTCAGTGGGTTAAGCCGCTGCCTTCGGCTCAGGTCATGATCTCGGGGTCCTGGGATCGAGTCCCACATCAGGCTCTCTGCTCAGCAGGGAGCCTGCTTCCTCCCCCCTCTCTCTCTGCCTGCCTCTCTGCCTACTTGTGATCTCTCTCTGTCAAATAAATAAATAAAATCTTTAAAAAAAAAAAAGGGGTAACAGTAAGACTGATGGCTGACTTTTCCACAGAACTTATGGAATGGAATGACATCCTGGAAGTGCTGAACCCAGAATTTCATACTCAGCAAAAATATTCTTCAAAAATAAAGGCAACAAGGAATTGTACACTTTAAGTAGGTGAACAATATGTTATGTGAATCTTATTTCAATAAAGGTGTTATAAAAGGAAATGACGGCAAAAGATTTCAAAATTCAAAAGTTAGGGAAATCATTGACAGCAGATCTGGCACTAAAATAAATACTAAAGAGAGCTCTCCAGTGGCACCTGGGTGGCTCAGTCAGTTAAGTATCTGCCTTCTGTTCAGGTTTTGATCCCAGGGTCCTGGTATTGAGTCTGCATCAGACTCCCTGCTCAGTGGGCAATCTACTCTTCCCTCTGTCCCCCCCGCCTTATTCATGCTCTCTCTAAAATAAATAAATAAAATTTTGAAAGAGTGAGAGAGAGAATTCTCTAGGCATAAGGAAAACAATCACAGATAGAAGTAGGAAAGGGCAGGATGAAACAAAACAAAACAAAACCTTCAGAAAGAGTAAATATATAGATAAAACTGAATACTGATTCTTTAAAATAGATAATGTTAGTAATAATGAAAAATAGAATAATGAGTTGTAAAGTTTAAACATACGTAGAAGATAGAGGTAAAACACATGACGACAACATAGAAGCAAGGAGGGGTAAACAGATTTACATTGTGAAACAATTCTTACATTGTTGGGAAGTAGTAATGTACCAACTTCAGGTAGACTGTGGTAAGTCAAAGATGTACATTGTGACCTCTAAGTTACAGTTAAATGAATTTTAAAAAAATCTCCAATACACTCACTTGGTAGGATAAAAAAATGGGTAATAGAGAGTACTTGGTTTATTTTAAAAAAAAAAAAAGGCAGGAAAGGAGAAATAGAAGAACAAAGAGGAAATGGGAAAAATGGAAAACTAACCGTGGGACAGGATTCAACAGTCAAATTAACTATAAATGGGCTAGATATTCCAAATAAAAGACAACTTGAAAAACTTAGGCAAAATATTAGCACACTGAATCCATTGACATATAAAAATAATATGCCATGACCAAATGTGGTGTGTTCCAAGAATGCAACATTTTAAAATGAATTAGTGTAATTAAACACTATATGAAAACAAAAGTGAAAAACTACATGATCATTTCAATAGAGGTAGAAAAAGTATTTAATTAAAACTCTCAGAAAACGAGGAATTAAAAAAAAACCTTAGTTTGGTAAGTGGTATCTCTTAAAAAAATCTGCAGCAAACATCATATTGACTGGTAAAATATTGAATTCTTAAACTGAATTCAGGAATAAGTCAAAGAGGTTTGCTGCCACCACTTCTATGCAACATTCTGCTAGAAGTCCCAGTCAGCTCAGTAAGGGAATAAAAGAAAAACTGGAAAGGGAGAAATGAAACTATCATTATTTGTAGAAGATATGAATATATACATGAAGAAATACAAAAGGAGCTATAGAATTAGCATAATTAAAGTGAATTTAGTAAGGTTACTAGATGCGAAGATAGTATAAAGAAACAGATATAGGGGTGCCAGGGTGGTGCAGTTGATTAAGCATCCAATTCTTTTTTTTTTTTTTTTTTTTTATTTATTTATTTGAGAGAGAGAGACAGTGAGAGAGAGCATGAGCGAGGAGAAGGTCAGAGGGAGAAGCAGACTCCCCATGGAGCTGGGAGCCTGATGTGGGACTCGATCCCAGGACTCCAGGATCACGCCCTGAGCCAGAGGCAGTCGTTTAACCAACTGCGCCACCCAGGCGTCCCTAAGCATCCAATTCTTGACTTCAGCTTAGGTCATGATCTCATGGTTGTGAGATCGAGCCCCACATCTGGCTCCCTGCTCAGCATGGGGTCTGCTTGAGATTCTCTCTCTGCCCCTGCCCCTCCCCCAGCTCTGCACTCATTCTCTTTCAAAATAAATAAATAAAATCTTAAAAAAACCCCACCTCAACCAATTATATTTCTACACACTAACAAAAAATAGATAATAAAATATAAATGTCAACAATCTAAAAATAAATCCAACCTCTCCATGTAAATCTTAAAACTTTGCTGACACAAATTAAAGACCTAAATAAATAGAGAGATATATGCCATGTCTATGGGTTACAAAAATAAAAATTGAGTAGATATAAATTCTCCTGAAATCGATCTATATATGTAATGCCATATCAATTAAACAGTAATAGATAACCTCCCCCAGGAAACTGACAGCCTGTTTCTAAAATGTATATGAAAGGAAAAGGGTTAAGAGTAGCCAAGACTATCTGGAAGAAAATCAGAGTTAGAAATCTTACATTGCCAGATGGGAAGACTATAAAAATTACAACCACAGTGCACTGAGGTTTTCAAGACATTGTGCTAAATCAAGTGAACACTCACAGACTATGTGAACTTTGACTACTATACCTCATACCATATACAAATATCAGCACTAGATGGATCATGGATATAATGTGAATGGTAAGATGATAAAGCTTTTAGAAGAATAACAACTTTGGGTAAAGGCTGATGAACGAGGACACAAAGATCATTAACCATTAAAAACTGATATATTGAACTTCGTAAAAATTCGAACTTTCTGGTTATCGAAGGACATCAATTGGAAAGCAAAAAAGCCAACCAAAGAGAAGAGATTTATAACAATATAACTGACAAAACTTCATATCAACCAACTACAAAGAACCTTCAAATCAATAGGAAAAACTTAGACAACCTAATAAATTCAAAGAAGTGACCTGAATAGACACTCAACAAGTAAGAATACTCAAATGGGTCATAGAGATATAAAAGGGTGTTCTACTCATCCTTACTTCTCAGAGAAACGCACATTAAAACCACAATGAAATACACACTTGCCAGAATGCCCAACACCACAATGAATACACACTAGCCAGAATGGCTGAAACTAAAAAGGCTGATGGTTCCCAGGGCTGATAAGGATAGAGAGCAACCAGAACTCTCGCCCACTGTTGGGTGGGAGTAAACTGGTACAACCACTGTTGAAAACTATCTAGCAATATCCTTTCAGCTACATATACATCTGTCCTATGATTCAGTGAGCTTCATTCTTATGTACAAACCCAGGAGAAAGGAATGTATGTATCTACCAAAAGGTACGCATAGGCATACTCGTGACAGCGTTAGACATCAAAGTGAAAAGTTAGCAACAACCCAAATGCCCACCAACAGTAGACTGGATAAACAGACTGGGATATACTCATCTGACGGGAGAACACACAGTAATGAAAAAGAGCCCACTGTTGTTATGCTGTGTGCAAGGACGTAGATGGATTTCACAATCATGATCATCGAATAAAACCAGACCCCAAAGGCTAGACTACAACTCCACTTACAGGAAGATCAAGAACAGGCAAACAATCTGTGGAGACAGAAGTCAGAACAGTGATTCTGTCTGAATATGGACTGGGAGTCTCACCCTGATGGAGGGGATGGTTTTAGGGGTGCATACCCACGTCAACACTCATTGAGCTGCCCACTTAAGATCTGTACACTTTACACACTGTTCTGCATTAACATTTTTAAAGAATATGATTACTACCTATAGGTAGTCTTAGTGCTCCATTTGAAACGCTCTGTTTGGCCTTAGGATGGCAATGGTCTGGACAGAAGGCAGTGGGGAAAGTTGGGGAGGGCGTAGGGAAACAGTGAGGAGAAAACAATCACATGGGCCTCCTGGAATAAAAATAACCCCCTTGCAAAGCCTGTATAGACATGTTAAATAAGTTCCCCTACCCACCCAGCAGACGAAATTATTAAAGACCTTTACATACATGGTGACTGAAATGGCATTTCATAAAGTAGCCCTCTCCACGTTCTCAATGCATTCCAGAGATGAAGGGCTGCTCACTTTCTTACACAGGGTCCTTCCTGCCTTATTGCTACATACTTTCCATCCCCAGGGCTCCCAATCAAGCTCTTCTCAGATCTTAAATACAGTCTATAAACAGTAGTCAATCCACGGTTATGGGAAGAAGCAGTGCGGGAAATGTCAGTGTGGGGAGACACTACTGTGTGCGGTTGTACAACTGGAAAGCAAGAAAACAAAGCGAGAACTAGCACAATTCTTGCAGGCAGTGAAGACAGCACAGATGGCGATGGGCGGCCTGCGTTCCGTGGAACCACAGCGGGACTCTACTTTGCCTCTTCATCGTTCACCCAAAAGAAAAACAAAGTTTTTCATCTTGTTCTGTTCCATTTACTTTCTAGGAAAGCAAATTCTTGGCTTTCTGTAAGCTGAGGAAGAATGTATGTAGTTACGTGGATTATTGTAGCTTTGATTATTTTCAGTGATTCCGTCCCCAAGGAAACATATCCGTTTAGGCAGAACTATACCCGCTATGCATTAAAATGCCAGTCTTTCAAAAATTCTTCTGAGTATGTATAAATGTGGCTTCCTCTTCTTCTAAAGTTCTTTTGGGTATTTTTCAGAACTTGGGTACTAAAGCATTAACTTCATATGGAATGTAGTGGCTTTGTATTTTCCCTTCTTATTCATCAAAAGAACAAGAATGATTGTACATTTAATCTCTCCTTCTACTGGTATTTATAACTTTAGCAAATAGGCCAGCACTGTGGTACCTAAAATAAACTGTTATGAATGCTCAAATGTCTACACAGCCAGCAAGTCTTTCATGAGGATAATTGTCACACATCCTTTCAACACAACAGTGCACACTTTCCGTGACCAGCCTCTCAGAAAGTTAAAAATAAAACTGCAGTTAAGAATGTCAAGTTCGTGGGTCCCTGGGTGGCTCAGTGGGTTAAAGCCTCTGCCTTCAGCTCATGATCCCAGGGTCCTGGGATCGAGCCCCACATCAGGCTCTCTGCTCAGCAGGGATCCTGCTTCCCCCTCTCTCTCTGCCTGCCTCTCTGCCTATTTGTGACCTCTGTCTGTCAAATAAACAAATAAAATAAAAAAAAAAAAGAATGTCAAGTTCGTTAACCTAACTGGATTTTAAACAAAGAAAACAAAAGAAACAATGGTTTTCCCAATTACCTAATGAGCAGAAATGGTAGAAAAATAAATCTATAGTATTCTGCTCATACTTAAATTTCCTTTTCTAAGTCATGACATTTTTTTGTTCTATTTCTTTTTTGAGAGAGAGAGTGTGTGTGTGCAGCATGGCGGGTAGTGGGAGAGAATCTCAAGCAGACTCCCTGCTCAATGCAGAGCCTGACATGGGGGCTCGTTCTCATGACCCTGAAATCATGACCTGAGCTGAAACCAAGACTCTGAAGTTCAACCGACTACGCCACCCAGGGGCCCTTCTTAGTAGAGGGCTGTAAAACATCAATGAAAAGATAAAAACTCCTCCCTAGGGGAAGGAACAAGGAGGAAACGGGAAGGAACAAAAAGGAATTTGTTTTAGAGAAGAGACAAATTTTGTAAAACCATGCAAATTAAAATTGTAAAGCAATGGAAAAGAATAATGGAAATGACACCAGGCTGAGTATCCTCCCAGTCGCCTGGGCTCCAGAGAAGTTGCTGTGGTAAATACCAACTTGACCTATCCGAAGCATTCAACTCTTCATAACCGAAGCAGCCCTCCAACGAGAAAAATATCACAAAATGTCCTTCCACCCATCCCTGCGGAAATACGCCAGGAAAATGAAGCCTGATGAGTAACTACCAAGAATCCTGTCTTTTCATCCAAGCCTTCTAGACGCAAAATACCAAGCTTCTTAACCATGTGGTCGGAAGTCATCGTGGAAAGGAAATGGCTGGCAGTCAGCAGGACCTATTTGGATGAGTGTAAACAAGCCAAGACAGATGGAACTGGGAGATACTTGTTTCCATCCTCCTTTTCTGTCTACTAGTAAAAAAGTATTGGCACCTGCTTTGTTCACGATTTCATGAACGAGAAGGTGGACAATGCCCTTGGGGAACAGAGGCGTCATTTACTGAATTAACGTAACAGAGAGCTGAGAGGCCAAATGACAGGGCTCAGAAGCGAGATCTTGAAAGCTCAGAAGGAAGAAATGCTGTAGACGGAGCCAGCCCCAGGTTCTTAGGATGGAGAATACTGCCCCCTTGAAAAGACATGTTGTCTTCATATACACAATTTAAATAACTGCTCTCCAGAAAAATATTCTCCCCAAAGAATGTCACAACTTTGGAGGGAAGTCATTTAACCAAACAGCAAAGAAAACCTCTAAGTTGCTGTAGCAGCTATTTCCTTTGGGTAGATGAGACTTAAAATATTTATTTATGCATACTTCGTGTGTTATCTTTTGATTACTTTCCCTTTCTTTGAGTTTTAGAATGACTTGCATTTAAATTCAAAATTTCGTGAGTGCCTGCTACATTCTTTTTAGTGCCAAGCAATGGTATTGAGTACAGATGGGTATTCATGGAGGGGACAGAAGTGATGACAGGCCAGAAGTCAGGTGTCACAGTGAAGGACACTGGAGGCGCCTAAAGTCATATGATTGTACAACATTTCATTATGTTATGATAATTCACTTATAAGACAATTATTCTTATACAGTGTAAGTAGCATATCAGAATTTTACTTCTTTATTTAGGTCTTAAAGAATATCACAAGTGTAATAAAACGAGTACCCAAATCCTGTTCTTATTATTGGCCACCAGGCACAAACTTAAAGTAATCAGGCAATCGAAGGCACAAACACGGCCAGTAATGTAGAGATTTTCACCATTCTGAGGTACCCTGATCCTCATAAATATGACAATAACAGCATCTGAAATGGGGGGCAGGAGAAACAAGTAGACAAGCAATTGTATACTTAAAAAAAAAAAAGTAAAGTGAGATACAAAAGAAACTCCCTTATAGAAAAATAGCTACTATCATTCTTATAGTCTTCCTTAAAATAACCTACCTTGTAATTTACATGTGGCCTTTACACAGTTATTTAAGAAATCGGCAGCAATAGAAAAACATTCAAAAGCATTTTTTTTCATGGGTAAATGATTCTGCAACTCCCAACACAAAGAAGCATGTTGAAATTAACTCCAGGCAGCTTGATTTTTGGTTCCAGGGGGTTCACGGACTCATTGTTTTATAGAGGTTGGGAAGAATGCATGAACTCCAAAAGAGCTAAATTAACTAAGTAAGCCACAAGACCTGGCATAAGAAGTAGGAAAAACTGGTCTTTTAAAATGTTATTTCCTCTATTACCTGCTTGACTCTCAATCAGGCCTATGTAGTCACAAAATACATGCATCAGGACTTATGACGGTCAGAAACTACCTGCAAATAAAATCCATCAGGGAAAAAGGGGAGGGGTGATTTGGCTTTATCTCCCAAACTAATATTATAAAGAGAATTTAATGTATATATTTGGCTTTTTTAAGATCTACTCCTTTCTCTTTCCTAACACTAAGAGTCCTTTTGCTGAACATTGTCACATGAAGCATTTTTCAGTTGATTCCTGCTATGACTCAGTGAAAGCTTTGTGAATTTCCAAGTGCAAGTCACCAGCCACGAACAGCTTGTGCGCAGTCTAAGTGCTGCAGACTCAGCATCAGAGCTGTCTCTCTGGAATTTCTAAGTAGGGTGAGCATGAATTCATTTGAAAAGGGGGCACCACTCTGAGTGTTTCCGAGGTTCTTCCGAAAGCCCATTCTAGGTAATCCCGGGAGCCTCGTTGTGAGGGATTAGCCTTCTCTTTCCAACCTCCTCTTACCCCGCCTGCCTTTTCACCCATTCAATTTTCTGTCAGGTCCTTCAGAAGAAGAGGCACTGAGAATAAAGGAAAAGGAAACCCCTCAATTTCACTCTCCAGGGTCAATGACATCATCAGTCCTTAGAGTATACTCTTTTTCTAGGTCATTTTCCATGAACAACAAAGTCCCTTCAGTTCATACTTTACAACTAGTATTTTCTACCAGGATGCGTAGTTTAACAAATGAACTGAAGAGCTAACTTAGACATTTCCAAATCTCTTCAACATAACTATAGACATAAATGGACATTTTCTTGGTCACTGTAACGCTGTGCCTAGATGGAATCACATTCTGTGGATTTGCTACAGGTTGGTAATCATTCATGTAAAGATTTCCCATCATCACCATGAAAGACTGTGAGCTAGGCGTACAAAACTTTCACTGATTCGTGACAATCACGGAGCCATCGGGGCCACTGAAAAGTATAAAAAGTTATTTCCAATAACCACTGTGGACAAAAAATATGATGAGAATCATATAATATTTTGAAAATATTTTAATATTTGCCATTTTTTGCCTGTGCTATTAATATATACATGGATTTAGTAATAAATATGCTACCATTACATAGAGCGCAATATCTTTAGTATTCATAACTGGTTGAAATTAATGCTGCTATTATCTTAAGAAAGGAATAAATAAATATCATGCCCAAGTTCCAAACCAATGCTCAAGAAGTTGTCATTAACAAAAACTATAAAATAAACAGGTCGGGCATCATCTTTTAAGCATGATTCTTGTAAACATAGCAAAGATTACTTCTCTCAGTCCTGCCATTTTGTGTGATGGCTTTAAAAGAAAACACAGCATATAAATCCTATCACTTCTTTTTTTTTTTTTTTTTTTGCATAGGGAATGAATTAATCGTATTTGAAAATGCAGCAAACTTTCAGTGAAATGTCTTCATCACGTAGCACTTGTTTTCTCTAGGAATTCGGAACTTTGGAGCAATTAAAAGTGCTCTGCATAAGTTTATAAAATATGCCTTCTTGATTTAAAATTTAACAGAAAAATTTCAAGACAAGTCATAGTCATGATTCTAAAATACTATGTACATAAAATCCGACTACAGGAGGGCATGCCTCGCTGCAGACAACACAGTGTACGAATGTGAAGCACAGTGTTTCATAGAATTTCCCTTTAGATTTTCTGCACATTGGTGCCTAAGTGGCTAATGATTACACCCATTCCACTTGCACAAACAAGGTAGAAAGGGGGATGTGAGAACAAATTTAAAGGGGATAATGGAAAAACTGGCAAAAATGCAGTACATATGCTTTAAACAGTGCACTTTATAAAATAGTTTGCTTTATTCATATTCTCTTATAAAGTGCAAAATTACTTAAAACAGAGGCCTGTACCTTATTATTTTGCAATAACCATGAAAACAAATCACCAGGAAAGAGCAGTGCAAAATTAAAAACGTAAGTAGCTTAGCATGCATCTCAGAGAGATCCCAAATGCAGAGCACGGGACCTTAAGTTCCTGTACTTTTATTTTTTTTATTTATTTTTTTACTTTTTAGAAAAAGATTAATAATAACAGGTTACCATCATATGTAACCATAAAATAAAGACAATAAGTTAAAATCCTCTCTCAAGAAATAAGCGTTGGCCACACACACAATTCACTACAGAACCATTCTGAAGACCCTCAGACATTTTTCTCTGAGAAATCACTGTTCGAGGGGTGCAAATCTCTTAAAAACCCAGGCTGTCCACAAGGCAAAGCAAAAGGTATCGTCATCACAGTACAAGTGACTCTTGCTGGCAGACATCTGGAAAACCCTCGACTCATTCCGTGAGCTGCTCAAACCTACCCGGTCCCTAATTAGATTTACAGACAGACACCTTTGCTCTTTCCAGAACAGGCCTGTTGGCATCATGCTAGGTCGCTAAACAGTATAACAGGTGCTCTATTCACAGTAACATTCTCTGTCCAGTGCTTTTGGACAAGGATAACCAACTGGGCTTTTCTCAAAAAAATTCCCTAAGAGGCAGATTCCAAAAAGACCAACAGGACGCAGTTTGAAAAGCGTAAGACATCACCTCAGGCACATGCTGAGGGCATTCAAGGTGCGATGGGTCGTCACTGATGACATTCCTACCGTCCCTGCACCACTCAGTCTGAGAACTGGAAGAGCGTATCTGGGTTACTGGGGTCCGCGGGGTTGCTGGGCTGCAGGGTCTTAGTGGGCGTAGTTTTCCCGTGAGAGTGAGAGGAGGACGAGTGAGAACTTTCGCTCGAGCTGCTGCGCGTCTCTGTACTGGTGCTGGTCTTCTTCATCTTCCTTCTCTTCGCCAAAGGGGCCTTGTCGACATTCTGAAGGCAAAAGCCCTCTCTCTTGTATTTGTTAAAGGCCTAGGGGAGAAAGAAAGGGAGGTCCTGTGAAGGTCAAGAAATTGAAGTTCTCTTGGCAGCTAGGGCTCCTAGCAGAAGACAACTTTCGTCACCAGTCACAGCTCCAAATTGCTCTGGGAACAAGGAAGGTCCTGAAAACCTTCACTCGCAAACCTCCTGGCAGGGTCTGGAAGCTCAGGGTTCGAGTCTCAATGGCACTGTGTAAATCAAACCAGCCAGGCTGTTCAGGAGTTAGGGTTCTCATAAATCTTTTGAAGAAGTCGGTGTTACATTTCAATAAAAAACACCAACCTCTCAACCCTTGTTACTTTTATTAGTTCTGTGTCTGAGATTTAAAATTCTGACCATAAAATCCCCAAACAGAGCAGACTGGATCTGTTAGGGCTCTCCTCTCCACTTCCAGGTCGGGGTAATTGGGGTATATCTCGGATACTTCATCTGCACAGAGAGGCTCAGCTCCACTTGCCTCGGCCTGGCTTTCTCCTCACGGCTTCCTGTCTCCACTTCTTTCAGCCTTAAGTTTGGGTGTCACTGGGGTTACTCTTGATAGCTTTGCATCAAATGCCACTGGGCAGTTGGGGATCATCTGAACAAACCTGTGGCTAATCTCTTCACACCTCAACATATCCTAGTTCATTAATTTTTAATCCATGTCTGCAACTGAAGAAGAAACACTAGCCCTTTTCCTTTCTCACGGTAATCCCTTCAGAGGTACGTCACTTCTCCCTAACTCATCTAAGCAGATGCAAAGGTTTTAAGAGAATTGTGTAAGAAATACACAATTCTCTTAAAACCTTTGCATCTGCTTGGAACAGCATACTCTTATTCCCTATCCCTCACGGTCATGAGGGTATGTTAGGTATAAATGGCGGCTGAGTGAATGAACTTTTCACATGTGCCTTAGTTCCTAATGTTTATTTATAGCTTTTAAAGAAAATGACTTAGTCTATATGAGAGAGAAAAGTTCCAACATAATGCATATTGTTTTCATTATCTACTGAAAATTTTCAACTCTTCAAATATCAAACTACTGCCTCATCTCACAAACTCATCCGGAATGTCAAATAAGTATTTTGTGGGTTGGCAGTGACTCGGGTCCCCCACATACTTTCTGTTAATAAATGTGTTCTTATTACGGAGGGATTTATAAAAACACACATTTTTATAAATGAAAAACGTGTTCATTTCTATTCTAGAATGAAAATAACACGTTCTTTTAAATGTACCAAGAGAGTGTCTTGGAGGTTATGGAGTAAACATATCTGATTCCTTTTCAAACCTGCCCGCCATGTGTGGAGCACAGGGCCTTACGTGGAAGGTTGCTTTCACACAGGTTTGCACAGCAGCTCCTGATGACCCTAGAATGTCTGGAGTCATCAGAGGATTTGAGGACAGCTGACTGCCGTCTTGAAGCCATTCATTGTATCTCAAGCCCGACATTTTAAGCCTTTTATTTGGATCGACTGTGAGGAGTCCTATAGGAATAATTAAGATATTTTTATTTCATGATTTGTTTCAAACATAAATTTCAATGAGGTTCACATGACACAATGGTTCTGAGAAGGATTCAAACTCCTACAGAGTCATTACATTTTCATATACATTTCCACCCCTCAGTAAATCCTGAATGCTAACGACTAGGCCCACAATAGCCTGTGTCTACCATAGGCTAATTGACTTCTCCTGAGAAGAGACTGGCACCCAACACAAAGACTCCCATTGGCGACTAGGAAGCTCCACATGAACAGAGGGTACCTAGATGCATTTCATTCGTGCGCAAACATCTTGTACGAGTCAGTAAGTGCAGTAAGCCACTAGAGGTACGGAGATGGAGGCCCAAAGAGGAGCCATGAGGAGACACACAGACAAAAACCAACCGTGACAGCATCGGGAGATAAGCTCAAGAGTAACACCCCCATGCACAGCGTGTTGGCGACCCACGGGGAGATCTCTGACTGCAGTGTGGACACCCTGGAAGGCTTCCAGAAGATGAGTCCTGGGGGATGAGTACAAGTGGGCTCGATGAAGAGGGGTTCCCCAGGATTAGAAGGAGCAAATGTGAAGTCGTGCAGGAATCTGAGCCCGGACACATGGGAAGAATTCAAAGGCAGCTTGAGGGGAACAGGAGGCAGGGACAGGCAGGGCCAGTTCCTCAAGGGTTCTGGATTTCATATGCTCCCATACGTGGGTCTGACCAGAAGCTAACAGGACCTCTCTGAAGGACTTTTAGCAGAAGAGAGGCATGGTCACATCTGTACGAGGAAGGTCACTCTGACAACTGATAACAGAGAGGTAAAGGCAAGGCACTGACACAAACCAAAAGGGTGCCATGGGCTCTTAGGAGAGAAAGGATGGCAGGAACTGGGGGGCAGCCATGTGAATGGGGACGAGGGGGTGGTGAGGACGGACGGTGAACTGCAGGACTGGGTGGCTGGCTGTGGAAGGTGAGGAAGGTCCATTCTGGCTTCCTGGCAGTGCAAGAGGGGGATGGGGCATATTTTTGGGAAAAGGATAGTAAAATAATGTCAGTTCACTTTGGAGGTGCTAGATTGAGATGCTGGTGGACCCTGCAGATGTGGAGAATATTACAAGGGATAGTGTTCCGGTAAGAAAAAAATAAGGCTCAGTAGAGTAATCAGAAACCTTCTAGAACACACGTGAATGCCTTAATTAACAAATACATATGAATGGGTATGCTTCCACTTCAATCACTACACATCATATGCAATGTAAAATTTCACTAGAGTCTTACCTTGGATCAAATCTTTAGCTTCTTGGGATACATTCTTCCAGGCTTCTCCTTCAAAGGAGAAATCTCCCTTTTTAATTTTCTTCATGATTTCCACCGCACTGGTGCATGTCAAACTTTTGTCATGAGACTGGAATGGAACTTGCCCTGACAACATTGTATACTATTAAGAAAAAAAAAAAAAAGAAAAGAAAAAGAAACAAATGAGAATGTCTGCCAAAGTCATTGTCAAAGCCACGCTAGCCATTTCATTACCAACTTCATCAGCATAATTTACCAAATACGACAACTAGCATTACTGGGTTTAAAAGACTATGTAGCCGTCTTCTATCAAGGAAGCAACAAACACATTTCAAAGCCTTGTAAATAAAGTGAGACAGCTTATTAGATCAAAATTTAAAGAGCAAGAAGAACAAAACAAGGACATTCCATCTACTTCAGAAAAGACAGTTCTACTGTTAACAAAAAGTTAAGACATAGCAGAAACCCTCATTAACTTTTTTTTTCTTTATTCAGTTCTACACATCCTTTCCTCAGGACATTAACTGTGGTTAAGGGCTTCAAACATTTTAATTTAGGCCTTCCTCTTTTGGTTGTAATTACCACTTTCATTTTATTTTTCTCATTGTGGAGTTAAATGGAATGAATTCTCTAAAACCACCTGTTTTCACTGTAGCCATGTGTTTGAAGATTTATGTTTAAGGTTTTTGCCCTTTAAGAAGTCAACAGAAAAATTGGAAAGCTAAGTAAGGCCTGTCTGTGCATCAGAAACTAAATTTAAAACTTTAAACTTCTTGGAGGGTTTTCTCTCTGCTCACTGAGAGACTTAGAGGCCTGCGGAGGTGACAGACGGCCAAGAATGGTGGAGTGAGGTGACAGTGTCCGAGCACAGACACCATGGAAGCGCCACCCATTGAGGAGACAGCGATGGTGTCAGTAGGAGCCAGCTCACCATGGCGGTTACTCGCGAAGGGACACAAAGAGGAGGGTCTCTGTTTCAAGCCCGGCCCTCAGGCGGAGCTGTGTACCCAGGGAGAAGTCCCCATGACCTGAAAGGACTCGACCATTTCTCTTTTTTGGCCATGTGTCTGACAAGCACGGTCACCCTCAGGATGCCAAGATGGTGACGCCACTCTCGCACACTGGCTCTCAGAAAAGATGGACGATTCCAGACAGGAAAATAAAAAGGACGTCAAAAGGGGAAAGCAGGAGATACAAGTAGGTGGGCGTTCCACAAACCCTGGCTGAGGACGACTGAACACAAAGGAACGAAGCCCCAGAAAGAATGGAGAAGACACCTGGCTCCTATGAGGTGACCAGAGACCAGGAGGCTCTGGGCGAATTTGGATTTTGCGTACCAGAAAACTGTGCCTGAGAGAATAATGGACGGAGGGTGTGAAGATCAAAGACGCTGAGGAGAAGAGACCTCCGTTATTGACTTGGAGCAACCCAACGTGAAGATACATGTTCTAAGGAGGGAAATGCGAAGACACCGGAAGACCAATGACAACACAATTTAAGAAAACCAAAACCCTCCCTAAATCTTCTTGCCTTTACCCTTCATGCGCACACAGTGACGTTCAGCACTTCCCCAACATCTCCCTCCTCAAACGCCAGCACTGGCTTCCCGACAGGGACCCACCTCGCTGGTGTCTCGCAGGCTCTGACCTCGCCCACCAGGCCCAGCCTGTGAGGCCCCTGGGGTTCCCACCCCGTGCTCCACACCAATAGTTTCTTGGCCTCCCTGACAGCGCTCCAGTTACTCAGTCTCCTTAGAAGGTCATTTTCTTTCGAGCTGACAAAGGCCCACCCCCGCTCCGGTGTAACTTTCCAGGATGTGTGACTAGGGCCTCCGCCATCTGCCATCCTTACTCCAGAGAGAAGATCCATGGCAGGAGGGGAACATGAGCTTTTGAGTCAGTCAGACCTGGCTTTCTGCTTTTTTACTTACTAGCTTCTATTTTTTAGCTGTTAGTTGGGCAAATCAGTTAAGTTCTCCGAGGCTATTTCTTCATCTTTATCATCAGTGTGACAGGATGGAGCAACCCATTGCCTTTGGTAACACAGCAGCCTGCTCAGTAGTCCACCCAACTTCCCTGTTTTCCCTTCCTTCTCCTTCTCTGGCTGGAAGGCAATAGGGACCCCATTCCTGAGTCATGCAACTTTAAAGTCCCTTCCTAAAGGTCCACCTTCTAGATCACTGCTGGCACCAACTATCTGAGCCTGGGTTTCCCAGGGAGCAGAGTCTAAAGTAAAGGCTACTACACAACTGCATTAAGAAGTGTGGTCCCTGTGGAGGAAGAGTTGAGGAGAACAGGGAACAGTGTCCACACCAAAGGCACTGCAGGCCCTGGCTAAAAGGGACCAGTTGGGAGAGCAGCCACGCTGAATGTGGTACAAGTCAGTATGGGGCTGGCACTGATAAGCACCTACTTATCTGGTCAATAAATTCTTCTTGATTTCTACCAATAGGAAAGATCAATGCAGCACATCTTTACATGGCAAGGACAGCACACCCTGCGCTGTCCAAGAGCTATGTGAACTCTCCAGCTCTGTTCTCATACAGCCTGTTAGGACTTTGACCATCCTGGCATTCTCAAGAACCCCATGCTGGCTCTTGGCATTGATGTCTTCCTGAAGGGAGACGTGGTGGGCAGGAACCAGCAGTGTCCTACATGCCCTCTAAGTGCATGAATGGCAGAACGGGGGCAACAGACCGGACAAACATTCAGGGGACTGTCATACTGGTGAAGGGTCCTCTGGTTAGGGGTCCTAGAGGTCCTCTGGTTAGGGGCACAGAGCCTTGTCCCTGAAAGACAAACTGCTTGTACCTTGTACTGCTGAGAAAGAGAGATAGGATGTAGTGGGCTTCTTGGGACTTTGGTGACAGCATATATTGCTTTCTCAAGAATACCGCTCCAATCCATTTATCAAGTGACTGGGAAGGCTACCAGTCAAGGAGTTCCGTGGCAGGTCCCAGCTGTCAGGATGTCTTCCTACTTAGGCCATCGGATCTGGCTGACTTGATTGTGCTAGAGGTAAGAACGCTGTGCAACGTCTCCAGCAAGTGCACGAGAGGAGTCGCAGGGCAGATGTGAAGGATTCTGGGGTGGGGTTCTTGCCTTCTGTGGCAGAGAACTACTCTCTGAGAAATAGCTCCTATGATGCTACTGGTTCCTAGCAGACCATGTGTGCCCACGGGAAGGATACCAAGACCAGCTGCATTGTGTGCCCGGACCAGTAGCTGTGCTGACTCAAAGTCACAGCAGCGATCCTGTGTATTGTGGACACGGCACACTGAGAACCAGCCCCAGGAGGTCCGGAAGGCAGGAGTAAGTCACATCCATGGGTGTGTGTTACCCATCTCTGCGGCATCAACACTCCTAACTCAAGCCAGCGGCCTCACTGAGGAAGGGTTCCCCATGACCAACTGACGGAGGAAGAAGGGAAATTGGGCTTGCTTGCTGGATGGTCTATTAGAACACGAAAAACTCAGTGAAGGCCCCTGCTCAGGACAATGCCCTGTGGTCGGAGCTCTGTTCTTGAGGATCGGACTGAACCATCAGCTAGTGCTGGGTCCTCATATCTAGATTCTTTTTTTTAGAGAAAGAGGTGGCGGGGGAGAGAGAGAGACTGAAATCGGTGGGGTGGGGGGCAGAGGGAGAGGTAGAGGATCTTAAGCAGTCTCATTGCCCAGCGTGGAGCCCCACGAAGGGCTTGATCTCATGACCCTGAGGTCATTATAGGAGCCCAAATCAAGAGTTAGATGCTTAACTGACTGAGCCACCCACGTACTGCCCCCATATCTAGATTTTATGGGTACATGGCCCACTTATAAAATTCACGTGTCTGTCCCTGCAAACTTAGAGCTTGCTTCATTAGAGGTCTTGGTTCATGAACTCAAGGGATCAGCTGCACTATACAACAGATGTGAGCCATCTGCAATCCCTTTTTCTCTGCTTTCTTCCTGCTCCTGGGATTATGCGCTTTAGGAACAAGACGAGACATACTTTAGTTTCAGGTTCTGCTTTCTGGGGAGCCCAGACTAGAATACCTTTCTATTACTGATGAGCATTTGATTTGTTTCCAGTTTGGGGCATTTTAAAACATGCTATATATTTTTAAATTTTTTTTTAAGATGTTGTTTATTTATTCATGAGACATGCACAGAGAGAGAGAGGCAGAGGGAGAAGCAGGCTCCCCACTGAGCAGGAAACCCAACGTGGGACTCAATCCCAGGACCCTAGGATCATGACTTCAGTTAACGGCAGGCACTTAACCGACTGAGCCACGCAGGTGCCCTACATATTTTTTCTTATACCCATCTTTTGGAATATAATAATAGAATTTCTCTTGTGTTTATTCCTGAGGGTGAACTGCTGGGTCATTTGGTCTGTATACATTCAGTGGACACTGCCAAACAGTTTTCTAAAACATATTCTATTTCTTAATCCTACCCTACTTCCTAACAGAAACGAATGTAGCTACATATGAGAAAGTAACCTTTATAAATACAGTTTTCTTGCTTTCTGATGCATAGTAATGTATCAAGCTGTTGGGTAGAAAAACTAATTCTCCATCTTTAGAAGTGTTTAAAGGAGACTGGTAATCAGGGATCTTGTAGAAAAGATCCCTGCTCGGGATGAGGCGGAAATAGACAAACTTTAGCCTTTTTTTTTTTTTTAAAGATTTTATTTATTTATTTATTTATTTGAGAGAGAGACAGGGAGAGAGAGCATGAGTGAGGAGAAGGGCAGAGAGAGAAGCAGACTCCCCGTGGAGCTGGGAGCCCGATGTGGGACTCGATCCCAGGATTCCGAGATCATGACCTGAGCTGAAGGCAGTTGTCCAACCAACTGAGCCACCCAGGTGTCCCAAACTTTAGCCTTTCTTAACTTCAATCAATATCTTACAATTTTAGTTGATTACCCAGGAATCAACTTGTGTTGAAAAAAATTTTGTGCCTGCAAGTTGTTTGCAAATGGTGTGGCAAACAGTATTTACACACTTAAAGGTATATATCTATGTATGTGTTTGTGACCATATCTCTATCATATATATGTATGTACCTGTACATACATACACATACACACAGAGAGTGTGCATAAGAGAGAAATCGAGAGAAAGAAAAAGGCAATGTGGCAAAATGTTAGACATTCACAGTATTATTCTCTTACTATTTTTCTGGATCTGAAATTTCCAAAATAAAATTTTGAGAAAAAAGTAAAACAATAAGATCTCCTAAATAAAACACTTGGAAGAATTATGTTTTAAATGGAATTGTATATGTTGGCTGGCTGCCACAGAATCCTATCCCACATGAATACTCTGTGTTAGGGGCTCAATGTTTTGTGCCTCCGAAGTTCATATGTTGGGGCACTTGGGCGGCTTAGTTGGTTAAGCGTCTGACCCTTGGTTTTGGCTCAGGCTGTGATACCAAGCCCTGCGTCAGGCTCCCTCAGTGGGGAGTCTGCTTGAGATTCTCTCTCTCTCTCTCCCCCTGCTCCCAAGCACGCATACACAGTCTCTCTCTCTCAAATAAATAAATCTTAAAAAAAATTTCTATGTTGGAGACCCAACTCCCGATGTGACTATATTTAGAGACAGGGCCTTCATGGAGGTAATTAAAGTCACATGCAGTCATGAGGGCGGGATCCTGATCCAATGGGATTAGTGTCCTTATAAAAAGAAACAGCCAAGAGCTTGTGCACTCCGCTCTCTCTCCCAGCACACTCATGGAGGGAAGGCCATGTGAGGATACAGAGAGCAGGTGGCTGTTTACAAACCAAGGGGAAAATCCTCACTAGACGCCAACACTGCGGGCATCTTGGTATTGGACTTCCCAGCCTCCAGTCTGTGAGAAAATAAATTTCTGTTGCTCGAGCTACCTAATCTGAGGCATTCTGTTATGGCAACACCAGGCTAAGCCACCGGGTAAGCTCTATGTTAATTAAAGTCCTGTATGTTTCTGACAGGGACTGCATACCCAGCGAGGAAGACTGGGTTGTAGTCTAGCCATAGGAGACTACATGAAGCAGCCTCCCGGTGTATTTATTTTATTCAACAGGGGTGATGTAAATTATTTTCATATTATCATAGCCACATTCATGTTTATTAGATACAACACACAAAAAAACCCCATTGATTTCCTTTCTTTCTTTCTTTCTTTCTTTTTTTTTTTTTTAAAGATTTTGTTTTTAAGTAATCTCTATACCCAATGTGGGGCTTGAACTCACAATGCTGAGATGGAGAGTTGCATGCCCTACTGACTGAGCCGGGCAGGCGCCCCAAAAGGCCATCGATTTCTAAGGCAATCAGGAGGCTCCAAATAAACTTTATGCTTGCTACAAAATCGCTGGAGCTTTGTGTCTAGATCTTCTGGAGGCATGCATTCATGTGTGTGGAAAAGTCTGCAAAGCATTCTGGATTTTTGTGACTCTTTAAATTGTGTGCTAACTTTGTTCTACGTCTGCATTTCATTGTATCTCTAAAAGGCAAAGTTTCTTTTAAAACCACAATCACACCACCATGATCACACCTGAAAGAAATTAGCAGTAATTCCTTTATATCATCAGTAGCCAAACGGTATTCAGATTTCTCCAGCTGTGTCACACACATGTATATAATATCTATAATTATAATTATATCTGCATGGCTCAGAGTTTGAATTTAATAAATAGAATTAAAATTAGAATTTGCTTGAATCAGAATTCAAGCAAATGTAAATATTGTTTCAGAAGTGTCTTTTGGTCTATAGGTTCTTGGGCTACCTTTTTTCTCCTAGGAGAAACTGGGTTATTTGTCCTGTAGAACTTCCCACAGTCTGGATATTGTGGCTGTGTTCCTGTGCTATAAGTTCCTGTAAGCTGCTCTTTGTCCCCTGCTTGTCTTACCAACTTGATGAGTAGATTGAGAGAGAAGCATGGCTTCCAAATCCATGCTATTACACACTTATTTCCATGGATATGGCATTCGGAAGCTTGAAAATACCGGTCCGTGTGTCTAAGACTCTCTTTTAAAACCTTAAAGAGGTTGAGGATTACCACTGAACTATATTTAAAGTAAAGGCTCTTTTACCAAGGGCAATTCTATACTATTGCTAAAATTGGAAATCTCCTTTTTATTTAGACTAATTTTTTAGGAGAATGCTAATGAAAATATAAGAGGTTTTAGTCCTTAAACGAAACTCTCAAATCTATAGGCATTAGTTATTTTTTATTTGAAAGATCTTATTCATAAATATTTAATTTTAGTTTGAAAATTATAAATGATGACTTAAAGTTGCTGAAATGAAAACCATTTAAAACTTAAAAATAAAAGAAGAACCATCGTTCGGGGATAACAGGCTATAGCCACTGGGGGAAAACAAGCTGACACCAAAATAAACCCCAGATGGAGTGCAGATTTAAGTATAAAAAGAAAATATAATTCTAGAGGAAAATTTAGGGGAATGTTTTTGTAATCTTGGGTTGGGGTAGGGGTGGAGGGACATTCTGACATCAAAGCCACATATTGTACAGGAAAAGACTAACATCTTACTCTATAGAAATAAAGAATTCTCCATTTAAACCCTCCTAACACCCAAAAGAAAATCCCATATTGCTATAAACAATGTTTTCAAACAAATGACCCAAAATATCTCCAATATCAATGGCAGACAAAGGATTAAGATCCTTCCCAGAGCTTTACAGTAAAAAAAATTTCTGCACAGGGGAAAAAAAAAAAAAAAAGGGAAAGAAAAATTTCTGCTTAGGAAAATAGGCAAAGCTCATAAACAGCAATTCATAAAAAAGAAAATACAAATGTCCAAATACTTGAAAAGATGCTCAAAACTGAATATTCATCAAAGAAATATATGCAAGTTATAACAACAGTGGGAAATAACTTAAGATTGAAATCGATAGTATCTGATGTATTCGCACACAGTTGATGAGAACATGATCTGTTAAAGCTTCTAGAAGGAAATCCAGGCATATATGTCAAAATAAAGATGTGTGTGTCCTTCTCCTAGGAGTCTATTCCAAGGAAATAATGAGACAAATGCAACCACATATGTTAAAAAAAAATCATTTACGTAGTCTGTAATTAGCAAAATACTAGAAAACACTAACTGCTCATTAGTAAAGAAATGGTTAAATGAACTCTAGAGGCCCACACCACATGCATAATATAATCTCATTTGTTAAAAAACCCACATAGTTGACAGAAAACACACATAATATGGTGGCGGTAGGCGGGGTGGTTAGGAGCGGGGGAGCGCGTACACATCATCTTCACACAATGAGATTATGAGTGATTTCACTTGTTCCTTAAATCTTTCTGTATTTGTCTGAAATTTTCTCCCTAAGATTATGCATTACAAATTACATGCAGAAAAAGTCAAGCTATTTTGAGAAGAAACATGCCAAGGTTTTTCTAGCTTAATGTTGTTTCTGATCACGGCAGCCAAGGACATTTTGTGAGAAGCATGCTTACCACAATTACTATAAGCTACTATAAATATTTCTTGTTCTAGCAATTAATTTGTTAATTTATCCTAAATTATCTTCTTTAATTATATTTTTAGTCTGAAAATCACAGGATGTATTTTTTTTAACATTTTCCTCCTAATAAGTTACTTTACCATTTTCACATTTATATCCAATATGCCTATTTTTTGAAAACAGCTTCTTTAAAAAAAAAAAAAACAGACCTATATAAATTCCTATGCACATAAAACGCAGGGCCTCCAATTATTTCAAAATAAACCAAAATGAAAGTTTCTACATTGTCTCCAGTGTAAATTTTAAAAAAGGGAAAGTGTCTTGGGTTAGAGCCTTCATAGATCGCACAGAAAAGAAACCCATCTGCCAACTGCCCCCCACAACCTGAAGAAAAACAGCGGAGAGAGAGAGAGAGACAGGTAAGAGGCCATCTGGAAACTGCCTAGGTTTACTGGCTCTAGGGAAACGAACTCACCAAAATGACGCCCAGGCTCCAGAGGTCACAGGACTCGTCATAGCCGTTATGATTCAAGAGCTCGGGGGCTGCATAGTGCAGGGTGAAGCAGGGCGTCTTGAGAGGCTGGTTATCTGGTGGCTTTAAGCGTGCAAACCCAAAATCGATTACTTTGATTTCCAAATTGTCATTTTCATCAGTGAACAATAAATTCTGCAAGATACAAACACTTTAATTAGTCTCTTGTGAAACTGTCCTGGGACTTGGGGATACCATTTTTTTTAAAAGATTTTTTAAAAAAATTTATTTATTTGAGAGAGATTTATTGAGAGAGATGACAAGCAGGCAGAGAGAGAGAGAGGAGGAAGCAGACTCCCTGCTGAACAGAGAGCCCGATGCGGGGCTCGATCCGAGGACTTGGAGTTCATGACCTCAGCCGAAGGCAGCGGCTTAACCCGCTGAGCCACCCAGGCGCCCCGGGGATGCCATTTTTGTAACACCATTTATCCACTGATACTGGACTCAGGCTCGGAGAGAGGTCTGCTGGGGAGGGTCTCTGGGAGCTTGATGTCGGTGAACTGTTGTTCTCTGCCTTATGCTTTTTTTGGATTATTTTAATTTTATAATGTCTTGTGAAACATTTTTCAATCGTAGCACGCCTCTTCCCATGTTAGACGAGCCTTTGTCTACATTTTTCTCTCTTGGTGTTGGCCCTCTACCCTCCTTCCTCAACCTCCCTTCTGACCTGCCTCACATGCTCCTACTCCTCGTTTGGAGAGATCGCCCAAACTGAGCCACCAAACTGAAGTCAGGACTCTTTCTATTTTCTGCTAGCATGTTTTCTTTCTGTTCCTTAGCATCATGGTATTAGAAAGTCAACGTCTTCCTCCCCCATTAGACCATCACCATTCCCTAATGGCGGGGACTATGTGTCCACCACATTTATGACTCTAGTCCCAAAACCGGGACACTCATATGGTCGGTGCTTTGGTAAATATCCATCCATTGAATGAAGTCATAAATAAAATAGCTGTCTCTAGTATATCTTATTAAAGAAGACATGGTAGGGGCGCCTGGCTGGATCAGTTGGAAGAGCATGTGACTCTTTTATCTTGGGAGTGAGTTTAAGCCCCACGTTGGGTGTAGAGATTACTTGAACAAATAATAAATCTTCAAAAAATAAGAAAGAAAGAAGACATGGTAAAGACCTATATTACATTTCAGAAATATTTTCTCCCAAACAGTTAATATTTAAGCATTTTTTGATGCTAATGGATATTATCCCTCAGTCATTCAGAAAATACTGTTTCCTTAAATCCTTTGTCTGCCAAGGCTTCTCAGTCACTAAGGCTTTACTGTATCATTTTTGTGTTTATCACACATTTAATAAATGCTAACCATCTGATGCACGGTCACCCCTTTTTTCCGTCTATCAAGCTAGTACCCACAGTGGGTGAATCTGCTTACATTTTCTTCAGACATCCTGACAAAACCTCCTATGTCTTTGTATTTATTAAATTATTCCTCAGATCTGGAACATCATTTGCTTTGTTACTATTATTCCAACTAAAATAAAAGACACCACAGAAGGCTTCATTCATACCAAGAAGAAAAATCTTCTACACCTTTCATTCAAAAGTTAAAAATGAATAAAGTGGGAGGAAAGAAAAGCAGAAATATTAAAAAGTTTTCTTAAATGTTCTCTATACAATGCTTGATCCTGAATGCGTGATGGAATTACAATGTGGATATGATGGAATGTAAGGTTCACCACCACTAAGTGAGAGCTGGGGTTCACGTGCTTGCATCCTGGAAAAGTCTCAGCAATTGGCTCCCGAGTGTCTCTGCGGTATGAACCTGCCCCTGGCCCCTGGCTTCATCCAGTCTGCTCAGCCTTTGGAAATGACTTCAGTTTATGCTATATTAAGGCTGGCAGAGGACTTCCTTAGCCGCAGTTCTTGAAATGCAGGAGACTCCGCTCTCCGAGTGGAGCTGGGTGCGCATGGGCGAGAGTGGCAGGAAGCAAGGGCCATTCAGCCTCACCTCAAGCTCCACCTGAAACTAATTTGATGCAGTTTTTCTTAATCTTTCAAGGGTATGGGGTCCAGTTTGAAAAGTACAAAGCAGCCCACCAGGAATGTCAGCCAGCTTCTAAATTTGTCTGCTTCTCACCCAGAATTTGGATTTTGCCTAAGCAGAAAGCCAAGGCCACACAAATATAAACCAAGAGATATATAATCAGATCTTAAACTATGACATCAGTGGGAGAGGAATTAAACTTTTAGTTTGGAAGTAATATACTCTACCATTTAAAAGTCCAAGTGAAAACTACTTTATTATGAGGATGTTAGTACAAAGGCACATTTTCCTTTCTCCACGGTCTATTTTGATGTAGAGCTGCTATCACTGTGGTAGAATGTCCCAAATAATATGACAATTCTTCGTTTCAGAGGATTATGTGAAAGAAAAAGTTTGTAACAAATAAGAAGAACTAAGCAACATAAGTATCTTTTTTATCAGGAAAATAGGAAGGCAAATTTAAATTCTGTTGGAGAGGACAGTTGCCTCATTTGAGACTCATGGGATGACAGATGGCCAGTTATCAAAGAATAAAACATGTGAAAATGAATTCTATACAGTCATGGAACAGATCTTTTCAATTAAAAAAATTACATGCTTGTTCCTTGTCTATCAAGAAAACATTTAAGTGGTGTGCTTTCACATTTAAAAATAGATCGCTAATCTCTGATGTACGGAGCACCATATTTTCAGTGGGTGTTCTGTAGGAGAGTGAGAACTCGGATGAAGGAAGCAGAGGGGGAGCTACCATAGTTGCAAGTTCATAAAACACAATTCACTTTTGACTAATTACTAGTAATATGAATAGCAGTAATAGGAAGTCCACAGACAGAAGTTTATATGCTTTAGAATCAGTTATATTTGGATGCACAGAAATCCATTTTTAGGGGCACCTGCATAGCTCAGTTAGTTAAACATCTGCCTTTGGTTCAGGTCATGATCTCAGGGTCCTGGGATCGAGCCCCACATGAAGCTCCCTGCTCAGCAGGGAGTCTGCTTCTCCTCCTCCTCTGCCCCTCCGACTGCTTGTGCTCTCTCTCTGAAATAGATAAATAAAATCTAAAAAAAAAAAAATTCCATTTTTAAAACATCCTCTTCCTACCAATGATCCAAGATATTTAAACAGGCAAAAAATGGTGCTTTCAGAGACATATTCTTTTGTGGTTTAACACAAAAAATGAACTCCAAATAAATTATTATTTAAAAAAATTTGACAATGCACTATAACCACATGGTAATTAAAAATGAAGTTCTATTTTAAAGAGGAAATATGTGTAATTTTGCATATGATAAAGGATGAGTCATTATTATGCTTTTATAAATTATTGGGTTTTGTGTTTTAATTTTTATTATTATTTTTATGATTTCCTAAAAGGGGGAAACTTTCAGATTTTTGATACTAAACAAGGACATTCTGGAGCCAGAATCTTTTCTATTAACCTTTCGAAAGAAGAAATATATAAATAGGGGCTGCTTGCGCATTGCTACACAATTCTATAAATATAATACGTGAGCAAAGAGAAGCACATATAAGGGCGGTACAACTAATTAAACCAAGACAATTCTTTATGTTTAAATATTTAGAATAGAATTATATACATTCCTATTCATGAGCTAATCAATTCGATAAAAATGAAAAAAAGTTTTCATAATACATCATTTAAAAAAAACCATCTAAAATGGTACACATATAGAAAGGATATTATTTTCTGCTACAAAAATTTCCATTACTATTTTTGGCCCACAACTGTTGCATAAAGTATTTCTTCCATAAAAGGCTCTCACATTTACAAATATAACCTCAAGATGATCTGCTGGCAAAAAAAAAAAAAAAAAAAAAAAAAGGAAATTTATTTTAGACTAAAATAGAGGAGAAAGAAAATCCAAGAAACAGTATCTCTGCAAGTATCTCTTTAGCAGAAACCATGAAACAAGAAAAGCCCATCCTGCAGCGGTGGTGGGGGATGGGACTGAGGCAGGACTGAGCCACAGAAGGGGGTGATACCTCTGGCTTCAGGTCCCGGTGCACCACGCCCACATCATGCATGTGGCTCACGGCCGAAACGAGCTTCCGCATGATGTAGCTGGCTTCCGTCTCACTGAAGTGTTTCTTTTTCTTAATGCGTTCAAACAGCTCTCCCCCGTTCAGAAGTTCCATCACCAGGAACGTGTGAAGCTAGAGAGGAAAAAAGAAGAATGCGGAAGGCTTACATGAAGAGAAGTGCATTTACGGATGAAACATTCCTGGACAATTAACTATCGCTAATAAATTTAGATAATCCCTTGTTAAAATAATCAATAGCAAGCCTTAATGGTAGAGAGGAAAGAATTGAGGGATAATGTGGCTTTTTTAGAATTCTATTTTGGTCATGGAAAATTTCAAGTGCTGCAGTGAAATCTTTATATATCCCTTCCTTGACTAATTCTTTCATTTTAATTCCATTCCAACCCTCTCTATCAAGTTTACATATCTTTCTTTTAAAAGTGTGGCTTAGTGCTGATAATAATGTGAAAGTGTCTGCTTTAAATAATGGAGAAGATTAAGGACAGAGTATGGGCAACTGCCCACAGGAGGCCTGACCCACCCACTGGATGGCAAATATATCTTTTAAAAAAGGTATTTTTTCATGAAGTCCCTCTGAACCTCCTGGGAGAGCTTAATGGATTAGTTTCAGGGTTCCTTGTTAATATCCATGGCAAATACCCATAGCTCAAGGGTGGTGTTTTTTAATTTTCGTTTTTCTTTAAATAATTGCTTTGCATACCAGTGGCATTCTCTTAATTAAATAGTTTAAAAGTTATTTCTTATGCCTTGCATACATGTCCATAAAGAAAATAACAAGGGCAATCAAAAAGCAAAGAAACTGTATCAGCTCTCAAATGAACACAAACATAGTTTAAAAAGATACCCAGTCAACAGATTTAGGTGTTATGTATTACAGAACCAACATCGTTCAGCAAACACGCTTTCTTTTGAATTAGCAAAATCCAGGGGGAAAAAAGCTTAATAAAAAAGGCAATTATCCTGTACATATAGGGCACATTTTAAAAGGTGAACATTTTAGTACGGGAGTTGTTTCCAGGCTACCAGAGATCAAGGTGATTTGAGTTTCTACATAGAACAGATATGGTCAAAGGTGAAGGTCTGCTACAAGCATATGCCAGTGAGCTTTAAAATAAAAAATGGAGAGCAATACCTGTAAGTAGTTTAAAAGATAGGTTTTAGGGCGCCTGGGTGGCTCAGTTGGTTAAGCACCTGCCTTCAACTCAGGTCATGACCCAGGTTGCTGGGTTCAAGTCCCACATCAGCCTCTCTGCTCAGTGGGGAATCTGCTTCTCCCTCTGCCCTTTACCCTGCTCTTGCTCTTTCTCTCTCTCAGATAAATAACATCTTTAAAATAAATTTAAAAATAAATAAATAAATAAATAAAAGATAAGTTTTAGAGTCAAACCTGGAATGCTACTTCCTTATGACCCTGGGGACGCTACTTAACCGGTATGAGCTTTAGGACCCTTACCAATAAAATAAGTAACTGTGAGAATATATATATGAGACAGTTGGATAATTGGTCCTCCGAAGACATCCATATCCTAACCCCCAGAACCTGCAGATGTTACCTGATAGGGTAAAGGGAATTTGCAGGTGTGATTAAGGATCTTGAGATGGGAAGAGTGTCTACGTTACCCATCAGAGCCAACATTATGGGACAGGAGTATGGAGACAAGAGATTGGAGTGATATAAAGAAGGATCACAAGCCAAGGAATGTGAGCGGTCTCCAGAAGCTAAAGAAGGCAAGCGAACAGAGTATCCCTTAGAGTCTCCAGAAGGAACCAGCCCTGCTGATGCCTGGACTTTATACCAGTGAGACTGATTTTGAACTTCTCACCTCCAGACTGTATGATTATAAACTGGTACTCCTTAGGTTTGTGGTAATTTGTTACAACGGCAAGAGGAAATGAATACAGATCCTGGTACACTAAGTGAACTCCACTGCCCTGGCGTCGCTGAAGACCCACCCTCATTGATTTCACCCATTGAAGATCACCCATTGAAGGAGATTGTGTGTACTTGGGGATGATCGAGGCCACTGCTGTCATCTACACTGAAAAAAATCACCCAAGGTATCAAGAGTAGAATATAATACATTTTAATATATTCGTACTAGTATATATAGGATTACATCATGAGACAACTTGTATTAAGTAACTTTTTCTTTTGAGAGAGAGAGAGATTCAGTGCTGGGGGAGGGGCGGAGGGAGAGGAGAGAGAATCTTAAGCTCCAAGCCTAGGATGGAGCCCAATACAGGGCTGGATCTCACAACCCTATCATGCATGACCTGAGCCGAAACCAAGAGTCGGACACTTAACTGACTGAGCCATTCAGGTACCCTTCAGTAACTCTTTAATATAAAAATAACAAATGATAAATTTAACCTGTGGTTAAATTCCTGGGAGCTGACATCTGCCTGAACATTAAGAGACTGAGTGTCTCTGCGGGGACGTAGGTGGGCACAAGCGCAAAACCAGAGGGTGGTGTCAAAGGTCATCCTTCAGTGCCCTGATTGATCATGGAAATCATCTTCAACAGGAAACTGTCCAGGCTCTTTTTAAGCACCTCCGGCGGCTGGGGGACTCATTACTTCTACTGGAGTTGGGTAGCCCGACAACGTGGAGGCAAGTGGAGGGGCATGTCCTCACTCCCCCAAGTCCTCACATCAAAGATGTCCCTTTTCTGACTATGAGAACCAGAGAGTGAAGAGATGACCGTGTCATTTTCGGGTGCTCCCTCCATGTTCCTGCCTCCCCTAAGGCAGCAGAGATCTGAAGTTGGGGTGCTTGGGTCTAGAGCTCAGCATTACCGCTTATGAAGTGTGAGGCCCTGTTATTTAATTTCTGCGAGTTTCTGTTTTCTCCCCCCATGGCGTTACTGTAAAGGCTGAACAACACGTGTGGGAGCCGGAACAGTACCTGGCCCACGTGAGGCACACGATCAGGAAGGGCAGCAGTTACTGGGGTTGAGACATATGGTTGCTGGCCATGGCACCCAGGGGACTTTCGGATTGCCGACAACTGAGCCATGGCCTCCCCAGGACACGGTATTACAGGAGCACATGGAGTCAGCCCGGGCCTGGAGCCCAGGTTTTCCTTGTGGTGTAACTACGGACAAGTCTCGTGACCCTTCAGAGTCCGTTTCCTCTTTGGTAGAGTTAGGGTAAGCCGCATCAGGACTGGGTCTGGCTCTTGCGCTTATTAGCATGTTGTCGCAAATAGGACCGTGTCCTCTCATCCAGTCCCAGGGGGAAAGGTAACTGTAACAGAGCCGATTTTGTCATGGAAGGTGGCAGTGGAAGGGCTGAGGAGAAGGCATGGCCCCGACACAGTGGCATTCCTCCCACGAGCAGAGTTACATGCTTCTGGGAGAGGAGGGGGCGGCGTGACCGGGCATGCGGTCTGGGTGGAATACGCCATCTGAAGTAAGATGAGAGGAGCGCCTTTGCCTTTCTGCTTCGTCTGCCCTCTTCAGCTTGCACTAATGAGGCTTACAACTCTCTATATTCCATTCTGGAAGTGAAAAGAAGGTTGAAGGCTGATAATAAGTGGGCTCCTGAGAACTCTCCGGTGATTAAGCTACGGTGGGCAGCAGCTGAATGGGTGACAAGCAGAGTGCAGCTTGTGACAGCGCCCCCGGCTCTGGCTCCTCTGCCCTTGGTCCACGTCCTAGATGCCCACCGAGGGAGAAGAGCAGATGTGAAAGGATGCACGGGTCTGGGGGAGGGGTAAGAAATTTCTCCGTCTTCTCCAGGGGCTGGGTTCTATCACAAGTCCCTGACTCTGACCTGGCAGCACCAATGAACCTGGAAAGAAGTAAAACCCTCGTATGCCCAGAAAAGTCATGTCAAAATACCTGATCGTGAAAAACTTCGTGCAGCCTCACGATATTGGGGTGTCCTTCACAGAGCTTCAGAGCTGTGATTTCCTTCTGAGTATTGGCTTCCATCCTGCAAGAGGAAAGCAGTCAGCCTCCACGTACCTACCCCTTCTTCACCAAGTTTTTATGTCTGGATTGTCCCAACCCGAATTTTGTGTTTGTTGACAGTGCGTTGGGAAGGTAACCGTCAAAGTGTCACAATGAGGTCTCTGTGACAGTAATGAGACATCCTACCCCCACCAGAACAAGTAATGTGTTCTTCCCGAGACAATGATTATTTCTGAGTCAGAAGAGAGCCAGTCCTACGAAGAAATTCATGCCTGGCTTGCCTTGACGTTTTGGTAACAGGAATATATAATCACGGAGGTAATCTGGAGTTACCGAAATGACGACTTGGGTCTCAAAGCTACCAGAAAATTGCTAAGTCATTTCAGAAGAAAAGTATTTCAAATCTCTAATTATTAGGAACAGCAACAGCTGCTGAGCATGTCTGATTGCCACAGACGATGTTCTCACAGGAACCTCGAAAGCCCGTCATCCTGAGATTTACGTCTCAAATGGATATACTTCACGAGCAAACATCTATTAGAGTCAGAAAGATAATGGGTGAGCTAATGAACTGAATGGCTACACCCATGGGTGAAAAGCTTTATAGGAAACCACTGATTTTAAAATAAAAATCCTAATTTACAGAATTCACTGACCAGGATGAATCCATACAAAAGAACGTCACACACGGTCCTACCTTTTGCTGATTATTTTGACGGCGAATGCTTGGTTACTTTTTTTGTGTGTGCACTTTCGACAAATTGAAAAACTTCCCTCTCCCAGAGGCTTGTCCTTCAGATCCAGGTCGTAGTGCTGATAGAACGGGGAGTCCTGATAAGAGACCAACATCATTTAACTTAATACTAGGAATGCAGAGGGATAATGACATGGTCAAGTAAAAAACATTATTAATGTTAATAGATATGCGTGGGATACATTTAGAATCTTCTAAGATTCATCGTCCTTTTAGCTGATTTCTACTTTCACCTATAGAACTTTTTAAAACATCATTTGCTAAGGAGTTCATTGAAATGGATGTGACTAATTCTCTAAGGCAAATATTGCTATTTCCACTTATTCATTTCCTAAAACGGCGTCTTAGTCAAATGGGAAGTGTCTTCCGTTCACTGGCCTCGACAATGTTAATTAGTGTTGGTATTTAAATCATACTTATGTCATTTAATTAACCACGTCTATACCTTCATCATTGCGCTCCTGGCAACATTGGTCACCCCAGGACGTTCAACTCCCATGTGAAACTGAAGAGGGTCTATGACAGCTGCATTACGCTTGAACAGAATGGAAGGAGCAACAAAGGAATAGCCCTTCAAAAGAGAAGGAAGAGTGAAGAATGAGGATTTGCAATTTTTCAGGTTAGCCCAGACCAGATGTAATATTTTTTTTCTAAAAACAAGAATAAAGATTGAAAAACGTTCAAATATGTGTTAGGATGACTCTCATTTCATTTTATTTGTAATCTAAAATGCAACGTTTTTTCAAATCAACAGAAAAATGCTTTTCAGAAGGAGATAATGCCATCTTCTGGTAGAATTAAACCAACTCAAAATGAAAGGCAGAAACACCTTCCTTTCTATTTCATCCCCCGTATCTGACTCATGGCTGTAATTCTTTTGCACTGCTGATAAAAGGTCACATACAAACACAACCAACGTCTCAAAAAGGGTAGAGTTCAAGGTCTTAACAAAGTGGTCCAAGGGCTCTTGCTTATTATTATTTCAAAGGCTACATTTAGTTTCTAATTTAGCAATTATTTGGCTCATTATACTTTCGTAGACTAAAAATTTTAAATTGAGCTTTGGAAAAGAAATAAAACCAAATATCAGAAGGATGTGTTGAACCAAAAGTGGTATAGTGATAGATAATTAATCTGTTCAAGCTAGAACATTCACTAGTTCAAAGACCAGTTTTTAAACATCTCTGTGCCCAGCTATGTGCTAGACGTTAGTGTCATTGAGGTCCAGAGACACAGCCCAGGTGACCAGATTATACTCATGGGATGGACACTTAATGGCTGTCAAGGAGAGAGCTCTGATGCCATTTAATACAGAGTATTGCAAGTCTGAAGAAGATCTTTTTCTAAGTAGAAAATCTTTTCTAAATCTTCAGGAGTTGAAAAGCAGTTGACATTATTCACTGAAGATAAAGAATCAGATAACAATTTTTATGAACCGAAGAAAATTTATATGGGTGGAGGTTAAGATAAAGCGGTACTGTATTTTTCTATAAGAGAGCCTGAGTGGAAATAAAATTTCAAGTGAAAAAAATCAGCATGCTTTATATAAAAAACAAACAAACAAACAAACACGTAAGTAATATCTACTATTTAACAGACCATAAGCTTCAGTTAATAATAGGCAGTATCTCTGTATTTAATAATATAGAGATAATATTGAAGAGATTAGACAATCTTGCTTTTAAGATGCCAAGAACACTGTCACCTAGAAAAACCAATCTTTTTTCCCAGAGCACAAGCGGCCTGTGTGGGTGAGCGCAGGCCTGGAGATTACCTGGAATAGCCTCTCGGAGCTCTGGGGCACCGCTGCGGGGGAGTAGGTGGGGTCCATCTCCGTGAACTCTTCCGCAAAGTTACTCACGTCTAATTCGTCTCGGATGACAGGCTTAAATGGCGCGGGCACTTTTTTGGCGGCTAGATCATCCCAATTTATTTTCTAAAACAGAGAAAGAAATTTGGTCCAAAGTAGAAACCAACAAAGTTGAAGTATTTTCTGAGAACTGTCTACGAATAACAAAGACAGATTAGGGTTTTAAGAGGTTGATAGGGAAAGAGCACATATTTCAAACCAATAATTAAAAAAAAAATAAAGATGTATCTATTCATATTAATTTACTATATTTATATATCTGTATAAATACATATTTATATATATTATATGTGTATATATAATTTATATATTTCTATACACATATACTTGTGAACATATATACATATATTATTTTTATACAAATATATATGTGTATATGTATATACATATACATATATTTATTTATTTATTTATTCCTAAGTATGAACACTTTTTCTGACTGCAGTTGATGGCTCCAGTCAATGCTATGTCTGAAAGATGAGATGGCCTTCCATCACTCTGGGGTCTTGATGTGTCCTCTGGGGGGCACCAGGATATCCTAATCCACCCTTAGGGATAACAAAAATTACTTTTGTCCTGACCCTCCTGAGAAAGGTGTGAGGCCAGAACAAAACTGAACTGTAATAAAGGGCTTTTCAATGCTCTATGGATATAGATAATAATTCTAAAGGAATACTCCTGTCTTCTAGAGGCCATGTTAAGTGGCTCTCGGCCGATACTTGGTTGCCCTCCTGGTCATTTGGACAGATTAGAAAATAAACTCACTATAAATCATGTACTTGTTTATGTCTATAAGTATAAACGATACTGCCATACTGATGTAATAATCACTTACATGTTTAACTGTATTCTAGCTTTTTAAATACTGCTTCTTCTTTTCCCCAAGGGATAATCTGAGCCCTCTTCCCCCCATGCCAGACACTGACTGCCTGATAAAGTGCTATGTTTTATCTTATTCAAATTCAACTCTGTGCTCTATTTTCTTTGTGGTCTTTCTGTCACTTAAAACAACCTCAGGTATTACTTACTGAATTGAATCCGACAGCTATCCTATTAACGTATTTCGTCAAATCTAAGATGTCATCACTGATAGTGAGATACACCATTGTTTTATGTACCATTAAGAAAGGAAAGTCATCACCAACTAGAACGGTGACGCTGGCCATTGTCAGACGCATTCCGATTTCAGAGATGCTTGATGACATTTGGGAAGTTTAATCCACTAACATTAAATGTTTTTATCATGCCCTCTTGTGGAGGTAATGTAGAAAAAAATCACTAGATTACAGATCTTCACGTTTTCCAGTTAAGAGTGAGCTTTAGAGATCATTTAGCTCATCTTTATTTGATCTACATGGAAACTGAAGGCTCAAAGTAAGAATAACCTTTTTCACTTAAACAGTAGCTAGTGGAAGGGCCAATCTCTTGATTTTCTAGTTAGTAGTGTTCTGTCCTCTGTGTGGCTGTAATGTTTTCCATTACAAGCATATGATTTGTGCTTGGCTATTTATACACACATTAAAAGAAACTTTTAGAGTAAAGGGGTAATTTAAGGAAATATGTTGTTAGCAGGAGAATGTCTGGTGTGTAGAAAATTGAGTGCTATTATGTTCCTCTCCACCTCCTCTCCATTTAGGTCTTTGTAAGTTGGAATCTGATCTTCCCTAAAGTGTTCTTGTCATTTAAAAAGCAAGGCAATTAAATGACCTAAAAGTACTATTCCAAGCTATAGAAAAGGGAAATTTCTCTAGTTCGAAAGACATACTGTAATATTGACATATATAGGGAACCACAGAGAAAAAGATCATAGGAAATATGATTGAGATATTTTGCTTGAGTATTTCTTGAATTTTACCTTATTGTTAAATTTTGAGCCAGATTTCTCAACAACGTATTTGAAATAGCATGTTCAAATATTAATCTTTGTAAGCCATGCTAATTTATGAAATGCACACACTGAGAAATTTATTTTACTCTTAATGTATTTCTGTTATTGAACTTCCGTAAGATGTATAGTAATATACTTTTAAATGGGTGACAACTGAGAGACTGATGCTCTTTTTTTGAGTACAGAAATACAGAGAGGTAATTCTTATTCTCAATCATTATTTGTTTTTCTATATTTAAAAAACAATAGATGACATAAATAGCAGAGCTTTTTCTTTGTTTTGTTATGCTATTTTCATTTGTTTTGCTGATAATACTGTAAAAACTCAGTTTGGAGAATAAAATAAAACTTGGGTGGTCCTTTTATTTTATTTATTTTTAAGATTTTATTTATTTATTTGACAGAGAGAGAGCTCACAAGTAAGCAGAGAGTCAGGCCGAGAGAGAGGGGGAACAGAGAGCCCGATGCGGGGCTTGATTCCAGGATCCTCAGATCATGACCTGAGCTAAAGGCAGCAGCTTAATCCACTGAACCAACTAGGAGCCCCAGGGTGGTCCTTTTAGATCATGAATATTTAGAAGTCATGTTTCTTGAGGTGATGAAATTATTTAAAAGTCGTAAGTTCATGGGGCACCTGGGTGTTTCAGTCGGTTAAGTATCCAACTCCTGATTTCAACTCTGGTCCTGGGATGGAGTCCCCAGGTGGGTTCTGCATCGACCACTGAGCGTGGAGCCTGCCTGGATTCTCTCTCTCCCTCTCCCCTTCCCGCATCCCATTCCCTGCTTGCATATGTGTGTGCTCCCACCCTCTCTCTCTCTTAAAAAAAAAAAAAAGAAGTGGTAAGTGCAGGGTTTTAAAACCTGAGGTCATGGTGTCCCAGGTTGACCAGTCAAGCTGACCAACTTAACTTTTGACCCCAGTTATCTAAAATTTTGGAGGTTTTTGTTGTTGTTGTCACTAAATTGAGCAAACTAAGTTGAGCAGATACATTGGTACTCTGTATAATGGCCTCATTAGGTTTTTTCAGGATAAGCAAAAAAAAAAAAAAAAAAAGACGATTTAATTCTATGTTGCAGTTATGCAACTGAGTTTAAAAAATGTTTTATTTATTTGACACAGAGGTAGAGGGTGTAAGTAGGCAGAGCAGCAGGCAGTGGGAGAGAGCAGGTTCCCCACTGAGCAGAGAGTCCCAGGGGTTCAATCCCAGAACCCTAGGATCATGACCTGAGCCGAAGGCAGATGCTTAACTGACTGAGCCACCCAGGCACCCCTAGATTGATTTTTAATTGTCTAAGATCGCTCCTCCAAAAAGAAGGAAAAACGAAATCACTGTCTAGAAGGTGAAACACAGTGGGGGGAACGGCTCATGAACTAAGAAAGATTAAAAAAGCCTCTTCAGTCCATATGCCTAAATTTCAAAATCATAAATAGAAACCAATACTCAAAACTGGAACCAATAAACATATGGAAGACTGAATGCCATTATGGTCCTCCCCACTCTCACTTCACTTAGGGAGAAAAAGACTACTTAGGTGTCTCCAAGTAGAATACTGATCCTTGGATTCCTCCAGGGGCCCTGTCATTTTTTAAAAAAGTGAAATGTATATGCAAATAGGGAGCAAAGATCCCCAAAAGGGACCACGTTCACTCATTTCAGCAAGAATGCCAAGCACTCTGCAAATAGCAGGGCACACAAAACCAGCTGTTAAATATATTTCACCTGAAAAAAGAGATGTTCTTTGATTTCATCCGCATCCCGTGGGCCACATCCCAATCTTTTCTTGGGATCTTTCATCAAAAGACGCTGAATTAGGTCTTTAGCTAAAGCACTCATTTCTTGAGGATATGGAGGCTCACTTTTTAATATTCTCCTGTAGGCAGATAAAACTTGCTATTAAAACAACCAGACGATGACGTTAGTGACAGTATTCTTAGCAAAACAAGTATCGTGCGACACACTTTGAAATTGAACTATATGTGAAAAATGGAGCAAGAGTATTTAAAATGAGATACCATGAAATCAAATTTCTGAAACTTAAATAAGCAGAAACAAAAAGTGTTGGATCATTTTTCAGTATAAGTCATTCCTAGTGGGAAGCCGCCATCCCGAATATTTAATTGGAAAAAAAAATATGAAGGCCTGGGACCTCCCATCTACCAACTCAATTCTGATGAAGATTTCCCAATGGAAATAACTCCTAACAAACTCAAGGAAGTCAATCCAGCCCTCAGATTTGAAAAGACAAAAGCAACTCCAACCATACCTGCCTCTCTTCTCCTTCCCTGTGTGCTAGCGAACAGCAGGGCCCAGCAGGAAGGGGGAGGGAAGGCCAGCCAAGACAGGGAGCGTCAGAGTCACTTGGCCAGGGCTCCACTCCTAATATCTGAACATGAGCACCAGACCTGGGGCTTTTCATAGGATGAGAGCACCTGCTTCATTATCTGCTACTATAAAACAGGCAGGCAAGCCCTACAGGGAACTCAAAGAGAATGTCTACTATTTACTATGGAAGGTAAAAATTAAGATAATCAAGTTTCTTGATTATATATTTGAATTTATTCTAAGGTCAAGGAAGAACTCAATCCAACCAAAGGTACCTTTTGCCCCTGTTAAAAGGAAGGTCAATAATGAGAAGGGACGATGAAGGGGACAGATTGAAATTAAGAAGCTCAACACGGTATACATGGAAGTAGTTATTCCTTTATTTGGATTTGCAAAAAGATGGCCTTGTGTGCATTAAAATATTAGTAACTGTTATGGAACAAAACCAGGTAACACGTTGGTAACAGACAGCAACAGCGTGGTAAGAACACAGACTCTGCGGCCAGACAGAATTCAGACTCCGGCTGTATGGCTTACTGGCTGTGTGAGTCTGAGACAGTGGCTTGACCTCTCTATGCCATGGTTTCCTTAACCTTAAAGTGGGTAAGATGGTGCTTAAATTGGGGAAACAGGAGGAGCAGTGCTTAGTGCTGCCCCTGAACATAGCTCCTGTCGCGCTCCCTCCGGCTGGAAGCAGGGAAATGACCAGTGATTTGGGACTGAAAATTCCAGCAGTGTTGTTTATTTCAAAAGCTAATACAACTTCTTGCACTCCATGCTGGGGACGCGAGAAAAACGTCAGCAGAACAGGGGAAAAATAAGCAGTGCCCTTTTTTTTTTTTTCCTTTTTGATCCTTTAGGACGTGCCCAGGGCTCACAGCTGGTCAGGGCTCTTGGCGTCCGAAGACTCCTCTCCGCAGATCAGGCACACGTATACCCGACAGAGACACTGGCTGTCCTGTTTCTGAGGGAAGAAGAAACACAGCTTCTCCATTTTCTCCACCTTGAATGTACTTTTTGCAGGCAGGATCTTTTTGGTCCAGGATCAGGCAACAGACATGTTGTTGCTGATGTGTGCTTTTGCCGCCTCGGGGGGATGGAAAGAAGCGCTGTGGCCGCCTCCATGGGAAGGTGCTGATCCCGTCTGTCACTCCACACACCCGAGGCGGTGGCCTTTAGTGGAAGTCGACGTGGCACCAGGCACCGGGAGAGCAACAGTGGGGCAGATCAGCTGTGGCAGGTTCTTCCACAAAAGGAGGGACGTGGACAGAACAGGGTGGCCCCACTGAGATGCCCGAGTGGAAAGAGGGGCAGAAAGAGACCCCGTGCACAACCAGGGGGTGGTGGTCAGGGCATACAAACAGCCTCAGTGGGTGACAGAGGTCGGCGGCAGGTGTCATGGGCCGGGGACTAGAGTTTTCCATCAGGGCGAGGCCGGGATCCCACTGGGAAGACACAGAGTGGAAATGTGAAGGGATTTCTGAGAGCAGAGCTGATGTGGGAACATGAAGACTGGCCGATTTGGGGCCCAGAGCCTTGCCTTCCTGAGAGCAGCTCACAGGGCCAGAAGCAGCAGTGGGAGGCCCAGCACCATGGCGGGCATCCACCCAGCTCGCAGGAGACAAACTAGGGGCGCTACAGAAGGAGACACCATGACTTCTTAGGCTTCTTGTCTCAGTACACAGAGTAGCACAGGGTTTCCTTAGTGTGTGGAGAGGTTCTGAAGCCTACAGAGAGCCACAGGGCCAGGAAGAGGACCAGAAATGGAATGGGTGGGGTGGGGAGGAGAAAGTCCCAGAAGGCTCCAATCTCTTCTCCACCAGAAGATGATCTCGAATTTACCTTCCTCTCATACTGTTTCCTTGAAATGTACTGGGCCGAGATAAATGTGAAATGACATTGGGGCGTGGTTCCTGTGAAGTTACCCCTGAGAGGTCTGAGCAGACAGGACTATTTAAAACTCAGAGAACACAAGCTTCTGGGTGTTATCTCTTACCCCAAGGGTGTCCTTGGGTAGGGGCGCGGGCACCCGAAAGCTGTGCATAGGGGAGTTTTAATATACATGTCCTGTGCTGAGCTTCCCCTGCTGGCCTGGTTTACACCACCCAGTTGGTCTAACCACTAATTGCTGAGTGTGTCCTCTGTGGGCTGGGAAGCCAGGGCGAGGTGACTGGAAAGACCACCGATCAAGAGGTATTTGATGCTGTATCTATGAAAGCTAAGTAAACCTGGTGCCAGATTCCAGCCCACTGTGACCTGTGAGCGTGAATGCCAACCCGAAGGCCAGACCAATGCAGCTGCACAGCATGTGCACTGAGGAAATGCGGGATGCAGGTGGAGGATGCTGGTTTTAGCAGGTGCTAGTTGTGACCAACCCAGAGCACCCTGCAACAAGGACAGGGAGACGTTGTTCAGGTGTTGCTGCCATTTTACCTTTAAATGTGCTTATTTCTGAATTGGCAGTAGCCAAGAGCTCTTTCTTTTTAGCTTCAAAGGGGATCTGGGAAACTCCAGGAATGAACTGCCATGGAGTAGGGCCCAAATAAACCATAGAGCTGTGAAATCACAACAGGCCCCGAGTTGATATATCATGTCAAACACTTCTTGTGTTTGTTATCGTTTAATCCATACAATAATCCTATCAAAGGCAGTGAGTATTATCCCTGCTTTTAAGATGAGGCAAGATTCCCTTCAAATAAAGCAAGAAATATACAAACCAATTAAAATTTTAAGCAGGTGTTTTTAGAACATAGATGATTTAATATTTTTTCCAAGAATAAGCAAATAACACAGCTAAGAAGATTTTGAAAAACAAAATAATTGGGAAGGAGTCTACACGTTAACTACAAATTAAAAAGTATTAGAAAACAAAACCATAACACTGAGGTGCTAGCAAAACAAATCAACAGCCAAATCAAATGAACAGAAGAGATGACTTGAAAAGCATCCAGGCACATACACAAACTTACACTGTTTTTGAAAAGGGACCAGCCAACATAGGAAATGCCACACTGTTCAACAAATGTGCTAGGGAAATCAGCTATTTGCGAAATAGTGAAACAAAGCAAGATCTTTGCCTTATAATACAACCTGAAATAAACTCCAAATGGATAGTGGAATTATATGGAAAAAGAAAAATTCAATAAAATTAAAATCCAAAATATAAAAATGAATATACAGTTTCTTTCTATTCAGGAATGTTAAGTTTTTGAAAACCTCTGTGGTCAAAGAAATTCATAACTGATCAGCTTAAGAATATATGGGTTCAAACACCAAGATTAGAATTAAAACTATGATGGGGTGCAAGACGGATGGACGGCAGACACAGAACAAGCAAGGATTGTCCAGCAGTCACAGTAGAATCATGATGGAAGCAGGTAGGCAGGTATCCACTCTAACAGATGTGATATTTTCGTAATACACTATGGGGGAAACAGTGAGCCTATGAAGCATGGTGCATGCTTCGTATGTTTACTAAAACATAACCATAAGAACTGTCTCAGCAATGGTATTAGGACGATGGGCAAGGCTCACTTGTCCCTCCACTAAGGTCTCTGCTCAAGTGTCACCTTATCAGAGCATCTTTCTCTAATCATCCAGACAAAATACCCATCTTCTTCATCACTGTCCTTTCTTTTTGCTTCATGAAATTTAAAGACTATTATATATTTATTTGTCAATTAATTATCTCTCCCAACTAAAATGTAAGCTTTGAGGTAGGAGGGATTCCTTTTTTTTTTTTTTTTTTTTTTTTTTAAATAGCAGTTTTCAGGATGCCTGGGTGGCTCACTTGGTTGGGTGTCTGCCTTTGGCTTGGGTAACGATCCAGGGGCCCTGGGATAGAGTCCCGTGTTGGGCTCCTTGCTCAGCCTGCTGCTCCACCCTGCTTGTACTTTCTCTCTCTCTCTAACAAATAAATAAAATCTTAAAAATTAAAAAAAAAAAGGCAACTTTGTTCTCTGCTTTTTTTCCTGGGGCCTAGAGCACTGCTTAGCACTCAGCAAGTCCTTAAAAAATATTTCCTGAGTGAATAAATGTCTGATTATTTTTCATTTGTGATACCTTGCTCACTCAGGATCTTTCTTCCTCAGTTGCAACAGAGGCCTGCAGATAACATTTTTGCATTCTTGCATACCTTCTCTTGGGTTGTTTAGTTCTATTTTCCCTCCTTTTCAAAGTTCACAATCTTTCCTATTTCATAACTTAATATTGTTGATTCTCACTTCCTGGTTCTCATGTGGTTCCAGAATTACAAAATTACTCATCTGCCTGCCTGAGTTGGGAGGAGTTTCCAGCCAACTTCATTTACTCTAAATAGTTAAGGATATTATGGTATAATCTATTCAATGGTTATGTCATATAGCGATTGCAAAATTATGTTTACAGAGAGCCTGTAATTGGAGAATGCATTATAACTTTAAGCAAAAACTGCGAAAGAGGAAATTGTATTTCTAGTATGAGCGCAATATATCCAAATATCAGCAGTATTTGTCTCTGGGGGTGATTACGCACATTTTACACCATATGCACATTTCATACTAGAGTGTACATTAATTTTAGAACAGGAGCAATAAAATGAACTTCATTTACAAGATTAGAGGTGCACAGAAAGCAGCACGCAAGCATGGCTAGGCCAGAAGACTTGCATCTCCCGTGAGCAGGCCCCTGTGGCTATTTCCCACCATCTCAAAGGCCTCTTCCACCTGCAGCCTTCACAAACCTTGTCAGTCCCCCCAGCCCATGTGATCTCACCATCCTGAATGGCTGCTTCCTTGACACCCCCGGTGCCCACGGGTCCGCGCTGCCTTGTACGTCAATGGCATAGTCATCTTACCACTCGACTATTTTCCAGAACTCCCTGGTGTTAGGGACAGTCCTCTGTTTACTCCCTATCTTCCCAGGCAGTATGTAAGTTTTCCTAGGACAACAACTCTGCCTGTATATTTCTCTTCGGCCTTACGAGGTAAAAATGACTCAGTACATATTCTAGACATTAATGAACTCAGTACGCCCCTTGTCTGTGGGCCAGCACTTCCCAATCCTTTAAGGGCAATAAGCACCCACCTCACTAGGAAAGAAAACAGCAGCACAGAATCAAGTGTGAACTCCGGGAGAGCATGAAGCAACTTTCCAGGGGTCACTTTGTACTTGACCCCACTCCCAGCTCAAGGGAGCTATAGTCCGTAAGCAAGATAACCTCAGTCTCTGCGTCTATAAGAAAAGCACACAGAGCTACCTGTTTTCCAGGCTCATAATGGTTCCAGGAAATGAGGGGCGAGACTCCTCGGCGCAGACAGAGACTGGCACACAGCTGCACCCGGGTGAGTCTTGCCCTCAGTGAGGCTAGTCCCCACGAGTGTGCCTGCTCCAAGACACTGGCTGCCCAGAGGGGACACTTCCCTTTGGCTGTCACTGCGTTTTTCCTTGACCCACCTACCCCGTATTTCCCTAGACCTTGCCAGTAAGAATCATCACATGAGATTCTTTATCTATTCCTGCAAAATCTGTAACTCGACTCAAACTCTCAGCCAGTAACTCTCGGGAGCCCCAGGGCACGTCTCATGTGCACTATAAATACTCTTCTTCACGCTCATATCTCATCATCTCATTTCCTTCTTTTGCTTCATGAACTACCTAAGGGGCGCTCACTCCTGCTGTGGCGTCTGGTGCACAAGAGAGAACATTTCTGTTCCTTGGGAGGTTCGGGGAAGCAAAGATGTGTGCACAAGCTTGTAAAGATTTTGGTAAAAGAGCTTTCTTTTCTTTTCAACATACAGCATCTTCTCCCTAAAAGTGAGGGATGTGACTGTGACCTAGATTTGCCTCCCAGCCCCGTGGCTAAGGCCTCTGAGAACAGTGCTCTGGAGGGGCTCCTCTCTTTTGCACTCTCGTAGGCCTGGCAGGTCAACCAGACCGGCTTGTCAGACACGCCTGCACATGTCGAAGTCGCGGGGCGGGTGCGGTCTGGGCCAAAGCTGGGACCCCACCACACTGGCTATGGTTTTTGTTGGCAGACCTCATCCCTGTCCCTCTTCCTTTCTGCTCTTTTTCAGACAATGCTCACGAAGCTTTACTTCACACACTCCACTATCTCTGTTAGGGCAACTTTCCTTGGGATGCCTGGGTGGCTCAGCTGTTTAAGCGTCTGCCTTCGGCTCGAGTCGTGATCCCAGCCCATGAGTCCGGCATCAGGGTCCTGCGTAGCAGGGAGCCTGCTTCTCCCTCTGCCTACCACTCCCCCTGCTTGTGCTCTCTCTCTCTCTCTCTGACAAATAAATAAAATCTTGAAAAAACGAAAAACAAAAAACCCCCAACAGAGCACCTTTCCTTAATGCGCAAGACAGAAGGGATAGGAGAGGATGGAGAACCACACTTCGGGGGTTCCCTGGGACCAAGAGGCTACATGTGACAACAAACTGAGGCAGTACTGAGTCAAGAGTAGAGTGAGATGCAAAGAGTTTCAAAGAGGCTGCTGAAGGGAGAAGAGCCCGAGTCAGAGCAAAGAGCTAGAGTACAGCAGCCAAGATTATCCTCCAAAAGGAAGAGGCTCTCCTGGGGAGGCCGCAGAGAAGCACAGGCTTGTAAAGAACAGTGAGACTGGGGCGCCTGGGTGGCTCAGTGGGTTAAAGCCTCTGCCTTCGGCTCAGGTCATGATCCCAGGGTCCTGGGATCGAGCCCCACATCAGGCTCTCTGCTCTGCAGGGAGCCTGCTTCCTCCTCCCTCTCTCTCTGCCTGCCTCTCTGCCTACTTGTGATCTCTGTCAAATAAATAAATAAAATCTTAAGAAAAAAAAAAAAAGAACAGTGAGATTACTCCAGATGGAACTAATGAGGGAGTCAAGAACGCAGAAGGCCACCTCCACAGCCTCTCCCAGTATGAATGAGGCTGACGCTTTTGACTTCAAGTTGATGGGACCCGTGGGTAACTGGCCAAGGGGGTGATTCGGTTGGCAGAAGGAGGCAGTGAAGCGCCTACACAGGGCCTCACAGGAACAACAGAAGGCCAGGGCTTGGGGAGCACTGACAGACTGACAAGGAGCACCCCAAATGCTAGCCATTCTAGTGCCGCCGATGGGCCCTCCCCGTGGCTGGAAGGAATATTCCTGTGTCTTATTCAGGGCTCTGAACAGTCTTCGGAGGCCATAATACAGTACAACTCAGCTCCATCCCCACCTGTGATGCAGAGGAAGCAGGAGTAAGTCGAGCTAAAGGATGCTGAAAGGAAGTAAGATAGAAAGCAAAGCGGAGGAACATGAGTACGGAGGGCAAGGTCATTTCCACCCTGCTCCTCTCCTTGCCACACCCCTCCCACCACGGGACTCGACCCTGCAGTGGCTGCAGGTGGGTCACGTGGAAGAATGTGTGGATGAAATCTGTGGTGAGGAACATTCGTGGATTAGGGGGCAACGAGTGAAAAAAACATCCAGAAACACAGATACCACTAATGGGTACACAAACACCTAAAATGAGGAAGAAAAGAAAAAAATGAGTGGCACATTGGGAATCAAGAAGACTTTATAAAATATGCTGATTAAGGACTTTATCATGAAAATGTAAGAAAGATATGAAAGCCAAGGGTTTGAAAAAATGATCTCTTAGAACAGGGTAAGAAATAATGATGCTTGTTCTAGTTATTCTATGCATAACTCTAAAAGCAAGACATCTATAAGCAGAGAATTTTAAAAAATAGAAATGAGTTCATTCAAGGTGTTACTGACTAATCAACATGGTTAGAATAAAATAATCCAACAGAATCACTATTTTAATTTTGCTTTAGAAAACTATAGTACGACACACAAAATCAGTGTACTATAGTAATTACCTAAAGACAGATACTCCTTGGGAGGACAGTTACCCAACCCAGAGGTCAGCAAACATTTTGTAAGGATGGTCTCCTTATATTCACAATAATCCCCTTGTGTCATTTCTTCCCTTCAGGTGTGCACAGAACCTAGTGACTTTTTTTTCAAGGTTTATTTATTATTTTAGAGAGAGGAAGAGAGCACGAGCAGGAGGAGCAGAGAGAGAATCTCCAAGCAGACTCCACGCTGCGTGTGGAACCCTGTGCCGGCCTCCATCTTGCAACCTGGAGACCACGACCTGAGCCGAAACCAAGAGTTGGACGCTTAACCAACGGAGCCACCCAGGCGCCCTGACCTAGTGACTTTCTTATAAACAATATTGTCCATAAAGGTGACAGGATGCCACTTTCATGATTAGGCTACAAAAGAGTTCAGCCTCCTGGAGGCTTCCCATTCCCTTCCAGCCTGCATGCTTTGAGGAAGCAAGCAGCCAAGTCAGAGAGGCCCATGTAGTGAGGAACTGACGGGTGCTCTTTGGCCAACAGCCAGCCAGGAATGGGGGCCTTCGGTCCAATGGCCCAGAGGAGTGGAATCTGCCAACAACCACATGTGCTTGGAAGCAGATCTTTTCCCAGGTGAGCCTTGAGAGAACTACAGTCCAGCCAGCATTCTGATTACAGCCTGTGAGTGACCCGGAAGCAGAAGGTGTAGCTAAGTTTCCTCATCCACGGAAACTCTGAGAGAGTTAATGCATGTTGTTTTAAGCCACTGAATTTTGAGGCGGTTACTTAGCAATAGATAAGGGATAACCGATATAAGGCCAGACAATAAATACTTCAGGCTTTGTAAGCTGTGCAGTCTTTGGGGCAATTACTCACCTCTGCTACAGTGGCCCCCAGAGCAGTCAGAGATCATACTCTGATGAAGGATCATGGCTGTGTTCTACCAAAATTTTACTAATGGACAGTGAAACTCAAATTCCATACAATTCCATACAATAAATGTAATAAAATAGTGTCCATCTTTTGACTTTCTCAACCCCTCAAGACCGTAAAAACCATTCAGAGCTCATAGGCCATACAGACACAGGCAGCAGAATGGATCTGGCTGGTTGTAGTTTTGCTAACCCCTGACCTAAATTGTACCACAAATATTATTATTATTTTGATAAGACTGAGACCTGAATTTCTATAACATTATGCTTATCATAGTACAATTAGACACATTCACAAAACATATTTTACTGATGGATTGTGAAATGCCAAGTGAACATCTCACATATTCTCAACATTTCAGAGTCAGAGAAAGCAAGGCAAAGAAATGACGCTGTCAGAGATGACAGGAGAACGGCGCACAGACTCTCTATATCCCGATTCCCAGGGGAGGACACAGGATTCAACTACCATGGGTTACAAAGCCCCAGGCTAGTGAAGGATGACACCTTCCCACACAGCAGTAATCCAGAGCCCAAAAAGAAGGGGTTCTTCACAGAAAGGGAATCAAAGCTAGTGGGAGACAGACAAGTAAGAAAAGCACGCTAGGTACATGAGATAAAAATAAGACCCAAGCTCAGAAAAGCTAATGAAAGCTTTATCGTAGGTAAAACTATCTTCAAATCTCTAAAGCAATATCTGGAAGAAACAGAACTCATGTATGTTCTTTAGAGGATGGGACAGCATTGACATGCAGAGGTTAGAGGAAGCAGATTTCAGCTCACGTTAAGGGAGGCAAGATTTTATACAAATGAAGTTGTTCAGTAATGGAAGGGGCTTCCCTGAAAATACCTCACATGAATGTGTCATCTGCTTAGTGACGGGACTCACCCAGAAGGGACAGGACCACTGGGACCCTGCTGAAGGGATTTGTATAGCAGGGAGAAAATTTTCCTCTCTTTCTAAATTCTTACTGGGTTTTAGATTTGATATACCAGAAAAACATTCTTGTTCTGGTTTTAAGCTACCCACAAACAGTTCCAGGCAGGTAGATAACTTGGAGTAGATGCTATTTTGAAGCAGCTCAGGTAAAAGCTTGGGAAAGGATGCAGCATTCAGGGACAAGCACCAACATGAAGGAAGAATTCAATGATGAAAAAAGCCCTTGGCTAATTAAGACAGGGACAAGAGAATGATACATTTATGGGAATGGTACATTTCTTTTTCACTTTGAAAATTTATGGGTTTTTTGTTTTTAATTGCAGGAGAACTGACACAATGTTACATTAGTTTGGGGTGTGCAGTGTAGGGATTAGCAAGTCTGTATGCTGTGCTCTGTTCACCCCAAGTGTGTCACCCCAAGTGTGTCACCACCCACTATAACGGCACCACTGACCATATTCCCTGCGCTGTACCTTTTATCCCCATGACTTATTCATTGATCACTGGAAGTCTGTATCTCTCAGCTCCCTTCATTTGTTTTGCCCATTCTACATGCCCGCTCCCCCCCATCCACCAGTTTGTTTTCTGTATTTATGGGTCTGTTTCTGCTTTTTTTGTTTGCTTGTTTAGCTTTTTAGATTCCACATATAAGTGAAACCATATGGCATTTGTCTTTCTCTGTTTGATTTATTTCACATAGCATAATACGTCTAGGTCCATCCGTGTTGTTCCAAATGACAAAAATCTCATCCTCTTTTATGGTTGAATAATAGCCCATTGTATATAAATCCAATGGTGCATATTGTTAAAAGAACAGACTATGAAAGATTTTACACCAGGAAGACAGTCAGAATCACTACCTTGAAAGGAAAAGGTAGTGTAGGATAACTTAATTATTATACTGCTAGAAATTTCAGTAACAACCAAAAACCAAAAACCATGAAATCATAGGTTAACAATAAGCTTTAAAGAAAATTATTAACAACATGACAAAATGGATAATTAGTTCATTAAAGGGCAAGAATCCTATTTAAGTTCTTGAAAAATATGTTCTAGTTTTAAGATTTTAGACACACTGATTCATGTTCTTCCTCTTTCTCAAACCAGAATGCCAAATGATTGATCTAAGGGCAATAAAAGCAATTTAAATTTGACCATCGCTTGGTTTAGAATACTCCTGCCTTCATAATCAGCAACATACTACCTCCCTGCAGGTAGTCCTAGGAAGGAAAAGAAAACTATAAGATGGCTTGTGGACGTGGACTCAAAGAGGGGGAAATCAGTCAGAGGAGGCACTATTTCATGCTGTCAGGTTAAGATTGCCCTTCACATCTGTCACCATGACAGGTAGGACCTTGCAAAGGGACCCGAATGTTCACAGCCATGACCAAGGTTTCCTATAATTCTGAGGCATTTTCAAACTGTTAAGAGACCCATTTAAAATAAGCAGAGTCATATGAAAAAATTTTAAATTAATGACTTTAACTATGATTTTAACAAGTATTACTGATCCCTTTGGAATTAAATGAACTGGAATAGTGAGAAATTATTTCCTTACTCATCTGTCCTGTAATAGGTATGTTCAGAAAAATTTAGCAGTTTTATTAAGGTAAAGCTGATGCACAGTAGACTTCCCACACACAAACATACGCTTTGGTAAGTTCTGACAGATGTAGACACCTGTGAAATCATTGCCACAACCAAAGAAAGGAACATACCCAACCACCCTCCAAAGGTTCCTGGTATCCCTTTGTCGTCTCCTCTGCCCTCCCCCAGTCAACTAACTGCCCCTCAGTCAATTCTCACACTTGAGACGGTTATATACCCCAGAACCTCTTGAATGAAGGGGAAGGTGGGGCGCCTTAAGGAAGGACTCTGAAACTTGATACTGTGCATCTTTCTCCCAGCCTTCCTGGAAGGGGCCTACAGCTTTTTATCAGAAGAGCTGTTTATTGGCAAAGAGGAATTAACCAGACTTTCTGGGGACTATTGGACTCTGGCTCTCAACTGACACTCATTCCAGGAGACCCCAAACATCACTGTGGCACACTAGAATCAGGGCTTATGGAGGTCAGGTGACCAATGGGAGTTTCAGCTCCATCTCAGGGTGGTTTCAGTGGGCCCCTGACGCCATCCTGTGGTTACTTCCCCAGTTCCAGAATGTGTAATTGGAAGAGACCTATTTAGCAGCAGGCACAATCCCCCCATGGGTTCCCTGACCTGTGGAGGGAAGACAATTACAGGGAAAAGGCAAAATGGAAGCCATTAGAACTGCCTCAACCTAGGAAAATCGTAAAACCCAAAGTAATATGGCATTCCTGGGGATTTGCAGAGATCAGTGCCACCATCAGAGACTTGAAAGGTGTAGGAGTGGTGACCCCCACCCACCCCCTTACCCATTTGGACTGTGCAGAAGACAGACGGATCTTGGAGAGGACACTGGAGTATCGTCAACTGAACTAGCTGGTGGACTTCAATGGCAGAGCTCTACCAGACGTGGTTCCGTTGCTTGAGCAAATTCACCCCCCCCCTCCATGCAGCTAGTCATGTGCCATATGCCTTTTTCTCCACCACTGACTATAAGGCCCACCAGAAGGACTTGTATTCAGCTAGCAAGGCCAGCAATGTGCCCTTACTCTCCTACCTCAAGGGTACATCAACTCTCCAGCCCTACATCTTAATGTAGTTTTCAAGGTTCCTGATCACCTTTCTCTTCTGTATCTCACTGATCTGTTATATTGATGACCTTATGCTGGTTGGACCCACTGAGCAAGTAGCAGCAACTGCTCTAGACTGATTGGGAAGATGGATGGATGTCAGAGGGTGGAAAATAAACTGAATCAAAATTTAGGGACCTTCTAGATTAGTGATTTCTAGGGGTCTGGGGGTATGGGGCATGTCCAAGGTGAAGGATAAGTTGTTGCATCTGGCTCCTCCTACAACTAAAAAAGAGGCACAATGCCTAGTGGGTCTCTTTAGATTTTGGAGGTAACATATTCCTCTTTTGGGAGTAGGACTCCAGTCTGTTTTCCAAGTAACCCAAGCAGCTGCCATTGAGTGGGGCCCAGAACAAGAGACAGTTCTGCAACAGGTTCAGGTTGCTGGTCAAGCTGCTCTGCCCCGGGCCATATGTTCCAGCAGATTCGACAGTGCCTGAGGTGTCAGTGGAATACAGGGAACCTCTAGCAGGTCCCTTCGGATCTTGGAGCAAAACCCTGTCATCTTCTGCAGATAACTACTCCCCTTTTGAGAAATAGCTCTTGGTCTGCTACTGGGCCTAAATAGAGACTGAACACTTCTATGAGACCTGAGATGCCTGTCATACATTGGGTGACATCTGATCCATCAGCAGCCCTCCCTCATCAGATGGGAGGTAGGAAACACGAAATGGGGCCTGAGCAGGTCCTAAAGGCACAAGTTACATGCACCAGCACCCCAGATGCCCACTCTCCCCACTCCTGCTCCAATGTCTTCTCTCTCCGAGCCTGCATCTATGAAGCCACAGGTGGTTCCTATGATAGCTGACAGAGGAAGAGAAGGCTCAGGTCTCATTTACAGAGAGTTCTGCGTGATACGTAGGCACTACCCACAAGTGGACAGTTGCAGCACTATAATTTCCCTTCTGGCACATCCCCGAGGACATGGTGAAGGGAAATCTTCCCAGAAGGCATGACTTGAAGCAGTGACCTGGATGTTCACTTTGCTTGGAAGGAGAAATGGCCAGATGTGCAATTTTATACCAACTCATGGGCAATGGCCAATGGTTTTGCTGGATGGTCACGAACTTGGAAGAAGTAAGATCAGAATATTGGTCAACGATATATGAGTAAGAGAGATATATGGATAAGTCTCTTTGAATGGGGAGAAAAATGGAGAGATATTTGTGTCCCATGAGAATGGTCACCAAAGGGTGACCTCAGCAAGGAGGATGTTAATAAATCAAGTAAATAGGATGATCTTGTGTAGATAATCAATCAGTTTCTTTCTCCAGTCAACCCTATTATCATGTTGGGCCATGAACATAGTGGCCGTGGTGGTAAGGAAGGAGGTTATGTGTGGGCCCAGCAGTATGGATTTTCCCTCACCAAGGCAGACCTGGCTACGGCTCTTGCTGAGTGCCCAATCTGCCTGCAGCAGAGACCACCACCAAGTGCCCAATATGGAACCAATCCCCAGGGTGGTCAGCCGGTTACATGGTGGCAGGCTGATTACGTTGGACTGCTTCCATTACAAAAGGAGCAATGTTTCATCCTACCTGGAATAGATGCTTACCACAGATACGGATTTACTTTCCCTGCAAATGACCATCTGAAGACTTACAAAATGCTTTATGCACAGTCATGGTATTCTACACAGCATGGCTTCTAATCAAGAAACTCACTGCACAGCAAAAGAAGAGTACAGTGGGCCCATGGTCCTGGAATTCACTGGTCTTACCAAGCTCTCCGCCATCTTGAAGCAGCTGGTGTGATAGGACAGTGGAACAGCTAGGTGGCGCTATGTCGCAGGGCTCTGGCAAGGTTCTGCAGAAGGCTGTAAATGCTCTGAATCCACATCCAATACATGGTGCTGTTTCTTCCATACCAGGATTCATGGACCCAGGAATCATGGGGTGGAACTGGGAATGGCACCACTCACTATTACTCCCAAGTGACTCACTGGCAAAACGTTTGCTTCCTATTCCGCTGACTTTTTGCTCTGCTAGCCTAGAGGTCTTAGTTCTAGGAAAAGGAATGCTTCCACCAAGAGACACGCAATGAATAATTCCATTGAGCTAGAAATGAAGATGGCCACCCAGCTACTTTGGGCTCCTTGTGCCTCTAAATCAATTAGCAAAAAAGAGATTTCTGGAGCAGCTGGGGAGATCAATCCTCACTACCAAGGGGAAACTGGACTACTACTCCACAATGAAAATAAGGAAGAGTGTCTGAAATACAGGAGATCTCTTAAGGTATCTATTAGTATTACCAAGCCCTGTGACTAAGGTCAACTGAAAACTGTAACAACCCAATCTAGGCAGAAGTACTAAAGGCCAGGATTCTTTAGGAATGACTGTCTGGGTCACCCACAAGGTACTTGCTGAAGACAAAGGGAATATATAGTGGGCAGCAGAAGAAAGTAGTTCTAAATACCACCTATGATCCCATAACCAATTATAAAAATTGCTCTATTTCCTCATTTTGTTTTGAATATATATCTGTGTTGGAATATATGTGCATAAATCATTTTAATATAGATGTTACAATATGTCTTTGTTGTCTTTCTTCTCTTATTCGTTTTTCATGTAATACAAGATGCACTGGCTTTATATCATGGCCTTTAAGAACTGTTAATTTTTATCATAGTATCTAAGTTATGAGCGTTCAAGAAGAGCAAACATCTCTTAAGGATTTTATGTAGGGAGTTTGTGGGTTTTCCATTGTATGTAGGATAGCTGTATCACGTTTGGTGGAATTATGACTGTGTTTTTGTCTTTATTTGGAGATTCAGTTCAGTTTAAGGAGAAGTGCATGGCTGCCGAATTGACAGGGATGGACTTGTGATGGTTAATTTGAAGTGTCACTAGACGGGGCTACAGGTTGCCCCAATTTAACACTGCTATGTGTGTCTGTGAGGGTGATTCTCAATGAAATTAGCATCTGACTTGGACACAGTAAAGGAGAATCCTCTCCCCAGTGTAGGTGGGCAGCAACCAATCCCTCGTGAACCTGAGTAGAGGGGAAAAAAAAAAAAAAAGGCAGAGGAAGAGAGAATTCAGCCCCTTGCTGCCTGCCTAACACAGGATGCTGGTCTTCTGCCACTGGACTGGGCTTTACACCCACAGGATCCTCTTATTCTCAGGATGGGGTCTCCAGCTTGCAGATAGCAGCTCGTGCGACTTCTCAGCCTCCATAATCATGTGAGCTGATTCCTTATAATACATCCCCATATATTTATAGAGAGAGAGAGAGAAAGAAAGAGAGAGAGAGAGAGAGAGAGACCCTAATGGTTTTGGTCCTCCGCAGAACCTTGACAATTAAGCTCTCTGGCAGCCACTCCAGTGAGTACACAATGGCATCTCACATGCTTTAGTCTGCATTTCCCTTAAGACTAATGATGTTGGTCATCTTTTCATGTGCTTATTTGCCGCTCATATATCTTCTCTGGGGAATTATTAAGATCTTTTGCCCATTTTTCAGAACAGAGGGGCTTCTTTCCCCTTGAGTTTCCAGAGTTCCTTATGTATTCTGGACACCAGTCGTCTCTCAGATGCAGGAGTTGTCATTTTCTCCCAGTCTGAGGCTTGTCTTTCCACTCTTTTGGTTTCCTTCAAGCAGCACATGTATAGAATTCTGATGAAGTCCAATTTATCAGTGTTTCTTTTACGGACTGCACTTTTTGTGTCCTGTCTAAGAAATCTTTGTCTAATACAAGGTCACAAAGATTTTCCTTTATGTTTTCTTCCAGAAATGTTGTGGTTTTAGATTTTACATTTAGGCCTATGACCTATTTTTAATTTTTCTATAAAGTGCAAAGTATTTATTGAAGTTCATTTTTTCCCCATATGATAGCCAAAGGTTCTAGCATTTGTTGAAAAGACTATCTTTTCTCCACCAAACTGACTTTGCACCCTTGTAAAAACAAAACAAAAAACAAAACACAGCACAGTTGTCTATATCTGTGTGGTTCTGTTTCTGGACTCTTTATTCTAGTTCACTGATGACTGTCTATCTCGATATGAAAACCACAGTGTTTTAATTATTGTAGCTTAGAAGCCCTGAAATCAACTTTGGTCTACTTTGTCAAAGGTGATTTGGCTATTCTACGTCTTCTACGTACCTGTATGAATTTTACGTTGTCAACTTCTATGGAAACAAACTAACAAAGAAACAAAAACCCAAAAACATCCTGCTGGCATTGTGACTGTGATCAATCTACAGATCAGTTTAGAGAAATAACATCTGAACTAGACTGAACAGCAGCTCCCTCCCTCACGAGTGCTTACCAATACTTCACTGACTACCCAAGGGGAACCTTCTGCAAGTCTCTGGCCATCTCTCTGACTCTGCCCTATGAACTCTAGCTGCCCGGTCCTCCTGGACTCAGTTCCGTGTCCTCAGCTCTGCCTGGGCCTCCCCTCCCTGTGCTGCAGCCTGGATACTCTCTCAAGGCAGTAAGCTGGGCAATCAGAGGGCTCACCTCGTTTATTTTCCGTCTCTCTGTGTTCACTGTCCTTCACCGCTAGATGCTCAATGTCTTCGAGAATGCTGTTTCATATATTTTGCCCATTTAAAAAATTGTTTCAGGCAGGAAAGTAAATCCAGTCCCTGTTATTCCATCTTGGTGAAAGTCTCAATTTTAATTTTTAATGTCAAATCTGTTCTCAAAGTTATGAAATTCAAGTAAAAACAGGACAAAAACATAACTAGTAATTAGTATAATATTTTATCACTGTGTGTTTATTTGTTCATTCATCCATTTCATTCCAAAAATATTTACTGAATTCTGCACAGTAAGCACTGTGCTGGCACAGGAGCAGACAGTCCTGAAGATCAAAGCCAGACATGCCCCTTGCTCTCAGAGCTTACAATCTAGTGGGACAGACAGACATTAATCCAATAACTATGAACACATATGTCACCCTGCGATTGTGGCAGTTGCTATGAAGAAAAGAACAGAACAATGCTACTAGGGTAACCTACAGGAGGGTGGTTTTATGGTACTTGTTTCTATTGAGCCTAGATATCCATAAGTGGAAAATATCACTACTTTTTCATTATTGCAAAGAAATAACATTTGATACAGAGTGGGAAAAAAAGTGTCCAACAAATACACTTCCCAATATATGATGTACTAGGTTAAGATAACATATCAAGTGCTTTGGAGCACATAAAAATTTTGACACTATCCTTATGACACTTAAGATCTAAGTAGGCACATAAAATAGAAAGAAATGCAAATGTTATAGATCTACATTCTATATGAATATAAATGGATGTTTACCACTTGGAAATCATTTTGTCTACCCTCATTTAAAAAATTATCTTTTCTATCAGCCTTGAGTTCAGCAATTTGATAAGCTTCTTTGAGAAAACAATACATTTATTTTATTTTGTTAAGTCTTACCTAGATATCTCAGCTTGGGAATTCTTCTCCCCATCGACAGTGAAAGGAGATGCTCCAGTTAGTAATTCATACATTAGAACACCTAAACTCCACCAGTCAACTGCCTATAAAACAATAATGTCATTTTATAGACTATGAATATATATTTTTTAAGAAAGAAAAATAAACAGAATAAAACTATCTATTTGAAAAATATTTTAACAAAAAGATTCTGTATAGAGCTTTCTATGTAAGGAGTATTAAATGAAGCACATGCAAGAAAAGGATATTTAGAGAACAAATATCTGGGTATTATCAGAACACAATTTAAACACAGTGAAGTCAATCAAGGGGCTAAAGGTATTTCCACTATTTCTAAATCATTAAGTAATGGTTTTACTTTGATTAATTTAAAAATGTTTAATTTTAAATAAATCTAAAAAATTTTACTTATTATTATTTTTTAAAGATTTTATTTTTATTTGAGAGTGAGAGAGAGAAAGAGAGTATGAGACAAGGCAGGGTCAGAGGGAGAAGACGACTCCCCACTGAGCAGGTAGTCTGATGTGAGACTTGATTCTGGGACTCTGGAATCATGACCTGAGCTGAAGGCAGTCGTTTAACCAACTGAGCTACCCAGGTGCCCCAAATTTTAAAAATTTTAAGTAAAAACTTTAGACTTATGATGGGGGGAAAAGAAGGAGAATTCAGCATTTTTTTTTTTTTAGAAAGTTTTTTTTTTTTTTTTTTTTTTGGTAAAGATTTTATTTATTTATTTAACAGAGAGAGAGATAGAGATCACAAGTAGGCAGAGCAGCAGGCAGAGAGAGAGAAGGAAGCAGGCTCCCTGCTAAGCAGGGAGCCTGATGAGGGGCTTGATTCCAAAACCCCAAGATCATGACCTGAGCTGAAGGCAGAGGCTTAACCAACTGAGCTACCCACGTGCCCCCAGCATTTTTATTAATTATTTAGCCCCCCCAAATATTATGAAATTCCTTGAACTCAAAGAACAAAAATGAAAAAAAAATCCCATCTACTGATATCATATTTCATAACCACCGAAATCAATTCTTCTTAAAGGACCCATCACATATATCTTCATTTATGTGAGTCTTCAATTGTGGGAAACATGAAGACTTAAAATAATATAAGATAAAATGAGATCTAAATGGGAAACCAATTTATAAATGCAACTACCTGAACTAAGAACATAGCAAATTATATATAATTTAAAGAATCCTGAAATTAGTTTTTTTATAATTAGGCAAGCCAAGATTTGAATATCTGTTGAATGCACAAGCTTGTACCAGTAAGATATTAACTGCAAGCTAAAATTTTTAACCCTGCTTCCAAATTTCAGGGAAAAGTTTTCAGAGAGATGATACAAAATTTATGAACCTAGAACTATTTTAAGGAAAATGCATAATGATGACATAAAACATGATCAGGCGCCTGCAGTCATAAAGGAGTGTAGAGCCAGAAGCCACTGATAAGCACTCTGCATATATTGTCACATTTAATTAACTCAAAGTCATCAAGCTGTTCCATGAACAGGAAAGAGTATTTATTGACTAGCTGTCTTCCAGACCTCAGGTATACAGAAATTCTAGGAGGTTCTATAAGGTTTTCATCTCTAAAAATTGGTTACATTAGGTCTTGGAAGGTAATTTTCAAATTTTAAGTTATAAATTCCTATCAAGCTGCTGGGGAAAACAGTTTCCAAGAATACCAGGAAGCAAATGAAAGCAGCAATTCAATTATTTTATTCATACAAGCCATCTTACTGCCGCCAGAGTCAGGACCCTCAGAATGTTTTGCTGCTGGATTGCAAACCAGCTGTTGAGATGACACAGATCAATAATCAGATTCCTAATCATATGGCCTCAAACCAATACCACACCAACTTGAAGAACAGGCTTTAAGTATATGTCTAGTCATTAGTAAGGAGACCAAAGATTCACCACACCGAAGACATCTGGGTTGAATGTGTGGGATTTTGAAAGGGGATGAGGGATAGGGGAATATGAGGAACAAAAAAATAGCCAAAATTCCTTATTTAGAGAAAATTGTTAATACAGCAAAACCATTAAGATAGCACTAAAGAATCTATACCCTTTAATACAGAAAGAAAAAATAGGTGACCTAGATTTTATAACAAAACTGCTCATGTGCTTCCTCTACAATCTTCACTTTGCACATACAAAGGGAAGTGAGGTTTTTAGAGGACTTAGGAAAACAAACTTGGACTATCTTGAATGCAGGATTTTTTTCTTTCTCCAAGGATTGTTACAATGCTTATTTCTGTTGAAGAGATAATCAACAAAGTCTATCTTTCTCTTCTAAAACACTAGATATCATAATGTGTTCATGTATACGAAGCAAAGGAGAGAAAACAATGAAGGTAAGACAATACCAGAAAGAGGTCTCTGTTGAAGAGACTGGACTGAGTTATTAACTAGGGTTCTTATTATACATTTTATGAAGATATAAGGAAGTGTAGAACATACCTTGTCATGGCCTGAATCTCCCCCTCTGACAATATCCGGAGCCATGTATTCAATAGTCCCACAAAAGGAATATGCTCTTTCAGCCTTAAATAGTCAAACAAACAAAAAGGCATTTGATTTCAAGCCAGACAAATGACAAAAAAGTCAATTTTACATGTTACTGGTTGAGATACACCACAGTAGAAAAGGAGTGGTAGAATTTACTTGACAGACTACCCCCTTCTCACCAGGACAGATCATCACCTACATAGTGAGTCCTGGGTGTGTGTCCTATCCAAAGACTTCCTTTGCCTGAAACCCTCCCATCCATCCATCCATCCATCCAACCATCCATTCATCCATCCGCTCTTCTTTTTTGCACTATGTATGTATATTTCCATTATTGGTCTCTTGTACCATTCTTTTTGTAAAACCTCAAATAGTCCTAGTAGGGTAACAAGAACTGTTTAGTACTTTAAGACTTTATTTCCAGATAGGCAGATTGGGAAAACACTGGGAAACCTTCAGGGAAAAAAGAGACCAAATTCTAAGAAGGAGAATAGGGAGCCCAAAGATGAAAAATGAGGAAAGGTATTTTTTCCCACCTTATTTTGTTTAGGTTTGGCACTGCCAATCATACGTTTAGTAATAATGAGCAAAACTATTTATATTTTAGAAAAAGCTGGTCTTTTAAAAACAGTTATTTCTCTTTTGTAGAGCTTTAAAAAGGTCCAGATTAAAAAAAATAAATTTTTAAATAATTGTGTCATATGACTCATCCCAATAAAATAAAGGAGAGTAAATATCTAAATTATTATACAGATATATTAAATAGGGAAAGAAATTCTCTATACAAAATACATTCCTATGGCTGTATCTAAAACTTTTTAAGGCACTTTGATTCCCTTAAAATATTTTACAAAATTACTTTAAAGGAAACTTTTCAATTTATACTTTACTCTTCTTTTACTAGTCAGTTCTTAAGAAAAATACACATTCCTCTTATTTACCAATTTTAGAAGTAAAGAACACTACTCTAGCAATGTTATAGAATGAATTAGTAGAAGTCCTTTACTTTATTAGGGGAAAGTTAAGCACAGAGACAATAAATACAATGAATTTATTTAAACACTTTGGTAACAAATGTATTAAAACTACTTAGTTATTATATATATATGTCATGTGTCATATGACATATATGATACATCATATATAATATAGTTTAAGATTAATTTTCCTCTTTTTATGTGCTACATTTGCTGAAAGATTACTATCCCTAGAAACTAAAAGAAATAATTTACTTATGTTTATATCTTCAGAAAATTTTCTTTTTTTGTTACTTGGTAGAATAATGTGATTGAATAGCTAATATAAACCATATATCAAATATTATCTCTCTGCTTCATCATTTCAGTACCAAATGATAATTTTGTATTAAACTATGAGAAAAATTAAAGCTAAATAAAATTGGTTCTATTTAATTTCTGCATAAAAAGTAATGAATAATTTTTAACTTTGTTAGACATGCTTAGAAAAAAATGTGCATTAGGAAGCATTCATCTGTTTCCTGAATGATTAAAAAAAATTACTACAAAATTACTTTTCAAAAAAACCCCAGACTTCATAAAACCAGTGTTTTTAGTTAATACACTATTCATTATGCAATAGCTTTTTTTCGGATAAGCCAGAATCACTGTGTAGCTGACATAAAGAAACATGAAAATTACTAAGTCAGGGTATTATTTGATCTCATCTTAAAAGATACCTTTAAAACATTATATCCTAAATCAAGTTTAGATATATTGAAAATAAAAATAAAAATAATTCTCCAAACTGGCTTAGGAGTAAAAAGATAATGAATTTTGATTGATTGCTTCTCTAGATTTTATTTATTTAGAAAACTAGTCTTTTTAGCAAATATAAACTTTCATTTCCATTTATAGGCAGCTCCATGTCAAACCATTTTGAAATCATACACATTTCCTTCTAAGAATGAGACAATGATTTAACTTTACTAGATGAGGATCAAGAAAATATGTACTCTCTTCTTTAAAACACTAGATATTCATAAGTTTAGTATAAAGAGTGTAGGAAACACACAAATCATATTGATTAAGTGCCAGAAAGGTTTGACAGTCACCACCACTCCCCATCTCTTCCTTTCTCTGACAATGAGAACTATGGAGGTTCAGTTCTTGATTGTCTCAACAGAGGGAAAGCTCAGAACCACATTAAGTGCTCAACGAGGTATCGTCTACCTTCTCTGTGTGATTTTTGAGCTCCTTCTTAATTCACTTTAGGTTCTCTGTTTTGTGTTTGTTTTATGTGTTTTTTGGGGTGGTGGTGGTGGAAGGGAGTAGGTAGTATCTACATTAATATAATAATTATTTATTTGATTGAAATTCCAGGAGACAGAAAAATCAAAGCCTAAGAGTTGGGAAATTCCAGTTACTGAGAAGTAATAGTGAACAAAGCATTTCTTAAGTTTCTCTGTTATTTTAAAACATTACCATTTTAGCCTCCTGCAATTCTGTATCTGCTTCCTCTTCCTCAATGGAAGTGTCGCTTCCTCTAGGTTTTAACTTACAGTATATCAGCCTTGAATTCCTGAGAGTTTATCTTTCATCTGTAAACATATCTCTAATTTACTTTTCAATTTGTGTTTATCTGCATAGAAAGACACATGTTATCTGGAGGGTTCGTTGAATGCCTTTCAAATAATTCTATCAGGAAGATAAACTGATGAGGTATGACAGGAGAAGGTCAGTAGTGGGGGCAGGAAAGATTTCTAGGTAATATTTTATGAACTATGATATAAAAAGGCTAGGATAACAGAGCTAAATTCTGTTGTTTATTATTTGTTCAAAATATCTTTATGGTAATAGTCTTCTCAAGGAGAAAAGGCAATCAACCTACTTACCATTTAAGTCCATGCTATGTTATAAGCAACATTACTGATTAAAGCTAGCACAGAGTTAAAAGATTATAAATGAGAATTTACTTGAATGTAAAAATGGTAAAAGCAAGAGTGTGTGTACCATCCTGGCAGATAATACAGAGTATTCTTGTGCTTAAGTGATCAGCTGATCAAGGAGGTTTCAGTGTTTCTTAGAGAGAGAAAGTCAGAGAGCATGGGACAAAAAACGGGTTTCCTTCTAAAGAAGAATCCAAACACAAATTCAACTGTCAAACTCTTAGACATTTCTCAATAAATACTAGGTTAAATCATCCCTAGTGTTTATTTGCCAATGTTTTATTCCAATCTTGTGTGTTTAGGATAAATTTGTAAGTTAAATATAAATCCACCAGTGAGAAGTTTTTCCTCCCTCCTGTATTTTTTCTCATTCTAATTTTGACAAATCTTCTCACAAGTATCTAGAAATGTTTGAATTTTTAAAAAGAAGCAAATAATGCACTGCTAGTAATCTATGACCGTGCTCACTAGAAAGGGGAGTCCCTAGATGCCAGCCATGAAGAGGGTGCAGAAAACCAGTGAGGTAGGCATATGACCTATGCTGTAACTACACAAAGGGAGGGCCTTAGCTTAGAAAACAAACACATAAATATTCCCCTTGTGAAATCAAATTCCGAGGCTTGTGCCCCTTTGTAGATTTAGGGCCTGAAACTCTTGTCCTCCATGGTATGGGGAAGTGAAAAAGTCTGGTCAACATGGTGCTACTCTGGAACACATGACAACCAGAGAAATTTCCACAGCCTAGCTGGATTAGGGTTCACATACACAAAGCCCTGGAGTCTGAACATTTCTAAGTATGAGAACTGGACTCCTCACACCAAACAAATACCAGAACAACAATCTATAAAAGATGAGTATGTTGTAAAAGATGAAAGACATAAAGGAAGGAAAATATCCATAAAATAACAAAGCAGTACAGAAAAGATTAGGGAGATATGAAAAAGCAAATAGAATTAAATAAATGAAAAAATATAGTAATAAAAAACAGGCTGATTAAACAGAATAGACACAACTAAAGAGAGAATCTGCAAACCAGAAGATACAGTTGAGAAAATACTGCAGAAGTCCCAAGCAAACAAAATAAAAATATACCCATGATGGGAAATTCCTATTTCTTAACATGAGTGATGGTTTTAAGAGTTTGCCTTATAATAATCCCCTAATCCATACATTTATTTTGCTTTTGTTTTTGCAAATGTTTTATTTTAAAATAAAATGATAAACCATCCCATAACTAGATTTATCTATGACAGCTAGATTAACAATAAATATGCAATAAAAATGTAAAATAAAGGCATTTTAAGACAGAGTGTTTTCTATTCATTAAGCATTGTTAAAAAGACATCTAAAGAGTGTACTTCAGAAATAAACTAAACTCACAAGAAAAGAGTTAAGTTGTAAGAAGCAATGGTGAACAGAGAAAACAGATAAATGTGAGAAAATCTAAACAAGTATTGAATTTTAAAATGAAAATTACAAAATAATGATTAATTTGGGGAACATAACACAACATGGGATCAAATAATAAGTAACAATAACACAGAAAATGAGATGGATAATTGAAGTTAAAACATTCCATGTTCTTGCAGTGGTCATGACAATTACAGACATAATTGTTAAGTCAGCATATCAGTTAAAAACTTCACGTTAATAACCACTAAAAGAATAGAAGAGTATATAAAACTTCTAGACCATTATGGAGAAATGAAATAAAGAAACCCTAATAATCTAAATAGGAAAGTAGGGGGAAAAGCAAAGAGAAACTGTGATAAAGAGAAACACAGAGCAAGATAAGAGAAATAAGTAAAAATATATTATTAATCATAATATACAGATTTTAACTCACCAGTTAAAAGATAGAAACTCTCTGGATCAAAAACAAAATCCAGCTATATGTTATTTACAAAAGGCACACCTAAAACATAATGACAAAGAAATATTGAAAGTAAAGAGATGGAAAAAGATATATCAGACTAGCACTAACCAACAGAAAGCTGGAGTATTTTTATTAATAGCAGGAAAATAAATGTTACAGCAAAAAGGATTATTAAAATTAGCTAGAACTATTACATAATAATAAAAGGAACATTTCACTAGGGAATGATACTATTCCAAACCTGAATGCCCTCAACATTTTTTGAAAAGCCTTAAACTACATAAAGCAAAAATGGAGAGATCTTCAAGAAGAAAGGGACAAATTCACAACTGTAATGGGCATTTCAACTTATCTCTTTTATAACTGACCAATCAAGCAGGAAAATAATTAGTGAAGCTATAGAAGATTTGCATGATGTTTATGAGAATACATAAAACTTTTATAACAGAGAATATACATTCTTGTCAGGCATACATGTCATATTAACAGAAATCAACCATATAATAGGTCACAAGGCAAATCTCAAATTCCACAGAAATAAGATCATATACAGTTTGCTCTCCAAACAGAAAGCAATAAAATTAGAACTAATTTACGCAAAGATAACAAAAAAATCCTATCTATTTGAGAACCTAAAAACCCATTTCTAAATAATTCATGGCCCAAAGAAAAAACAAAATGAATATTAGACTATTAGAATAATAGTAAACATGCCATATATCAGAACTTGTGAGAAATCTCTAAAGCTGTTGTTAAAATTCAGTTTCATTAAAAATGAAAAGATTGTTACCAAGCTGGAGGTCCAACTTGAAAGTTTAGAAAAAGCATATGAAAGAAAAACTCAAAATGTCAAAAAACCAAAGTAATAATGGAACATCAGCAAAGAAACAGAAGAAATGAGAAGCTTGAGAAAAGACCGTTTCTTAGAAAAGACTAATGGGCAAATATCTAGCAAACTGACCAAGAGAAAAAAAGAGGAAAGTTGCAGATCAATAATATTAATAATATAAAAGGAAACATTCTTACCCTCACAGTATTTAAAAATAAGCAAATTCTATGAATATGATGCCAAAGAATTTAAAAAGAAAAAATATAACATTTTCTATAAAAATATAACTTACCAAAATTCACTCAAGGAGAAACTGAAAACCTAAATATTATTATAAATATTTTTAAAGAATTAAATAAGTATTTGAAAAGCTACTCACACTCACTTAGGAGGTGGGAGTTAGTTATAGAGGTGCATTAAGAGGAAATATTCAGAGGAATAGGATTTCTATCTACATATATGATTCTAAGAGTCTCATGCTCTGCTGACTGAGCTAGCCGGGTGCTGTACATACATGATTCTAAATTCATTTCATGATGTTAGTATAAGCTTGATATCAAAATCAGAAAAATGTAATATTAGAAAAGAAAATTATAGGTCAACTTGACAATAAAATCCTAAATAAAATATCAGCAAACAAAATCTAGCAAAATGTAAAACAACAACAACAACAACAACACTGAAAGTAGTTTGTTCCAAGAATTAAAAGATGGTTTAACACTCAGCAACAAATCCTAGTAATATAAATTACATAGGTGATTAAAGAGAAAAAGCATAAGAATATACTTATATCAATAAACAACTAGAAACTAACAATATAATTCATCTATCAAAAAACCTACAGTAAATACTATACTAAATTGTAAAACCCAAGACATATAGCCTTAAAGTAAAAAGCAAGAATATGTACAAATGAACGTGACAGAATGATAAAGCTAAACCAAACCATTGACCCACAAGCACACACAAAATAAAGATAATGAGGATCACAAAGATATAAAGCCATCATTAGTAACAAGGTGGTTCTGATTTTTTCTCTTAATATAGTCATTTACATAAAAAATCCAAGTGGATCTGTAAATTAGTGGAAAATGAATTCAGCAAAATTCCTATGTACAAGATCAAAAACATTCCTATGTGTTGCCCAAAAAACCATAAATATTCTAGTTTTTTAGATAGGAATAAATAAAGTTAATAGAAATGAATCTAATAATATAAGTATAAAGCATAGAAAGTTATTAAAATATTATCAAAGGAAATAAATAACTAAATAAATGGGAAAGTATGAATATTCATTTATGCTCATTAGTTGATAGGAAGATTCAATATCCAAAGATCACAGTTATTTCTGGATTTATAAATTCAATTCCATAATGCATATGGAGGAACGAAAGACCAAAAATAAAGAATACAGTGAAGAGTCAGATGAAAGGAAGAGATAATGGTAGAATAAATGTGAAGAGGAGAAAGATCTCACCTCTCAAAAATCATAGCCTTTAAGATTTTTTATTTTGATTTAGAGGGAGGCAACCAGACAAACGGAATTGAATGAAGAAAAATAGGAATAGAAACAGACTTGCAGTTGTGTATAGGAATTTGATATATGACAGAAGTTACCTTTCGAATCAGTAGAGAAAAGATTAACTATTTGATGATAGTTTAGTCAACTAGGTTAATCTATAAAAAGAGATATAATAAGATCCTCACTTTGTTTTTATACAAAAATTAATTCCCAGTAAATTAAAATTTTTAAAGTGTTATTTTTTTTAAAGATTTTATTTATTTATTTGACAGATAGAGATCACAAGTAGGCAGAGAGGCAGGCAGAGAGAGAGAAGAGGAAGCAGGCTCCCTGCTGAGCAGAGAGCCCGATGCGGGACTCGATCCCAGGACCCTGAGATCATGACCTGAGCCGAAGGCAGCGGCTTAACCCACTGAGCCACCCAGGCGCCCTAAAGTGTTATTTTTTTAAAAAGAAAGCCAAATATCTTACTGCATTGAGATAAAAAGAGATCTTGTTTTAAAAAATTCAAAGAATTCAACAATCCAATTTTACACCTCAAGGAAGTGGAAAATGAAGAACAAACTAAACCATAAGTTAGCAGCAGGAAAGAAATAAGTAGACCATAAATAAATGAAACCGAGAAAAGAAAAACAATAGAAAAAATTTAACAAAATAAAAGTTGGTTTTTTGAAAATATCAACAAGACTGAAAAAATCTTAGCTAGATTAAAAAAAAAGAATCAAATAAGTAAAATCAGAAATGAACTAGAAGATGTTATAAGAAGCTACTATGAACAATTATACACCGACAAACTGGATAAGCTAGAATGGATAAATTCCTAGAAACATACAATTTATCAAGACTGAATCATGAAGAAATAGAAAATCTGAACAGACACATAATCAGTAAAGAGACTGAATCAACAATCAAAAACCTCCTCCCAGAAAAGCTCAGGACCAGATGGCTTACAGGAAAATTCTAAAAAAAAAAAAAAAAAAACCCTTAAAGAAGTAGTAAGACCAACCCTCCTCAATTTTCCAAAAAATTGAAGAGAACACTTCCAAAGTCATTGGATGAGGGCAGCATTACTCTGATACCAAAGTCAGCAAGAGATACTGCAAGAAAACTACAGACTTATATTTCTGATGAAGACTGATAGAAAAATCCCACTTAGATACAAGCAGATCAAATTCATCAGCACATTTAAAGGTTTATGTGACATGATCAAGTGAGGCTTATTCCTAGAATGCAAGGATAGTTCAAGACTTGAAAGTCAATCAACATAAAACAGTGCTTTAACAGAATGAAGAACAAAAGCCACATGATCACTTCAACTGATGCAGAAAAAGCATTTGACAAACTTCAGTACCCTTTCATGATAAAAACACACACAACAAAGAAGGAATAGAAAGAAACTACCTCGATATAGTAAAGGCCATATATGAAAAGCCCCCAGTAAACAGGAGACTCAATGGTGAAAAACTGCAAGCTTTTCCTCTAAGATCAGGAACAAGGGAAGCCTGCTATTACCACTTCTATTCAATACAGAACTAGAAGTCCTAGCCAGAGCAGTTAGGCAAAAGCAAGTAAGCAAACAAACAAACAAATGACATCCAAAATTGAAAGGAAAAAATAAAATTATCTCTATTTGTAGATGACATAATCTTATACGTAGAAAACCCTAAAGATTCCACACAAAAAAACTATTAGAATAAGCACATACAACAAAGTTACAGAATATAAGATCAATATACAAATATCAGTTACATTTCTTTACATTAACAACAAACAATCCAAAAAAAATTAAGGGGAAAACATCCCAATTAACATAGCATCAAGAATAATACAATGATCAGGAAATAACTTAACCAATAAGTCAAAAGACCTGACAATGAACATGATAAAATATTGTGAAAGGAATTAAGGGAGATAGAAATAAGAGGAAAGACATCACCTGCTTGTGTATTAGAAGATATAATATTGAAAATGTCCATACTATCATACTCAGAGTAATCTAGAGATTCAATGTAATTTCTTTCAAAATCCCAACGGTGTTTTTTTGCAAAATAAAAAAAATATTAAAATTCATTTGAAATCTCAAGGGACACTGAATAGCCAAAACAAACTTGAAAGAGAAGAATAAAGTTGGCAGTGTCACACTTTATGATTTCAAAATGTATTACAGAGCTACAGTAAACAACACATCTTTGTAGTGGAATTAAGACAGACATACCGAGCAATGGAACAAAATAAAGAGCCCAGAAATGAACCTTACAGCGCTTTCAGTCAAATGATCTTCTTCAACAAGGGTGTCAAGACCACATGGTAAGCAAAGGATGGTCTCTTCAACAGATGATGCTGGGAAAAATAGACAACTGCATGCAAAAGAATGAAGCTGGACCCTTACTTTACACCAAATACAAAAGTTAACTCAAAATGGACTAAAGATCTAAGTGCAAGACCTAAATATAAAAATCCTAGAAGAAACAGAGGGAAAGTTTCATGACACTAGATTTGGCAATATTTTTTGGATATGATACCAAAACCACAGGCAACAAAAGCTGACAAATGGGACAATATCAAAATTAAAAACTTCCCTGCACCAAAAGAAACAAAGTAGAAAGACAACCTACAGAACAAGACAGAAAATTTACAAATTGCATATCAGGTAAGTAGTTAATATTCAGAATATATAAAGAACTACAACTCAACAAGAAAAAAGCAAATAACCTGATTAAAAACCAGGCAAAGAATTTCAACAGACATTCTTCCAAAGATGATAAACAAGAAACCAAAAACCACATGAAAAGATGTGCAACATCACTAATCACGAGAGAAATGCAAATAAAAACTATAATGAGATATTACCTCATACTCATTAGGAGGGCTGCTATCAAAAAGGCAGAAATACTAAGTATGGGTGAGGATGTGGAGAAACTGGAACACTTGCACACTGCTGGTGGGAATGGAAAATGGTACAGCCTCTATGGGACACATTAAGGATGTTCCTCAAAAAAAATTAAAAATAAAATTATCATGGGGGAAATAAATAATATAATCATATGATCCAGCAATTCTACTTCTGGATATATATCCAGAAGAACTTTAAGCATTATCTCAAAGAGGTATTTGTATACCTATGTTCAATGTAGCATTATTTGCAACAGCCAATAAGTGGAAGCAACCCAAATGTCCATTAGTGGATGAATGGATAAACAAAGTATGATATACACATATATTACAATATTATTTGGCCTTAAAAAAGAAGGAAATCCCATCACATGCTATAACATTAATGAACCTAGAGGACATTATGTTAACTGAAGTAAGCCAGTCACAAAGATAAATACTGTATGATTCTATTTATATTAGGTATCTAAAGCAGTCAAACTCACAGAAACACAAAGTAAAATGGTGATTGCCAGAGGCTGGGAGGAGAGAAGACTGAGGAGTTATTGCTCAATGGGTATAGAGTTTAGTTTTACAAGATAAAACATTTCTAGAGACCTGTTGCACAATAATGTGAATATAGTTAATACAATTGATGTACACTTAAAAATAGTTTAGATGATAATGTTTGTTTTAAAATTTTAAAATTAAAAATTTGTATTTTGCCACAATTAAAATTTTTAAAAATAATTGGATATAAACATGAAAAGATTAGTAAATTTGATTTTATTAAAATATTAAATCCGATGATGGCAAAAATATCATTAAAGACAAGTGAAGACTTGGAAAAGAAATAAAGTATATAATTACAACTGACAGGTATTTAGAATATTTAAGGTACTGCAGAAAATCAGTAATATCTGAAAAAAACTTGCAACATTAAGAAAACACAGAAACCTAAATGTATCTTAGCAGGAGAATGGAGAAGTAAACTGGGTAATTCATTTAAAGTATTATACAGAAGCTAAAATAAATGAAAAATTCATATTTATCAACTTGGATACATTTCAAAAATAAGTCAAAATACTTTGCAATATGATATGCCATTTACGTACATTTTAGGAACATAAGCTAACAGTATATATAGTTTATGGATATATACATATGAAGTAGGGGTACTAAAACAAGATTAAATTCAACCCACCATCTACTACTCTTTGCCTGCACTTGTTAAACTAAATGTGGTTGGAGTAAACAGAATCAGGCTGACCAATTTCACTTTAAATCCAAGACCATGAGCCTCAAGTGGGCCTTCAGTGCTGTCCAGCAAACACACTCATTCCCTAATCCATTCACTTTCCCACAGATGTGGCTACTTATTTTATATCTTCTCCTCTCTCCTCAAACTCCAATGTCTCCTTTTCCTTCCTTCTCCTTTCAGTGAGAACATAGAAGCAATCAGAAAAGACCTTCCGTAAGCTCCCATTATCGCTTCTTGACAGTCACGTGCATCTGGGCCCAGCAACTCACCCTTCTCTCTTCCTAAGGATAAACTGATGAGGCCACTAGCTAAGGGCAGCTTCCCCACTTATGCACTGAGTTTATCCCTCCCAAGGTCAGCATTCCAGCAATCTTTCCCCCACCCCCCCATTATTATATTGACCCCTACTTCCTTTCCAGGAATGTGTCAACCAGCATATGATGTCTGTCATTTCTCCTACCTTAAAAAGACCTCTCTTGACCCACTCCATCCTCTGCATCCTCCTCACACGATTTCACTATTCCTTTTTACCGAGTTGCTTAGGTTGAAGGACAATGTGTCAATTCCCATTAGCTCTCTCCTGAGATTTAGACTGAGCCAATGCTCAATCTCCAGTCCTCACCTTATTTGTCCTTAACAACAGTACCTGACATAGTTGATCGCGTTCATCCTAGAAACATTTTTTCACTTGCTCCCAAGACAACACATTTGTCCATTTTCTTCCAGCTTCCCAGTCCCTTCTTCCCAGTCTCCTTTGCTGGCGCCTTCTCCTCTTTTTACTCAAATCAGAGAGGCCTGCGGTTCAGAGCTTTGTCCCTTTTTCTTTCCTATCTGTACTTACTCTATTGATACTCTTCTCTATTTCTTTTTAAAAAATACTATATTTATTTATTTGAGAGAAGAGATAGAGAGCAGGGAGGAAGAATGAGAGGGAGAAGCAACTCCCCACTGAGCAGAGAGCCTAACGCGGGGCTCAGTCTCAGGACCCCAGGATCATGACCTGAGCAGAAGACAGACATTTAACCGACTGAGCCACCCAGGTGCCCCTCTCCTCATTTTCATGATTTTAAATATTACTTACATACCAGCAAGTTCCACGTTTATATCTCTACATGAGACTTCTCCCTCAGACTCTAGACTCAGATCTCCTACTGCCCGCTGGCATCTCTGTACGTCTAATAGTCTCAAACTCAAGCTGCTTAAATGCACTCTTCTACCTACCTGAAATCTTTCCATCAGAAGCCCACCTCATGCTAGTTAATAGCAACTTTATTCTTTCAGCCACTTTGGCCAAAAACCTTAGGGCTCCCCTGATTTTTCTTGCCCTCTCAAATCCCATGTCCAATCCATCAAGAAATTTCATTATCTCTAATGTCAAAATGTATCTAAAATCTGACTACTTATTGCAATTTACTCTGCCACTGCACTGTCTAAAGCATTACCATCTTTTGGTTGGATTAGTGCAACCATTTCCTAACTGGTCTCCATGTATCTAGACTTGCCCCACTACAAGAACATCATGCCTGGCAAACAGAATCACTCTTCTAAAACAAGTCAGATCATCTCATTCATCTACTCAAAACTTTCCAATGACCCCCATTTCACTTAAAGAAATCACAGTCCTTACAACAGTCTTCAACGCCCTGCATGATCTGTACAATCCTTCCTCCATGTCCTTACTTCCTGCTATTCTGAGCCTCACTCATTCTGTACACTTACACTACATTCCTCCTTATTCCACAAACAGCCCAGGCATATTCCCACTCTGCATCTTTCATGCTGATCTCTCTGCCTAAAAATCTCTTTACCAAGATACTGACATTGCTCATACTCTCACTTCCTTCACGTCTCTATTCAACTGTCACCTTCTCAGCGACACCATTCCTGAACCTGTTTTAAAAGTCCAACTTTTTCAGGTACCTGGGTGGCTCAGTTCATTAAGTGTCTGACTCTTGATCTCAGCTCAGGTCATGATCTCAAGGTTGTGAGGTCGAGCCCTGGGTTGGGCTCTGAGCTGGGCATGGAACCTGTTTAAGGTTTTCCCCTTCCCTTTGCCTTTATCCACCCCCTCTTTAAAAAAAAAAAAGTGCAACCTCTTCTCACCCTGATATTCCCTATCCCTTTTACCTAATGTATTTGTCTTCTTGTAACTTTCCACTATCTAACACATTTCATACGTATTTTACTTATTTACTTGTTTTTGTCTATTTTGCTCATTGCTAGATTCCAATGCCAGACAGAACAGTGCCTGGATCACAGCAGACATTCAACTGATGTTTGCTGAATGAGTGGGAAAAAAAGCAAAATGTTTATAACTGTATATGTGAATAGTGGGTGCACAGATTCTGTTGTATCGTTTTAAACATTTTTATTATAGTTAAATATTTCATAACATAAAAAAATTAAAAAGAAATTTGAAAGAAATAAGCATTTATCAATCAAACTTATGCAATGTTAGTTAATATTCCAGAATATTTTTTGCTAAATACCCATTAAGGCTTTGAAAGTCCCTGACACTCAGCATGGCTTTTAAGTACCTTGTCTTTCTTTTTAGAAAATAGATAAAAATGATCTAGTTTCAGATGAATACATTCTATATTAATATAGAAAAATGTGACTTCTAAATATAATTTTCAAGTAAATAAAAATTACATATATTTAAACCTGATTTGAACAAATGGACTATATTACAGAAGTTTCTGTGAAAAGACTCTCCACTTAAAAGTTGTCCCCACTTGGGCGCCTGGGTGGCTCAGTGGGTTAAGCCTCTGGCTTAGGCTCAGGTCATGATCTTAGGGTCCTGGGATCGAGTTCCACATCAGGCTCTCTGCTCTGCAGGAAGCCCGCTTCCTCCTCTTTCTCTCCCTGCCTGCCTCTCTGCCTACTTGTGATCTCTGTCTGTCAAATAAATAAATAAAATCTTAAAAAAAAAAAAAGCTGTCCCCATTTGCACTGTGATGTCATTTACATTAAACCTGCCCTCTGAACTTGTGCACTGAACTTGCCTTAAAATTAGAAAGAGGATTCCAGTAAATCTTACCATAGCCAGTAATTTCTACTGTAAGAAAAGTTATAAAGCAATCTGTGAGGCAGACATCTGAGGCCAAAGCCCTGTCTGTCTCCCTCCCCTCCTCCTGTCCAAATGTAAGGAATCCACTCTGATATCTGGCAGAAGAACTCTACCAAAAATGGCAGAAACTAATGCGCTAGCATCTGTATATTGTGTAACACTGCTTAAGCAGAAGAAAGACTGGGGCAATGGAAAAATGCTCTGACTGGTTTCTAGATCTCCTATTTTCCCAACACTTCCATCTCAACATTTACCCTAAAATAACTAAAATTATCCCAGAATCACTGATTTTGGTGAATAACTGATAGGACTTATTTACAGAGACCTAGACATTCCCTCTTTTTTTTTTTTTTTTAAGATTTTATTTATTTGTCAGAGAAAGAGCGAGAACAAGCCCACGAGGGAGCACAAGCAGGTGGAGCAGCGGGCAGAGGGAGAAGCAGGCTCCCTGCTGAGCAAGGAGCCCAAGTGGATAAGGGTCCTGGGCTCTATCCCAGGACCTTGGGATCATGACCTGGGAGAAGGTAGATGCTTAACCATTGGAGCCACCCAGGCACCCCAACCTAATACGTTCTTTAGGAGCATATACAAATGAAAAGAACTGTCAACACACACCAGGACAGGGGACAGAAGGAACGAAAGCTTCCTCAGAGAGTAGGGTTATCCGATTCCTAAAGCAAACATACTCTTTAAGGATCCTGAACCTCACCTAGGCATCCTGAGATGCAAATGTCACAACAGCAGAATACTGCAAATGGTATTAATAACTAGTCATTTACTAAAGAGAGGAATAATTTAAAACTTTCCTACAAATCCAAAAAGGGAGAGTAATTTTTATTTTAAAGATTTTATTTATTTATTTGACGGAGAGACAGAGAGAGCACAAGCAGGCAGAGCATCAGGTAGAGAGAGAGGGAGAAGCAGGTTCCCTGTTGAGCAGAGAGCACCGACATGGGCTCGATCCCTCCTGGGATCATGGCCTGAGTTAAAGGCAGACGCTTAACTAAGCCACCCAGGTGCCCCAAAGGAGAGCAATTTAAGATTCTCGTCTGCATATTTTAGTTTTGCTCACAGTAATCTAAAATTTGAACAGTATGTCTTAAAAGTAGAAGCCGGTGTGTTTTACTGCTTCACACTTTAGAACATACTTTCGTGAGCATCAGCTGATTGTGGGCTATGATGATCCTATAAACTAGAAATGACAGCTATTACCTTACAGAGGAAGAAACTAAGACCGAGAGGCTAAGGACTGGGGCTTGCCCGGTGTCACACAGCTACAGAGGGGAGACCTGAAAAAGACCCTCTTCCTCCAACACATGTCCTAACCACTATACACAAAGGCCACTTATATGCTCAAAAAAATTAATGAATAACATCCCCTTTACTAAGCAAAGGTGCATTTTTCTATTTTTTGGAAAGAGAAAATAGTCACTAATCCATAGGCCTTTCCTTTAAAGTACAGCTACCATGGCAGTATGATTAGTTTAGCTACTTCTATTTTAAATGTTGGGGACATTATTTTTCTGCTAGTTTTATTTAGCTACCTGTAGATTTACATTAATAATCTGTTGTGATTTTTTAAAAATGTTCAGTGTGAAATTGTAAAAACACAGAATGCATATGCCATATACAAGTACAGGGTAACTAATAGGACATGAATGTATCATTTTGACATTATTTGTTCATAAACAGGTAAAAACAGACCCCCTTTAAATATCTTTATAGTCTTCAGTGTTAGAATCATATACCCAATACCAGCAGAATGTCTGACTCACAGTAGGAACTCAACAAATGTTTGCTGAATTGTACTCTCATGAGATTCTATGAAGGACAAATACTAGCCTGTAAATATTTTGAATTGTCTTAGTCTCAGAATCTCAAGGGATTTATCAGATTCTACAACTGAGAAAAGAACATATGAAAAGTATCAACTTTGTAAAGTGTCCATTATCATATAAAAGATTTTAAAGATTTCAACAATAAACCAATTTTATCCTGTATACACTCCAGTCTGGCAAACTATAATCTAGAAATAATTACTTATAGGCATATTTGACAAACACCTCCAGAATATAGGCTCATTAGGGCAAGGAATTTGTTGTTTACCACTGTATTTTTAGGGTCTAAGTACAATACCCAATGCATAGTACTCAATTAATATTTGTTCAATTATTCAATTAATGCATACACAGAGAGATGAATATTATATATTCATATAGTATATTATATATATAGTATATTATATATTCATATAGTATATGTTTTTTTTGTACTCAGCAAATTCCTAAAAATTAGTAGAAATACATTCCCCAGACCCAGTAAGGGCAGAATCTATCACACACAAAACAGCAACATACTGAAGGAGAAGCATATTTGGATGGGGGAAGGTTAGTTCAGTTTTGGATATGTTGAGCTCAACCAATCTATGAGAGCATCACGTGGAAATACATCACGAGCATGTTTGGATCTGGAGTCCAGAAGAGAGGTCAGGGTTGCCACGTATTTTGAGGAATCACCAGCATAAAGGGGAGAGAGCATAAAGAGAGAAGAGTACCTAGTATTGAACTGAGAGGAACCCCTGGGTAGAAGGGGAAGAGGCTGCAAAAGACAGTGACAAAGAAAAGGAAAGCCAGGGGAGTGTGGTGTCTCACGAGCCAAGGAGAGAGGCAATATCTGCTCAATGTTACTAGGTAGTCAAATAAGAAAAGACTACAAAGTTTCTAAAACCGAGGTCAATGGTGACCTTGACAAGAAGGCTTACAGTCAGTCAGTCGGTGTGCAAGCCAAATCGGAGTAGATTAAGGAGTGACATGTGAGTAAGTAAAGAGAATGTACACACAAATACCGAGAACAACAGCGCAAGAGCTGGAAAGGAATATGGAATTCTGAATAGATTCTGTTTATCTATTGGTCTGTCCATCCATCTGTCCATCCATCCAACCATCCGTCCATCCATCCATCTTTAAAATTTTAAAACAGGAGAGACTAGGCATGCTTAAATGATGACAAAAGACCAAGAGGAAGAGGAAGAGGAGAGAAGTCAGTTGGAGCTGGAGTTACAGAATCTTTCTGTATACACTGGAAACCAAGGAGGAGACTCCTTAAGCTACAGTTTAAACCGAAAACCAACAAGGTAGAATAGGGATGGACAAAGAAGAAACTCATTCCAAGAAAGACCGTATTTCGATATGAGGGAGTCAGGGTGCCACGTGAAACCAAAACGGAATGCTAACTATTCAAAACAGAAATAGTTTGGGGGGAATATTTTTAAGGTGGGAAGAGTCTAGGCAGGGAAACTTGCTGAACAGGTGCTGGGTAGAATCAGGGGAGCAAAGAACCACTATATCCCGTTGTAGGAGTCTCAGAGAGGGGTAGTTCTTACCCCAGCCCTGAGAGTTAAACCTAAAACCTAGTGTAACAGTAGGTCCTCTATGCGAAGAGAAGAATGAGCTGGTGGTCTGAGGGGAAGACATGAAGTGGAAAGCTTAATGACTAACACCTAACTATATTAAATGCGGCTAGGTTGTATTCAGTGAATAATAAAATCTGTAAGTTATTTCTCCACCTCAGATTGAATCCCAGTATTTCATTTTTTTATAAAGAATTTATTTATTTATTTGACAGACAGAGATCACAAGTAGGCAGAAAGGCAGGCAGAGAGAGAGGGGGAAGCAGGCTCCCTGCTGAACAGGGAGCCCGATGTGGGGCTCCATCCCAGGACCCTGAGTTCATGACCTGAGCCGAAGGCAGAGGCTTAACCCACAGAGCCACCCAGGCGTTCCCCAGTACTTCATTTTTAAAAAAGATTTTATGTATGTATTTATTTGAGAGAGACCAGTGGGAGGGGCACAGAGGGAGAGAATCTGAAGCAGACTCTGTTGAATGTGAAGCCTGACATAGGGCTTGATCTTGTGACACTGAGATCATGACCTGAGCCAAACCAAGAGCTGGACACTTAACCGATTGAGCCACCCAGGTACCCCTCAATCCGATATTTCATTTTTGCACCTAAACAACTAAGTGTTCAAAACCTATGGTATCCGACAAGAACTCCCCTGTTCCCTTGCCGAGGAGCTGCTGACATGATTAACAAAACACACAAGTCTCTCTTGTGAGGAGGGACCAGGTTGATTTAGTCACATGGCATTTCTGATTAATTAGTATTTCTGTATTAGAACTCAGCAACTCTGATCCATGCTTGATTTTTGTTTATTTTTGCTGTGTCCCAGGGCCAAAGTCTGTCAAATGATCAGACACACATACCCATAAATACAGGAGTCACTAAGCAATTCTTTTCGGTGGTGTCTTATCAGAACCTAGCCTAATGTCTAGTATGGAGAAGGCCTTCAACAGAATGAGCAAATGCATGGATGGTTCCATGGAGAGGAGGTGATCACCAAATCTCTCCACACGGATGTGCTTCACATGCCAAGGAGCCTTTGGCCATCTCTTGAAGCCCATCGACCCCTTCTCAAAACAATGGTTTAAAATGCATAGTATGACAGAAGAAACTATAATCCCATTGGAACAGAGACACGTGAAATTAATCACTGAAATATAGTGAAATCAAAATAGAAAAAGAAGCAGTGACTTTATCACAAATGTGGTTCTGTGGCATGTGCTGGGCTTGTCAAATCACAGACATCTCTGAGGAAGAATATGGCTGGACTAGTTTACTGGCACACCACCACTTGACAACATCTGCAGAGTTTCTGTTCTCAGTTTCTCAGAGGAACCCTCTAAACTCCTGTGTAGGAAGCCATGTTCTCAGAATGAAGAGGCAGAAAGAGGCCATGGGAGCTCCACGACACACTGTGTCATTTTTCCCTTCAACCACTAGTTCCTTTGTTGTGTCCTCACCTTTAGGCCACTGTCCCTGAATGCAGGCTTTCTTGTTAACACTCTCAGTCTTCCTTGAAGGTAAGGAAAGCACGGTGGCTTAGGTGAATCAGGTAGACTGCAGCTCAGAGGGGGCTCCCTGTTTCTCATACAGACTTGCAACCATATCCCCTGTGTTCCTACTTTGAGAGACACCTGGTGCCCTCAATTCCAAACTCTGTCTGGGAGCCAGAAGGGGAAATTAGCTTGCTTTGGGGATTCTCATGTTACTAGCTTAGGATTCAACTGTGATCAGAAATGCTATCTGAGTTACAACTAGATTTCCTGTTGTCCATCTTCCAAAATTTGGTTGCTATCTTCTTCCTTCTCTTTTGAGAACATGTCTATTTTACTCCCTTCCTTTTTCATAGGGGATTTGGTGAGGAAGTCATGGTAAACATATTTAACCTATCACATCTTACTGAAGTAGCCACAAAAAGTTTTACAAAGGAGAAAAAGTTTTAAAAATCAGACTTTGAAGTCAATTCCTCAAAAATTCATCCATTTTATAACTTTGATGATACCACTTCGACCTTCTTCACCATTGCAATATCTAGTACCAAGCTTAGAAGAGGTGGTCAATAAATATTTACTGAATAAGTGAACTGAATGGCTATGGAGATGATAAAAAACTGGGATCTTTAGTTCTATAATTTCAGCACTTAGGGAATTCACCTAGGACTGCTTTGGCAATATTGTAAAAAACAAACAACCAGAAACAGACACACCTGATGTGGGACTCAAGAATGATGTGTTTGACACCACAAAGTCCTTCACTATGAAAATTGCACTGTAATTCTGTATTCTATACCAATAATTTCTTAGATAAAAAAAAGCTGGCACTCAAATTTACCTCATTTTGCATAACCTGTAGTATAAAAATATATTTTCCATTACAACTACTAAGTAAATAGCATCTAAATTAGAACTAGCAGATGTACATTTTAAAATGTCATTAAATGCATATGTAATAGTAAACATGTACTAATTAATACTGAAAATGCAAAGTGCTCCAATTTAAAACCTGCACATTACCTATTACATTTTAGTTCATATGAACAAAACCAGCAAGGTTATTAAAGAAGTTGGTCTAGTAGATCCTTGTCATTTTTGTCAAGTGAATTCAAAGGGACATCAGGACATGTCCTACTTTGTAAATACAATGTAAACTCTATGTCCTTTGTTTTGCAATTCTCTATTGGTTACCAACTAAGGCATAATTCTCCTCAAGGGCCCAAAGGCTTATTTACATTTTTCAGTTATATTTTATAGGGAAAGTTAAATGCATAGTTTTGTTTTAAACTAGGGAATTCTGATATAAACATCAAAGGTTTACTGCAATTCTAACAAGATGGTAATTTTAAGCTAAAAATCTTTACAGTCATTTATGTCAAGATGTTCCTCTAGGCAAACCTGTACAAAAATCCATAATCCATATGGTACTCTCCTGATAAATGCTTATTCTATACTCATTTTTTAAAAATCATTTACATTCTGTTGTTACTAACTTCAAATTAAAATATAATACTCACTTCTTCAGCCACAAACTCCTTACTCAGACCAAAATCTGTCAGCACCACGTGGCCATTAGAATCAAGTAGAATGTTCTCAAGCTTAATGTCACGGTATATAATTCCCAACTGTGAAAACAAACAAACATGAATCTTCAAATAACAATTTCCAAAAAATGAATTAGGAAAGTCTTTATCTACTGTAAAAACAAACCAGAAAAAGGATTCTCCTGTTCAGGATGCTATAATGGCTTAGTCACTGGCTAGGGCCATGTGAATTCATCCTTCTTGGGGTTCATCTGCTGGGCTCCCTGCACCTCTCCTACCACGTCTTCCTTCTCAGTGTAATGAAGATCCATTCCTGGTGGACCAGCTTCTGTGGAGTCTCTCTGTTGACCACTGTCTACTCCGTTCCTCCTGTTCTATCTTCTTAATCCTCATTGGAGATGATTTTCTTCAGATAGTTTTAGCCAATTCATGTCTATCACTTCCTAATGGATTCAGAGACCTTTCTGACTAACCAGAAAGGTTAACTAACTGCTCCTGTCTTTGTTTTTATTCCTTTGCTTACCTAGATGTACACTGTACTTACCTAAAAAAGTCCAAGATTTTCTAGGTATTTTCTGCTTGTCTCGATATAACCACACATACACTAAGTGTTTTCACTTTTCATGCATTTGTCTAGTATACATATCTGTCTAGTATCTAGTATCTAGTACAGTGTCAAATAGATAAAAACTTGTTGAATAATAGGCTCCTAAACACAAAGGCTGAAGATCATAGGTTAATTTTAGCTGATGAGTAGTTCCAAATAAGTGAAATAAATCAACTGAATAAAATTTATATATCCTTCCATCTTGTTCTGTGCGTAAGTTTTAGAGTAAAAACACTCCAGCTATTTCTTCAGCTAAATAAATCTATACAAGTCATACAAGAAGTTCTTGATAGATGTGCATTGCAAATTTCATGTTATGTCAGCCTGAATTAAATGTTTTTAAACTTAGACACACTGCCTTCTATAACACTAAGCACATGAAAAAGCAGATTCATAATAACTTTTTAAAATTGAAACAACAAATTATACAAGGAAAAATGCAAGGCAATTTTCCTTCCAGAACTTCAGTGTTCAACAGGAAAGAAAGGGTGATATCTACAATTTATTGAACATTTGACTTGCAGCCTCATAAGCATCTAACAATTAGTGTGACTTTTTTGTTTTTAAAAAACTTTGGAAGCAATTTTAGAAATAACTCAGTTACTATCTGTTTTACCTCATCACTTCCAAGTGCCCTCCATTTTTGTCTCTTCCTGAGAAACTCAATGTTAGCAGCTGTAACAAGGTTAGTATTACTGGCTTAATATCTCTTATGTTGTATCTCTTTGTATTTATCTTTTTAGGGTAGTAAGAATAAGAGAAACTTAGCTGAGGTCTGATTTGCTATATTACTTTCACTCCAAATCAATTACACATATATCCCATACTCATCATGTTCTCTAAGTCTGTGGTTCTGATTAAATAACAGATGTTCCTGGATTTTCCTTCAATAAACAGAATTAGTGGAATTAAAGTTTTCGCACAAAAAATGAGCTTACCAGCTCACCCATCAGAACTTTGTTTTTACTCTGGTATTTATGGGAATTTCCACCACCATTTTTATATCACTAAAACTTACATCTAATACCCCTAAGCATAAAACTCTTTTGGCCCATTCCTGGGCCCAATTTTGTTCGTGTATGAAGATGTTCTAACTACTTTATATCCCACAGAGTTACTCACAGGCAAAAGCTGGCCACCACAAAGGAATGGGGTGTCTGCCCCCTCACAGCAGGAAGGTGTCAGCTCCCCTCCTGCTCCTCTGTCCTTTCTCTCCAAGCACTGCCGTCCCACCCCCCCCATGCCCACCGTCCCACCCACCCCCAAGCCCTCCTTGCTCCCTTTTGCATTGTTCATGAACTCCTCTTCATTCCTACTCTGACTCCCAGCCCCGGCCTGCCTAGTCTGGCTCTGCTTTGGGCTAGATATCGCCTGTTTCTGACCCCTTCCTTCTAAGCCTGTATCTTCCGGCCATCTTTTCTTACAGCCCCTCTTGTCCATTGCCTCCGTCTTGTAATTCCAGTCTCCCTGCCCCTTTTCTTCCCTTTTCTTTGCCTTTTCCCTTCGTCTCTTTTCACCCTTGTCTATACTCCACAATCACCACTCTAATCTCTGTTCATCTCAAATCCAGTGCAGGATCTGAATTCATGACAATGGACAGTGGCTCTATGATGTACTTGTCTCATCCTAATGTAGTGACTCAAGTCACACTGGTCTTGTGGTCTCACATACTTGATGAAAATTATTCGAGTGCTTTCTGAGGAAATACACACACACACACACACACACACTTAGTCTACACAGAGACTGCTTCTATAATAATGCTTCCTCATTAAGTTCAAGAAACTTCGTTGAAAATTTCTTGGATCCTGATGAATAGTAGGTGAAATAATATATACTTTTAAAAGTTCAAACTGATTTTAATAGAGCTGAAACAGCATCATAGACATAAAATCCACTTAAAGTTTTTAGCAACTGAGTTCATGCTCCAGGGAGGCACTGGAGGAGGAGGGAGGGAGAGGGAACAGGGAGGGCCTCAGGGACATAGGCAAAGACAAACCAGAGTGGGAGAGTGGGATAGCTGGGTAGCATGGCAGGTGCTTCTTTCAAATAACTCATATTCTCCAAGCTAATCAGGAAATATACCCTGCAGACACATAGGTAGAGTCTGCAATGGAGTAAGTCACAATTAAGGAAATATATATTATGACTTGTGGTTTCATTTTAAAGGTTATCTTAAGAATGAAAAGCTTTTATTCTAATGATACTTGGTAATGAACATTAGGATTTTTCATGAACAAAACTAAAGAACTGCTCAGGTTCTACCTTTTTAATCTGTATCACAGGAACTACAAAAAAAAAGTAGATTTGTAAAAAGGGAACTACAGAATGAGAAAATTAGCAATAATGTGGAAGCGTACTTCCACAATCTCCATGAAGACAGTGATGTTTTAAAACATTAGCTCTTTTAGCTCCAGCATTACCTCAATTAACAGATTAAAAAAAAAAAATGAACTCCCAAAGATTGAGCATCTTACCTTGTGGAGATGTTCAAGGGCAAGCACGATCTCTCCAACATAGATCCGTACCTCGTGCTCTGTGAAACGCTCTCTTTGAGAAAGATGAGTAAAAAGTTCTCCACCATTTATATAATCTAAAAATGAAATATATTTTTTTCTTTCTTTGACTCGTATTCATAAACTTAAGATAGTTTTTCCTTTTAATCATTTTGGATTAACCAGAAGGCACTGATTTTAATATATTATTTTTGCACAATTCTTTGTGTATAGTACACAGTTTTCTCTGGAACATATTACTAAATTTACATAGTAATACAGTTGCATAAGATAATGACTATCCTACACTACAATCAAATGGATTTGCATAGATTATTGCCATTAAATCTATTACATGATCTCTGCATATATTTAAATACATTTTCCCAAATGCGGTGCTTCAGAAAACTCTGCCGTCATCGTATAATACTTAGCTTGCTGTGGAGTACCAAAACATCAGCCACTGCAATAACTAAGATAAAAAAAAATGAATAGAACAAACCAAAACACAAAGAAAATCCCAGCCTTTCCTTTGTAATTGCTGCCAGTCACTATTTCTAAGCAGGCTCCCCATTTTCTAGAATTTTCTATGCACCCTTTCAAAAATGTGTACTAGGTAGCAAGTACCCTTATTGATCCATGTAGCCCTAAAGGAAAAGCGGCACAATGTGACTGAGTCAAACATCTGAAACTGAAATATTCCCATTTTCCTCTCAATTTGCCCTATTTATCCCAAGGGGAATAATGAGAGACAAAACAAGCTACAGTGAAGAGCACCTAGGTGGCTCAGTATGTTGGGCATCAGACTCTTGGTTTTGGCTCAGGTCATGATCTTGGGGTTGTGGGATCAAGCCCCAGATCGGGCTCCATGCTCAGTGGGTTATCTGCTGGAGATTCTCTCCCTCTCTGTCTGCTCCCCCCCCACTTGCATACTCTCTCTCAAATAAATAATCTTAAAAAAACCCCCAAAACCTAAGGCTACAGTGAGAAATACACGAGGGAGCTGAATAATAATAAATTAATAAAAATAAAAATAATAAATATAAATTATTAAATAATATAAAAAATAATATAAATATTAAAAAATAAAAATAATATATTAATAAAAGCAATAATATAATAGGGTTCATAATTAGCTCTAACAAGATAGTTATTGATAAACTGATAGTTTCATTAGAAACTAACCACTGAGACCTTAGCACACAGTGTAGACCCTGAAAACAGTCACAGATGTAGTTTAAAGCTTTTCTCCTAAAAACCTGAAAAGCATGTATCCCAAGAATATTCATTTGTCAAGTTCAGCAGTTTGAAAAAATAACAAAGCAAAATCTTCATAAACTTGCAAATTTGTTTCATCTTGTCTGTTTAACTTTAAATTCCCCAAAGCAGATGCAACAGAATGAAAGAACTCTAATAGCTGGTTGCTTTGCAATGTATTTTACGAAGCGTATGCCAGTAAAAAGCATTGCCCCCTCTAAGGCTTCTGTATTTTGCTAAGAGGTTTTAATTATATCTTAACACAAAGCTAATTATTAAAAAGGTGTAAAGGAACACAGCATTCCTGCCAACTAACAATGAATTTTTTCTACCTTTAAGTAGTTATTTGCTTAAATCTCATGCTGATGTTTATGCATAAATGGTTCCCACAGTTAGTCATGACACAGAAATAGACACCCACAGGTCAGCTGAGCAACTAACAAACTCCTACCCATCCTAGTATGCCCTATACAATTTTCTCATCTTCAATAACCACTCCAGCAGAGTTGGTCACTTCCTTTTTTGTTAGCCACTGTACTTACTAAAGACTTCCACCACTGCAATTATCTTGCTGTTTTGAAAATGTTTATTTGCACAGTTGCTTTCTCTGCTACACTCTGGGCTTTTTAAAAGTCTGAATCAATGTATTCACCTCTACAAACACAGTAGCCACATACAGTAAGCATTCAATAGATAATTAATTAAACACAAATTCTTTACAGTGGAACAAATATTAAATAGACTTGAAAAAAATCACCCTGAAACTCAAAGGCAAGTGTGTTGTAAAAAGAATCCCATGTACTCTTCTCTTTAGGGCACCTGGATATAGTCCACAGGACCTGGCCTTGGTAACTAACAGACCTGGATTAGACAATGGTTTCACTGTGTCCTGCCTTGAGCAAATAAAGCCTTTCAGCTGCAGCTGTTTGTCCAGACAATGGGAATAATAACTACTGTGGTTTGTTGTTGCTTGGAACATAGACAGTGGCTTATTTTCCATTTACTGGGAAGACAGAAAAAGGAACTACAAATCTAAGAAAACAAACCTAAAACAACATCAAGTAACCTACTTCCTACTTTTGGAATAGACCTTCACCAAAGGTGAAGACCTGACTTATATAAAATAAACATGTTTTATTTGTAGGTATGTGGCTGCATAGTTCACAAGGTCAACAGCCAACTCTATCCAGCAGTTAGGTATTCACAGCTGTAAAGCAGATATGGCAGGAGCTATGGTATACCTGACGTGTTCTTATGGGGCTGTTACTCTAGATCAGTGGCTGGGATATGAGGTCAGTGGGAATTTCTATAAGGTAAGCATTTGGCACTCTCAGTCATTATAACTTTAGTTCTGTTCATTGTGCAGTAGTGTCTCATCATGGTTTTAATTTGCATTTTCCTGATCAATAATGATATTTAGTATCTTTCCATGGCTTATTAGACATTTTTATAGCTTCTTTAGTGAAGTGTCTATTAAAGTTTTTTTTTGCCTCTTTTGATTTTTTCTTATGTGAAATATGATTCACATACCATGAAATTCACCCATCTGAAGCATAAAAATCAACGGTTTCTAGTATATTCAGAGTTATGCAACTATCACATTGAATTTTAAAACATTTTACCACTCCATCCTCCCAGAAGCCTTAATTTATCTGTTTTTTTCTTTAGTTGCTTGAGATTTTGTTATCATATTTAAGAAACCATTGCCATAACCAAGGTCACAAAGACTGACCCCTGTCTTCCTCTAAGAAAGTTATAGTTTTAGCTCTTTTCATCTCTAATCCATTTTGAATTAATTCTGTAAATGAGGTGAGGTATGGGTCCAATTGGAAACAAGCCCATATGAAATTGGCTATCCAATTGTCCCAGTACCATTAATTAAAAAACCTATTCCTTCCTCACTGGCATCCTTGTTGAAAGATTAATTGACTGTAAATGGACTGTGAGGGTTTATTTCTGGACACTCAGTTCCATTCTACTTATTTATATGTCCATCTTTATTCCAGTGCCACACTTTGATTATCGTAGCTTTGTAGCGTATTTTAAAATTGGCAAGTGCTGAGTCTTACCAAACTCAACTCTTCTTTATCAAAATTGTTATATAGCTATTCTAAGGTTCCCTGACCTCCCTATGAATTTGGAGATCACTTTGTCAATTTCTACAAAGAAATAAGCTAGAATTTGAGAGAGATTGTGTTGAATCTGTGGATCTGTTTGGGGAGTACTGCCATCTTAAGAATAGTATTCCTTTCAACCCATAAACATGAGATCTTTTTATTTATTTAGGTCTCTTTCACTTCCTTCAACAACATTTTGTAGTTTTCAGAGTGTCAGGTTTGCACTTATTTAATGTTAAATTTATTCCCAAGTGTTTATATTGTAATGTAAATAGAACTGTTTTCTAAACTTCATTTTCAGATTTTCAGTGGTGTACAGAATTTGGATGTTGGTCATACAAATGACCTCAGCTGCCTTCTGCAACTGTGCTGAACTTGTTCATTTGTTTGAATAGCTTTTTAGTGGATTCCTTGGGATTTTCTATTTATAAGATCATGTCATCTATAAACACAGATTTTATCCTTCTCTTTTAGTGTGAAGGTCTTTTATATTCTTTTCTTGCCTACAGTGTTGAATAAAGGGGTGAAACTGGATATTCTTGCCTACGTTTCTGATTTTGGGGGAAAGAAAAGCTCTTGATTTCTAGGTTCCTGATTTTCAGGAAGTTCACTACTCCTTCTTTTTTGAGTGTTTTTATCATGAAAGAATGTTTAATTTTGTTAAATGCTTTTTCTATGATTACCAAGATGATAATATGGCTTTTGTCTCTCATTTGTGACTGATTTCACTTGCCCTTGCATTCCTGGGATAAATCCCAGTTGGCCACGGTATACAATCTCTTTAATTTGTTGCCAGATTTAGTCTGAGAGTATTTTGTTGAGGATTTTTGTGTTTTTATTCATAAGAGATATTGGTCTATAGTTTTTTTTATCTTGATATTTTTGTCTGGTTTGGGCATTGAGATAATACTGGCCTCATAAAATTAGTTGGGAAGTGTTTCTTCCTCTTCTATGTTTTGAACACTTGTGAAGACTTGTATTAATTCCTCTTTATTTTTTTTTTAATTTTAATTTTTTTCCAGTGTTCCAAAATTCATTGTTTATGCACTGAACTCCTCTTTAAATGTTTGGTAGCATTCGTTATAGAAACCATCTGGGTCTGGACTTTTTCAGTGTGGTTAGTTTATTACTACTGCCGCTCCTCCTCCTCCTGCAATCTCCTTACTTGTCTAAGGTCTATTCCAATGTTGTATTTCCTCTAGTCGATTAGTTTGTGCCTTTCTAGGAATTTATTTAATCTAAGTTACCTAATTTTTGGCATACATTTGTCCATGGTTTTCTTATAACCTTTTTAAATTCTGTCATCAGTATTAATGTCCCTTCTTATATTCCTAATTTTACTAATGAGTCTTCTTCCATTTTCCTTGGTCAGTCTAACTAAAGGTGTGTCAATTTTGTTTATCTTTTCAATGAATTATCTTTTGGTTACATTCAGTTTATTATTTGCACATTCTCTATTTGATTAATTTCTGGTCTAATCTTTATTATTTTCCTTGTATCTGCTTGCTTTGGAGTTAGTTGGCTCTTCTTTTTCCACTGCTTTAAAGTGGAAGATTAAGTTACTGATTTGAGTTCTTCTTTTCAAAATTGTTTTCTTCTTAAAAAGAAATAGTTTTTTCTTTTTAAATTTAGATGATTCAGCTATATATTTCCCACTGAGCACTGCTTTAGCTGCATGTCATAAGACTCTCTCATGTTGAAGTATTTCCTGATTTCTCTTTGACACATTGATTATATAAGAGTATGTTATTAAATTTCACAGTTGTGGTTATCCCAAATCACTTTCTGTTACTGATTTTGAATTTTATCACATCATGGTCAGAGAACAAGAGAACATACTTTGTATGATTTTAATCTTTTTAACTTATTGAGTTTTTTTTTTTAACAGCCTAGCATATGGTCTATCCTAAAGAATGTTTCTTGTGTATTTGAGAAAAATATGTATTCAGCTGTGTTGTTTGGAGACAGTTCTACAGATATCTGTTATATCTAGGTGGTTTATCTTCTACTTCCTTGCTTCTCTTTTGCCTAGTTAATCTTATACATTATTGAAAGTGGAGTATTTTGTCTATTTCTCCCTTTATTTCTGTCAATTTTCCTTCATGGATATTGGATCTATGTTGTTAAGTGCATTATTTGTTTATAATTATTAAGTCTTTCTGATGAATTGGTCCTTTTATCATTATGAAGTGTCCTGTTTTAATCTCTAGTAACATTTTTTTTTTTTTTTTTTTGGCTGTGTACATAGGGTGCTTTATTCTCCACAGAGTGATACATGCTAAGATGGGTTGGGCTTGGGCCGATGTCCCCATATGTACAGAACTGAATAAAGTGGGTCTCTGAGAAGAAGTCTGATTTGCCTTGATGTGGAAAGGGAGATGGGAAAGATGGAGATGGACGTTACAACCAGGGATGTGTTCAGTCCTGTGCTGGTTCTGGCCTGGAATGCAAGGGGATAATGCAGCTCTCAGGCTAGTCACTTCCAGGCTGGGGCCCCCTGCTGGGCTTGGAGGGCCTTCTGTACCACATCTTCCCACTGGGCATCTGATATCTCCCGAGCCCAGGCCGGAACCCCTGGCGCAGGCAGGCTTACTCCAGCCATCGTCCTTTTCACTAGCTCCACGTGTTCCGGGTCCATGGGAATAGAGCTGTGGTTGCTCAATCCTGTAGCTCCCTCCTCCTCTTCATCCTCGCTCTCTAGTGGTGGGTCTGGCAAATGAAGCCCCAGGGCCTGGATCCGATCCTGAATATCAGCAACTACATCTTCTCCATCCCCCACCGGTGCCAGCTCCACCTCCTCTTGTTCAGGCTCTTGGTTCAGGGGCTGATAGGAGTAGCCAGCTGGGCCAGCCCCCGTTTCCTCCTGCTCTTCCTCAGGCTCCTCGCTGCTCCAATCCCCAGTGCCTTCCGTAGGGCCCTGATGTGGCCCTAGTTCCTCAGTCTGGTTGGGGAAGATACGCTCGGGGCCCATGGTGTCTCCCCCTAGAACTACTGCTGCCATCCGGGCAGGGGCCGCTCGGAGCCCGCGGCTGAACCCCTCTAGTAACATTTTTTTGTTGTTGTTTTTAAGTCTATTTGTCTGATATTAGTAAGCCACTCCTGCTTTCTTATGGTTGCTGTTTGTGTGATTTATCTTTTTCCATCTTTCTTCTTTAACCTATTTGTGTCTTTGAATCTACATTGTATCTCCTATAAACAGCATAACACTGAATCCTTTTCCCCCATCTGACAAGCTCTACCTTTGGATTATATGGTCTATTTATATTTAATATTATTGGTAGAGTTGGATTTCTGCCCATTTTACTTTTTTGTTTCCTATATATTTTATATAGTTTTTTCCTCTATTCCTCCTTTACTACTTTCTGTTTCACTAAGTGAATATTCTCTAGTGTGATATTTTAATTCCTTCAACGAATTTCACTTTTTTTTGTTGTTGTTGTTATTAGTGGTTGGTCTGTGGCTTACTATATGCACATTAACATATAAAACAGCTTAAGGGGCGCTTGGGTGACTCATCGGGATAGAGCCTCTGCCTTCAGCTCAAGTCATGATCCCAGGGTCGTGGGATTGAACCCCACATTGGGGGAGTCTCTGCTCAGCAGGAGCCTGCTTCCCCTCTCTCTCTACCTGCCTCTCTGCCTACTTGTGATCTCTGTCTGTCAAATAAATAAATAAATAAATAATATATTTTAAAAAAAAGCTTCAGATTTATATCAATTTAATTTCAGTGATATATATATACACCTTACTCTCATACAGCTCATTCTCTCTCCCTTTTACGCTATTATTGTTATACACAGTACAACTATATGTTACAAAACCACCAATATGTATTATTTTACACATTTTATGTCTTTCAAAGAAGCTGAGAGGAGAACAAGTATATATCTACAATTAGCATATTAGCCTTCTTATTTATATTTTTGGTTGTCTTCTTTTTTTTGTGGACTTAAGTTATCTCATTCCAACTTCCTACCCCTACCAGAGGCTTGTTTTTATTATTTTTTTCTTTCTTTATTAAATAATTTGGATATTCTAGTATGGCCTGTTTTATCTGTAAGAAATCTCTGACACTGCTCCGTGGAAGGCACAACCTTGGGCATTCACACATGGTTTGGCAGGGCTCTTTTTCACTTCTTTTTCCTGATCTGTTAAGCTGTCTGCCTCTGTTGGTATTACACCCAGTTGTTAGGATCCACTAATTACTGGTTGAATGATCTATTATTTTCAATAATGTCTCGGGGTATAAAGTACTTCACAGTCTGATTCAATAAATTCAGGCTCCTTTGTAGGATTAGTTTTTGAGGCCCCTGTTTGAGATCTGTTTGGAACCCAAGAGTGTTCTTCATAATTGACTATTTCCCTCCTACTCTTCGGTACTCCAACAGTTTACTTTGTTGCTCTAATGGAGCTACCATGCCTCCTTTTAATTGCTTACCACCAAAATCTCCATTCCCCCCCAAAAGCATCCTTAGGCTTGAACTTCCCACATAATTTACTTCAAATAAAGTCAGTTCTTTTGATAAGAACTCAGAGCTCTGTGCTTATGAACTATACCTCTCCCTTTGGGGAAATCTACGATCCACTGCTCTGGAGCTGGGGGTGAAGGCTGTGGCCCATTTCTCTCAGAGTGACACCCCTGCTTTATTAACATGGTGCTGCATGAAGGCACTAGTCTCTGGACTCCTCAGTTTGCCTCTACCAGCACAGAACCTTCACTCTACAAATGAAGTGGGGTAAGGGCATCAGAGCTCTGTATTCTCAAACTTCCAAGCCTGGAATAGATCTTCTGCCCTGTGAGTGGGGGGTGGGCAGAGGAAGGGAGCTCCCAACCTCTCCGCCACATTTGCCAGGAATTTATCCTCTGTAACACAGAGCTGGGTGAATGAGAAATGCTGGTCTCCTGCAACCTCCTGATGAGAAACTGTATCCCTTAACTGGGAGCTGAGGGAAGAGAAGGCCCCAACTTCTTGGCCACACCCACCCATATGGAGCTTCTGTCATACAGTGTGGGGAAGGGCAGAAGGTCATGGGCCAAGAGCCACCCACTTTTGCTGTTCTTACTGACATTTAGATTTTCTTGAATAAATGTTTCTTCAATTGCTGAATGCTTACCCACAGGCCAACCACCAGAGATTTAAAAAAAATTTTTTTAAAGTAACTTTTACTAGTTATGTTTGTTTTCCTGGAAAGCGGGCCCATGCAGCTCCTCACATTACCACTGAAGGAGCAAGTTCTTTTTTTTTTTTTTTTTTAATTATTGTTTAAAGGCATTCTTGTATATTTTGATACAAGTTCTTTGTCAAGTACATGTATGGCAAATATTATCTCTGACTGTCTTAACTTTAATTTTCTTAAAAAGTGTCTCTTGAAAATGGGCAGAAGACATGAATAGACATTTCTGCAAAAAAGACACCCAAATGGCCAATAGACATGAAAAAGTGCTCAATATCACTCAGCATCAGGGAAATGCAAATGAAAACCACAGTGAGATACCACCTCACACCAATAAGAATGGCTAAAATTAACAAGTCAGGAAACGATAGGTGTTGGCGAGGAAGTGGAGAAAGGGGAACCCTCCCTACACTGTTGGTGGGAATGCGAGCTGGTGCAGCTACTCTGGAAAACAGCTGGAGGTTTCTCAAAAAGTTGAAAATACAGGTGCCTGGGTGACTCAGTGGGTTTAGCCTCTGCCTTCTGCTTGGGTCCTGATCTCAAGGTCCTGGGATCGAGCACCTCACTGGGCTCTCTGCTCAGCGAGGAACCTGCTTCCTTCTCTCTCTCTGCCTGCCTCTCTGCCTACTTGTGATCTCTCTCTCTGTCAAATAAATAAATAAAATATATATTTTTTAAAAAGTTGAAAATAGAACTATCCTACAACCCAGCAACTGCACTACTGGTTATTTGCCCCAAAGATACAAACGTAGTGATCTGAAGGGGCATATGCACCCCCATGTTTATAGCACCGAAGTCCACAACGGCCAAACTATGGAAAGAACCTAGATGTTCATCAACATATGAATGGATAAAGAAGATGTGCTGTATATATAAATGGAATACTATGTAGCCAAACCCCCTCCCCCGAAATATTGCCATTTGCAATGACATGGATGGAACTAGAGGGTATCATGTTAAGCAAAAGACGTCAATCAGAAAAAGTCAATTATCATATGATCCCACTGATATGAGGAATTTGAGAAACAAGACAGTGGATCATAGGGGAAGGGAGGGAAAAATGAAAAAAGACAAAACAGAGAGGGAGACAAACCATAAGAAACTCTTAATCTCAAAAAACAAACTGAGGGTTGCTGGAGGGGAGGGGGGTGGAAGGGATGGGGTGGCTGGGTGATGGACATTGGGGAGGGTCTGTGCTGTGGTGAGTGCTGTGAATTGTGTAAGACTGATGAATCACAGACCTGTACCCCTGAAACAAATCACACATTGTATGTTAATTTTAAAAAAGTATCTTTGAGCAGAAAATGTTTAATTTTATTAGTTCAGCTTTCTCCTCCTTTTCCTCTTGTTCCTCCTTCTCCTATTCCTTCTCATCCTGCTCCCATCCTCGTTTTGGTTAGTGTTTTGAGAAGTCTTCGCCTATCCTAGTTTGAAAGATATTCTCCCGTGATTTCTTGTAAAGGCTTTATGTGCTTAATTTTTATGTTTAGGGTCTGTTTCAAATTAATATTTGTGCACAGAACAAAACAGGGTTGAGATTCACTTTCTCCCATACAGCCACCCAGCTGTTCTAGCAACACCATTACTTCTTTACCACTGAATTGCTTTGTCAGGTTTGTAAAAATCAAAAGGCTTCAGAAGCGGGTCTATTTCTGGAGTCCCTGTTCTAGTCCACTGACCTATACTTTGCAGGCCATACTACCTTGATTACTGTGACTTTAGAGTCAGTTTTAAATCAAGACATTTAAGCCTTATGCATTTTTTCTTTTTTAAGACTAGATGGCCTATCTAGTTCCTTTGTTTTTGCATAAGAAGTTGAGTTAGTTTGTTGATCTCTACCAAAAAAAACCTGCTTGGATTTTGATTTGGACAGTTTTGCATCTATAGTTAATTTAGGGAGAAATGACATGTTAACAATAATGAGTTTTCCTACCCATGACTATGATGTAGTTCTCTATTAACTAGGTTTTCTTTAATTTCTCTCAGCAATGTTTAGTTTACAGAGTAAATTTATTCCCAAATATTTTATGTTTAAGAAAATTATACTGTTAAGAATATTCTAAAATTTCATTTTCCAGTTGTTTGATGCTAGTATATAGAAATACAATTGCTTTTTGTCATTTAATTTTGAAATAATTACAAATTAAAAGAAATGTTTTAAATATAATATATAAAACTTTTTTCATGAACCATCTAAGTACTTTGCCAACTCGATATCCCATCACTCATGTGCATACTTGCATTTGCATTTCATGCCACAACTTATCATTTAAAAAGTCAGGACATCAACCTGAATATTCTGTTACCACCTAATCCTCAATCCTAACTTCACGCTTCCTTAGTTGTTCCCAAAATATTATAGCAAAAGGTTCCAGTTCAGAATCAAATGTTAACTTTAGTCATCTATTTTCTTTAGTTTGGAATAGTTCCTCAGTCTTCCCTTGACTTTCATAACTTTGACTCTTTTAAAAATTATAAGCTTCATATTTCAAACACTGTCCCACAACCTGAGTTTTTCTGATGTGCCTGCTGGTAACATTCAGGTGTGCATCACTGCGAAAAAAATCATGGAAGTGACAATGCTCTTGCTGCATCATCTCAGGTGGGGCATGATTTCAATTCATCCTAATAATAATGATTTTCACTTTGATCATCTGATTAAGACAGTGTCTCCTAGGCTTCTCTACCATGAAGTTACCTATTTCACCTTTGTAGTTAGTAAGTGATTTTGGAGAGGTACTTTGAAGCCATTAATTATTCCAACCCACATCATTCAATTTATATCTGAAGGGACTCATGGGTTTATTTTATTCAAGGGGTTAAAATTCACTATCATCATTTACTTTTTGATTCTGGGATTGCGGTTCTTACTCTTACGGCAAGCTCTTCTAGAATTCTGATGAAAGTCTTCTGGAGTTTTCCAAGTCCCTGTGCCTTGGGAGAAATTTAACTTTAAACTGTCCGTGAGGTCGGAGTTACCAAAATCTTTATTCAGCTTTCAGCCTTCCAGCTCCTGTCTGGGCCACTGAGATTCTCGCCCCATGTAACCGTGCTGAGAAGTCAGTCCACACACACGGATTTCTGAACTGCCTCACCCGTGGTTCCCTTCTTGGCAGGGTGCCTCCTCTACAATTTACAGCCACTCCATTGGCCCCAAACGCCAACTTCTGACTCTTCGTTCGGCCTTGCAAGACTACCCCTTCTGGACTACATTTTGACTTCTTATTTTACACATCCTTGGAAAGAAGTATCTTTGGTGTTTAAGAACACAGGTCTTGAGTATTAGAAAATCCAAAAATCCTAGCTATCCTGTTCATCAATTACGTGACTTTGAGCAAGTTGTTTAATCTCTTTGAATTTAAAACTGTATTTATAAAAAGGTGAACAATATATTTTCCTACAGTTTGTTCATTTCATTCAACAGACTTTGAGACCTTATTATGTATCAATCACTTAATTTTCTAGATACTGCACATACATACTGAGCTAGGCAGATAGTAATCTCACCCTAATGAAGGCTGCATTCCATTGGGAAGAGAGAAACATAAGTAAATTAGATACTAGGAATACTTTGGAAGATGATGATTACTATGGAAAAAGTAACACAGACAAAGGCAGATAGGAAATGCCAGGATAGAGATGAGGACTGCATTTTAATAAGTGTGGTCAGTGTATGTCTCATCAAGGTGACTTTTGAGCAAAGAATTTAAGAAAGTGCAGACATGAACTGTTCCTCTTGCCTGTCATTACTGTCCTGGGGCTGATTTGCATTTGGAATTGGACTGGTGAGGTTCAGAGCTTTAAAAAGTGAAGTGGAGCAAGGGGTTTTCATTTTCAGCAAGATCTCTGACTCCTGAGGTTGCGCTAGGACTGTGTTTCTGGTGTCTTAACACCCGTGTGTTTATCAAGAGCTCTAGCAACTCTACCAGGGCAAGGTTGGGCTTGGCTTGCCATAAGGAAAAACAACCTAGCCAGTTAGGCAGTGAGACAACAATAAAACAAAATTTAGAAAAGACCATAGGGATATTGCTAAATATGAGTTGAATTATAAAATTTGTACTCCTTTGAATGAGAACACCAGACCCATTACAGTTAGTAATGGGATGGACGTGGTTGGTGACATTGTGAGAACTCAGATCCTTACAGACATTTGAAAGGAACAATCTTCTCTGCTTTATAATTCAAGGAACCCCGTCCCACCCCATCCCTTTCCTATTCATCAATAAATTGCATTTCTTCACATAAAGGTCTTACTAAAAAAGCTCAGCCTGAATAAAGCCCCTGAGTGGGGACTGTCCATTACAGTCTGAATTATTTCAAAATAATAATCCTAATTATTTTGGATCTACTTAGCCTGGTGAGTTCTTGGTCCATGCCAACTCGTCCACCCCGAGTAATAACTTTTCTATACAAGTTACAGATTCATTAGATTTCTGGAAATTAGATTTCTTAAGATCCTGCCAATTTCTTTGCAAGCATGAAATCTAGGCTTTTGTTTTTGTTTTAAGCCAATGCTGACTGTTTTTATTCTTTTTATGACAGGGAAACTGTCAGAAAAAGCAGGAGAACGTTCTGTTTTTACTGATACTCCTGAGTCTTTTTTGTCTCTCTGGACGTACGACAAAAACGGACCAAGCAGCGTTGACTCATGAACATTCCTGGCTCCTGTTGTCTGTATTCACGCAGCATCTCAATAACCCCTAAGTCAAGAAGCAGGAAAGGGCTACTGACAGGTGGAACTTCAGTGACATAAAACAGGGTTTTGGCGGCTCTCCTTTAAAATTCATATCTTAACACAGCCTGCTACTTTTGAGACCAGAGAAGTAATAACAACCAGGGATACTGGGTACCTTCTAGGTGCCTGTTCCACTTAGATATGGCAATGAATCTGACCTTCATAAACAGTGCTCTTAGGTAGTACTCTAATAGTTTAGGAGAAAACAGGTACTCTCTAGAGGATAGTAAAGCTAAACAAATTATCCAGAGTTGCATATACGGTAAGTGGGAGAACAGGGATTATGAACATGGGCGGTCTGACTCCAAAGTCATCTTAGAACTGCCATATTAGAACTGAGCTTTACCCCCCCCAAATACGGTTTTACTCTCTCTTACCAGGCGCAGCCTCATCATGCAGTTGATCTTGCCAATTACTGTCCAAGAAACTGCGTTAAGATCAACTATTCTGTCCTTCAAATATGTAAATGGCTTAGAACTAATAATTCTGTATATTTGGTCATATAATTTTACTAGCTTGCATGTACTTCCTAATTAAGTTTTGGAGGACTCATCGGAATGTCACAGTCCTCAAAAGCAGACATTCTAGGGGGGCTATACTTGTGTTTTTTAAAAAAGATTTCATTTGAGAGAGAGAAAGAGAGAACGAGCAGGGGAAGGGGCACAGGGAGAACGAGAGCTGAGCGAGGAGGCTGACTTAGGGCTGGATTCCCAGGACCCCAAGATCATAACCTGAGCCAAAGACAAACAATTAACCCACTGAACCACTGAGGTGCCCCTGAGGTTTTTTTTCATTTTGTTTTTTTTAAGTGGGTATAGTAAACAATGAGTTTCAAACTTTTTTGAGACTGTGCCAAGCTAAAATTATCACTGACACATTTATGGCCCATAACTTAAGAGACTTAATTTAGATCTTGTAGGAATGGAACCTGGGCTGTTTCCCTTAAAAAAAAAAAAAATACTTGGCCTTGACTGCAGGAATACCCCCAATCTTGTGGAAGGCACCTTAATTCTTTCTAAGAGGTCATCACCTTGGCCCACCTGCCTGTTAAAGCAGAGGAATATGGATTTGGCAACAGAGAAGAGCTACCACTGAGGTTCTTGCCAGAGGTTAGAACCTCCATTTGTCTTCAGTTCAAATCTCATCAAATATTCACTTATGAGAAATTATACATACAAAGGCCACACATATAATCTCTACATATTTCTGGTGCCTGGCTGGCTCAGTCAGTAGAACATGTGACTCTTGATCTCAGGGCTGTGAGTTTAAAAAAAAAAAAACAAAACACCACTATTATCCAATCTATACTCTATTCAAATTTTGCCATTTGTCCCACTAACATTCTCTCTAGCTACCTTTGTTTCCAGTCCTGGATCTAGTTTATGATCACACAATGCAGTAGAGATACAGGTCTTTAGTCTGGACTTTTATCTTTCTTTCTTTCTTTCTTTCTTAATCTCGACATCTATAAAGAGGATAGTTCAGTTACCTTGTGAACTTCAAACCCTCAGTTTCATTTTTTTCCCCTGATGTTTTCTCATGATTAGATGCAGGTTATGCCTTCTTGGAAGGAATATCAACAAAATGATGTTACCTGTCTTAGAAAATATCAGGAAGCATGTGATGCTAGTTCTCCCAAGTCCGGTGCTAATTTTGATCGTATCATTAATGTGGTGTTTACCAGGTTTCTCCACAGTAAAGCTATTGTTTCCTTTTGTAATTAACTGGTAAATTGTGGGGCGATGAATGGATTCCTCATCAAACTATTGCCTACCCCTCTAGAACCCAATGATGATTTTCTAATTCTATCATACCTTCTCTTGGTTGGACTATGTTTGTCTGGGCAGGTGTAGATCACTAGGACAGATTCCCAGAATTAGATTGTTAAGTTGTAACATACGTACATACTAAATTTTCATAATTGCTGAAAATATTTTATAAGTATTTTCCTCAAAAAGGCTTATATTTGCTTACATTCTCCATCAACAATGAATGAATGCCTTAAAACGCCAAGTTCTCACCAACTCTTGATATTAACATCATGTTTACATTTTTACCAATCTGTCAGGTGCTTCCAAGATACAGAAATTTTTCAATGCAAAGAAAAGAAGAGGGGAAGGACACCTGAGAGTGTGCAACAGCTGGACTCGGTATGTTTCACAGTCACAGAACGGAACACCTTAAGTGATGTTTGTGTAGATTGCTGGTTCCTTGAGTCAAACTAAAAGACGCTTCTTATGTGAAAATGAATATATGTCAACAGGACAATATAAAAATATGTTAATGAAGTTACACAACTCAACACCAAAAAACAGATTTAAAAACGGGCAGAGAACCTGAATAGATGTTTCTCCAAAGAAGACATCCAGAGGGGCCAATAGACACATGAAAAGATACCAACATCACTAATTTTCAGAGAAATACAAATCAAAACCATAATGAGATATCACATTACACCTGTCAGAACGGCTAGAATCAAAAAAACAAAAGATAAGCAGTGTTGGTGAGCACGGAGAAAAAGAGGAACGCTTGTGTCCTGTGGGTGGAAATGCAAACGGGTGCAGCCACTGTGGAAAACACTGTAGAGGTTCCTCAAAAAATAAAAAATAAAACTACCATATTTCTACTCCTGGGTATTTACCCAAAGAACACGAAAACACTCCTACATTTATTGCAGCATTATTCCTAAGAGCCAAGACATAGAAGCAGCCTAAGGGTCCACTGATAGACAAATGGATATGGAGGCTGTAGTATATTTACATAATGGAATATTACTCAATCATAAAAAGGAATATCGTCCTGTTTGCAGCAACATGGGTGGACCTAGAGGGTATTACAGTAAGTGAAAAAAGTCAAACTGAGAAAGACAAATACCACCAGATTTCACTCATATGTGGAATCTAAAAATCAAAACAAATGAATGTACAAACAGAAAGGAGGAACAGATTTATAAATACAGAGAACAAACTGATGGTTGCCAAAGGGAAGAGGTGAAGAGATGGACAAAATGCATAATAGCACAGAGAATATAGTCAATGATTTTGTAATAGCATCGCATGGTCACAGATTGGTAGCTGGCTACACTTGTGGTGAGGCAGCTTAATGCACAGAAAAGTTGAATCACTGTGTTGTACACCTGACACTAACATAACTATATGCAAATTTTAAACAATTATTTTAAAAAGCAGAGATTTGTTAAAAAATCACAATAAAGCCAACATAAGGCAAAATGATTCTATTTTAATTCTTGTGTATTTGCTAAATGGATCTATTTATGTTTAATGGCTCATGTTCTATATCTGTAAAATATGAATAAAAACTCCTGTGTAATATTGTTATAAAGATTCAGTGAGCTACCAAGAGTTAAACCTGGCCAGAGATTCAGTAACTACTTATGGCATGGTGACTATTAACCACGGTTATTATTTATAGAGATCAATTATAATTCATAGGACTGAAAAATAATGCTAAGTTTAATTTTAATGACCTAAATATAAAATTCAAATTTACGGTGTCTGGACATCTACCTTCTTAGTGTAATTTCAAGATTTATAAATGTTTAACATACATTACCATAAAGTACTAGTAGGGTATAATTAGTTTTAGACAGTATCTAACTAAAGAGAAATGTTCTTATAGAATTGATATTTTAGTGCAATCAAGTTTTAAAGTTGCAGAGAGATCTGATTTTTATTCAAGTGCAATTAACTTGCTTTTAAAGATTTTTATGTGATAGTAGTTGGGACTGCCAGATGAGCACTCCGATGCTGTATCTCTAAGAAGTATAAAAATAACTCAGAAATCACAAAAATAATGTGAAAATTCAAAACCCCAACATCTCTCCCATTTTAAAACACACTACCATCCTCCCTAAATCTTGCATGTCCCATCTTCTCTTTCTTCTTCCTTTCATGGGAAAACTTCTTTAGAGTGTCTCTGTGGGTATCCGACCCTCCTTACTTACCCTCTGTTCGCTTCCTATTGCTGCTTTAACAAGTGACTACAGACCTGGTGGCTTTAAACAACACCAGCATATGACTTCATGTTGTCAATCAGAGGTCTGACATGCAAGTCACTGGGCTAAGATCAAGGTGTCGGCAGGCCTGTATTTATCGGAAGTTTTGGGGGAAGGTCTTGTGTCCTGGTCTCTTCCGGCTTCGAGAGGCCGTCAGCGCTCTGTGACTCGCAGCCCCCTCCATCTTCAAAGCCAGCAGTGATAGTCGAGTCACTTCTCACACTGTGTCACTCTAACCTCTTCTGCAGTCACATCTCTGTTGGACTCCCCTCTTCTGCCTTCCTCTTCGACTTTTAACCCCCTTGAGACCTCTCTGGGTCCACCCATAATCCGGGTAAATCTCCCCAGTTTCAGCTCAGCTAACTAACAGTACTGATCCCATCTGCAACTTTAATTCTCATCTGTCCTTTATCCCAGTCTATTCACAGGTTCTGAGGATCAAGATGTGAGCATCTGGGGGTGGCCACCATTTTCTGCCCACCGCAGGCTCTGTTCACTCCTCCACATACTACGCAACAGCTTTCACCCTCATGATATCACCACAGACAAAAGTTAAAAACAACCTCGTGCTGCTAGTCAGTGGATGCTTTCCAGTCCTCGCAGTACTTGACTTTTGAGCTGCCCTTTGCAAACCAAGAGAAAGATTTCATGGAGAACAAAGTGAGAGAACCATCTCTGTGTGCTGGGCCCAGACGGAGTTCCTCAATCACATTTCCTCCCTGGATTGAGAATGACACACTCTGTGTGTGTGTGTGTATGTGTGTGTGTGTCTGTCTTCTTTGTGTGTACAGGAAGGTGGGGAGAGATTGGAAGAGAGAGAAGTAGCCTTTCAACTAGTAAATTTATTTTTTAAAAATCAATAAATTAATCAAGAACTTGAACTGAATATCCCCACAAAGTTTCCAGGATTCCAGTAACTCCCTAAGACAAAATTATTCATATGGTTCAGACAGTATCTTATGGGGCTCTCATTAAAAATACTGTATTGTACATCTGAAAGTTGCTGACAAAATAAATCCCAAAATTCCTCATCACAAAAAAAATAATTTAAAACTATGTGAGGTGATGGATGCTAACTAAATTCACTATGGTAATCATTTTGCAACATACAAATATATAAAATCATTATGTTGTATTCCTCGAACTAATATAATGTTATATATCAATTATATCTCAATAAGACTGGGAAAATATATCTTAAGGAATTAAAATGAAAGTAAACAGCATCTGCTCTCAATCACAATTATAACTTTCTATGTACATATTATTTACTTCCATTTCAAAACAAAAAATAGGTGTTCAAAATCACTTCTAAGTATTTGCAACAACTTTTTCTGTTCACACTATGAGCATCACTGTTGAGAAGTCATGCTAAAAGAGAATTAAGAACATGGAACAAATTCACTTTGTTGAGAAGGAACACACATTGAGAGTTGTTAGAGGACAGTTTCAGTAACTCAAGACCTCTGCACATCTGATTTGACTTGCTGTGGAACCCAGGAAACGCTCCACTGTCTTTAGTTTATGTGCCTCTATTAACAGGTAGAGAAACTGAAATCCACTCAAAATACCAAGTTTGATGAGTCCTAAATGTTATGGAAGATTACAGAAGTGACCTACACAGCACTGCTCTCTATTGAGAATGCAAAGAGATAACCATGGAAAGAGTCGGGCTAACTTCTTAAGGCTATGTTATGTTTACGTAATCTCATGGAAATCAGCTGGCAGGAGGAGAAGTAGAATGAACAGACAAAAAGAAGGGTGAAATCCTACAAATCCTGCTTTCGAAGAGCCTCCAAAATTCTGCTTTTCATTCTCAAAAGCCCTACTTATTTCCAGGAATACTCTGACCTCTGTCATCTAACTTTTTTAAAAACAGATTTACTTATTTATTTACTTCTAAAGATTTTATTTATTTATTTATTTGACAGGCAGAGATTACAAGGAGGCAGAGAGGCAGGCAGAGAGAGAGAGAGGGAAGCAGGTTCCCCGCGGAGCAGAGAACCCGATGTGGGACTCGATCGCAGGACCCCGAGATCATGACCTGTGCCGAAGGCAGCGGCTTAACCCACTGAGCCACTCAGGCGCCCAGGATTTACTTATTTATTTTGAGAGAGAAGGAGAATGAGTGGGAGGGGCAGAGGGAGAGGGAGAGAATTTTTTTTTTAAAGATTTTATTTATTTGATAGAGCTCTCAAGTCAGGGGAGAGGCAGGCAGAGAGAGAGGAGGAAGCAGGCTCCCTGCTGAGCAGAGAGCCTGGTGTGGGGCTCGATCCCAGAACCCTGGGATCATGACCTGAGCCGAAGGCAGAGGCCTTAAACCACTGAGCCACCCAGGCACCCCAAGAGAGGGAGAGAATCTTAAGCAGCCTCCATGCCCAGCACAGAGCCCAATGTGGTGCTCCATCCCAAGACCCCAAGATCATTACCTGAGCTGAAATCAAGAGTTGGATGCCTAGCAGGCATCCCTCTAACCTTTAAATCTCCAAGTCTCTTATTTAGCATTTCTCTCTCATGTTTCCTCTTGTGGTGGCAAATTCCAAAGAGCTAACTGCTTTTAGTCCCATAACCTGTCCTCCTTCCTACTCCCACCATACACTATTACTTAGTCTTTTTTTTTTTTTTCTTACAAATTCTTCTCTTCCTTCAGATTGGCCTCAAATACATTAACTCCTACACATTCTGGTTCTCATTTCCACCTACTCTTCCTCCTCCAGGCCACCCAAAACTCTCAACTGCACCTCGTCTTGTCTTGTATCTCAAGTACAGTCTGTTTAACAGGATGTACACACACATGTGAAAACAATTTCTTTTTAACATCATGCCAAAGCCATCTTATTTTTTTCTTTTGACTGTAGCTCAACATTCTAATAGCACCTCCTGTGAGTACACTCCAGCTTATCAAAATCATGATGAAGTTCTAAGGCATCTCTATCATTGCTGGGAGTCAGTCATATTGACTTCAAAGCAAAGAAACCCTTCAGTTATTGTCTGTTTCGCCACATACCACTGATTGCTGTGCATCATGGTCCACTCCAACTCTTACCATCTCAGCAACAGCTTCACGTTATAAATTTTGAGAGAAGTTAATACTCAAAAGTGAAACTTTAGTATTTTAAATACCTTTAATTCATACTGACAGGGTGATTCATGGTGACTGAACTGTCTACAAAGGCGGGATGGCATTTGTTGTTAATAATGCTCCTTGGCATCATCTTTGTAAAACCCTTTGTGATTTGCTACTTCACTGTCTTCTTTAGTATATCTTAACTCTGCTGATAAATCTGGTGGTGTACACAGCCATAAATCAGCTGGTGTTTTGACAAAATTATCGCTAACAGATCAGAGAAGATCAAAAGAAAATTTGTTTTTATAGATCATTTTCCACATAGATGTCCCTCCCACTGTAGTTAAAATGAACACGAATTTTAAAAGACAGAGAGAGAACAGATGAAGTACAGAAAAAGTTATTAAAAGGAAGTATGGTCTGCATGTTGCAAGATTTGGAAATGCTAAAAAAGATATAAAGGAGAAAATCCAATAAATCCATATGATGCCATTAGACAGAAATTACAAAAGAGCCTAAGAAGATAATAATGATGTAGAATTAAAAACAAAATAAAACAAAACACAATGACCAGAAATGTGACTTATAACAGACGGGTTTACAGGATCAGTCAACAAATTACAGCCCAGAGGACAAGTCTAGTCTCCATGCCTAAGCCCTGAGGTTGAAGACCAGAGAAATACCAGAAATGAATGGAAGGCTATGGCACCTGAAGAAAGCATGTTGTACATAGTTGTACATAGTCAGTTCTGGGAGGAATACTACACTCAATAGCTGACAAACATCAGAGGTAAATATCTGTCAATATCAACGTTATAATAATCTTATCACTCGGAGAAGCTTGTGCCAGTCAGGCAAATGTTATCCCAAGGGAATGAGCCTGGTCATGAAATCCCCAATGAGCCATGAATCCTAGGGGGACTTTGGTAGCAACCCAGACGCGAATTTCCACGTCTGCTCTCAACACCTCCTAAAGAACAGCAAGAATGACTATAAACCTCCACGACCTGTTCCTTCAGCAAAACTGAGAGACAAAAACAAGCAGCATGCTGTGGGCAGGCCGAGACAGAACAGGCGGGACCCGGTGCTGCAGGAGGGTGGGAAGTGCAGTGACACAGCAGGGTATAGATTAATGTATGAAGACCGCTCACATCAGCTAGAAGATACGGTGGGAGAGAAGACCCCATGTACAACAGCAACACATGACAGGATATCTAAGATTAACTTGAGAAATCTGGGTAGGAGGAAAATGACAAAACACTCCCCCGAAGGTCTCAGAAGTAGATTTCAACATATGGGATTTACCATGTTCTTAAAACAGGAATAACCAGTATCATAAAAATACCAATTCTCCCTACATTTTTAAAAAGATTTATTTATTTGTTTGAGAGAGAGAGAGAGAACACGAGAGGGAGGGGCAGTGGGAGAGAGATTCTCAAGTAGATGCTGTGCTGAGCGTAGAGCCAAACGCAGGGTTCAATCTCACCACCCTAAGATCATGACCCAAGCCGAAACCAAGAGTCCAATGCTTAAACCGAGTGTACCACCTGGGTGCCCTTCCCTAATCTTTTTTAAAATTTAAAATAATCCCAGGGTGTCTGGGTGGCTTAGTCAGTTAAGCAGTGGACTCCTGGTTTTGGCTCAGGTCATGGTCTCAGGGTGGTACAACTGAGCCCTGTGTTGGACTCTGTGTTGGGCATGGAGCCTGCTGAAGATTCTCCCTCTCCCTCTCCCTCTGCCCACCTCACCTTGCACATGTTCCCTCTCTTCCTCGCTCTCAAAAAAAAAAAAAAATCAAATCAAATCAAAACAATCCCAATGAAAATAACCCTAGCGAGGTGCCCCTACCCCAAAACTAGACAATTCAATTTTAAAGTTCTTATTAAAAAAATAAATAAACATGATGGGCCCCTAGAAGGTTCTGAAAAATAAGAGCAATGGAAGATAAAGGGAACTAGTCCTGCCAGGTTAAAGCACACTGTAGAACTCCGGTAAACTAAAACAGCATGATTTTGGAAGACAACTCAAGAAACAAAACACAACGAAGAATAAGAAACAGATCCTAACATATATGAGAATTTAAAATATTCAGGGCACCTCGGTGGCTCAGTCGTTGAGCGTCTGCCTTCAGCTTGGGGCACGATCCCAAGGTCCTGGGATCTAGCCTCATATTGGGTTCCCTGCTCCGCCTGCTTCTCCCTCTTCCTCTCCCCCTGCTTATGTTCCCTCTCTTGCTGTGTCTTTCTCTGTCAAATAAATAAATAAATCTTTCAACAAATACAATATGGGAAAAATACAATATGGGAAAGGCAGAGCTTAAGTCAGTGTAAACTTGGACGTCTCACCAAATGGTGCTAGAAAAACTAGGAGCCATTTGAAAAAGATTAGGTTGGATACTATTTTATGTTCCCATGTTATCAAAACACTCTATGCAAAAAATAAAACTATACAAGCACTGGGAAAAAAAATCAGTGAATTCCTTTATAACCTCAAAGCTGAGAAGATCTTTTATGGCTTATGACTGAAAATACATAAGCCATAAAAATAGCTTTAAAATAAATTCCACCACATGTAAATTTAAATGTTTTACCTGGTAAAAACATCATAAAGTCAAGAGACAAATGGAAAGCAGCGCAATTTTTACAGTGCACATTGCAAATGGTTATTCTCTCTAAGAGCTCCTTGAAAATTAAGACAAAAATGGCCAAAGGGTGCAAATAAATAATTCTCAGGAAAAAAAGAAAATGACCTTTGAACCCTAAGCAAAGACAAAGAAGAATGTACATCAGCTCTACGCAGAGCTGTCATGCCTCACCTGTGAGACACATAAATGTCCCCAAGTGTGACGGCACTCCATGGAAAAATGGTGCTCGCATGCAATGTGGCGGGAGCATAAAATGGTCCAACTCCTAGGGAAGCGTATGTGCAAAATACAGATCCTTCCAGGAATCAAGTACTGTTTTTTTCCTATGCAAGTGGGAAATGACATGTGCAAGTTATACCTGGAGCAACAAAATAAAAGATTAGGAACAGCCCTCCCATCTCTAACAGAGAACTGGTCAGACACACTGCAGAACAGAATGGCATACTACGAAGCGATGAAAAAGAACAAGAGGGTCTTTATGAACTTCTGCAGTGTGCACTCTAGGATACACTGATAAGTGAGGAAAAGAACAGTCAGAACAGTAAACAGAGCAAGCTACCTCTGGTTAGGACTGATGGGAGTTGGTATCAGGGACCCTAAAATGCAGCCCCATTTGAGTTAGCTTTTTAACTTCTTCCTTTGAATACTGACAGATAAAGGGAATGATTCTTGCCTTTCCATTAGAAACTGTATCTCAGGGTAACCAAGGACTGATTAAAAAAAGTCGTACTTGACAAAAGAATGCCAGCCCATAAATATAGAAGAAATGATAGATTTAGAAAATCACCATTTTGTAACTCATAATTAAATAGTTGGTTTAAGCAAGTAATTATTGAGTGTTAATTGTTAAAACCATAAGACGTCAAAACATCACACAAGTTATTTTCACTTCTAAGGGAAAAACATAGCCCTGTTATAAAGGGAGCAGACTGTCACCTCTGCAATTGATTCTCAGCATTACTAACAACCTGATAATCGGTTTCTCCTGACGTAATACAATACGAAACATGCAATATCACCTATGATTTATTCCAGCTAAAACATTTAATGTCAATCAATCCAGATGAGCTCTAACTTCCCAACTACCGGAATCCAGCAGACAGAGGGATGAACTAACAGATACTACAAGACATATTCTCAGACCACTATAAAAAAGAGAATGCTCCAGATTAAGAAATGTCAGGGACATAATAACCAAGTTCAGGTTCCTGGACTGGGTCATGGTTTGGACAAATCAGCTGCAAGGGATACTATGTGATGATTAGTGAAAAGTGAACATGGATGGACCTGTGTGGTACATGGCCACAAACTACTTGTAGGTCCCTCATCAGGAAGTGAAGTCTTTGGCGAGGATGTGGAGAAAAGGGAACTGTCGTGCACTCTTGGTGGGAATGCAAAGTGGTACAGCCACTGTAGAAGACTGTATGGAGGGTTCTCAAACAATTGAAAACAGAGGGGTGCGTGGCAGGCTCATTCAGCATGCAGCTCTCAATCTTAGGATTATGAGTTTGGGCTCATGTTGGGTGTAGAGCTTCCTTAAAAATAAAATCTTTAAGAAAAATAAAAAATAGAAGAACCGTATCATCCAGCAACTCTACTACTGCGTATTTACCTGAAGAAAACAGAAACACGAACTCAATCCATGTACCCCCATGTTCACTGCAGCATTATTTACAATAGCCAAGATACAGAAACACCCTAAGTGTCCACCAACAATGAATGGGAAAAAAAGTGTGGTATGTGTATACACAATGGAGTATTATTCAGTCATAAAAAAGAATGAAATCGTGTCATTCGTGACAACATGGACGGACTCTGAGGGCATTACACTAAGTGAAATAAATTAGACAAGGATGAATATCACACAATCTTACTTACATGTGGAATCTCTAAAAAGGAACAAACGAACAAACAAAACCAAGCTAATAAGAACAGTTAGGTGGTTGCCAGAAACAGAGGTGGGGGGAGGTAGGCAACATGGGTGAAGGGAGTCAAAAGGTACAAACTTTCAGTTATAAGTCAGAAAAAAAATAAGCCAGTCATGGAGATGTAATGTACAGCATGGTGGCCATAGTTAGTAACACTGTATTGCCCATTTGAAAATAGCTAAGAGGTTAAATCCTCAAAGTTCTCATCACAACAACAAAATTCTGTAACTAGGTGTGATGAGGGACATTCATTAGATTTACTTAATCATTTTGCAGTATACAGAAATACCAAATCATTACATTATGTACCTAAGACTAATAAACTGCTGTATGTCTATTATACCTTAATTAAACAAACAAACAAACAAACAGTATCGAAGTCCATTTCTATACCATTGAATCTGGGCTGGTATTGTGTTAGAGGCGGGACTGTGTGAGTTCCAGAGCCTCGCCTGGGGAGGCCTTTCAGCCTCTCCCTTTAGCCTCTTGGCAGCCTCTCCTGAGCTGCCCGGAGGCTGCTGTGCTGTGAAGTAGCTGATTACTGCACGAGGATGAGAGGTGCCCCCGACAACAGCCAGCACCAACTTTCAGACACGAGAGCAAAATCGTCTTGGTGCTTTAAGCCCAGCCAACTCTCCAGCTAGCTACACACCGTGTGAGCCAGCCCGGGGCCAAACCAGAAGAGATCGCCCGAGCCAACTCACAAAATTATGAGAAAATAAGTCACTTAAGCAACTAAATTGTAGAGTGGTTTACTATGAGCAATAAATAGCTGGTACCACTGGGCAGTAAATGAAATTTAAGTTTATTAACCAGGAAAGGCAGACATCATTAACTGAAAAAAAAAAAAAAAACCCACTGGTTACAAACTGTAGGTACAAGACAATCTCATTTGATTAAAACATACAAGCATGCAGACACACACATGAAAAGATCTAGAAGGATATATACTAAGTAATAACCAAGTGCTATATAAGGACATAAACGCTGGGTAGTGAAAATGTTTTTCTTATTTTTGCTTTTCCATATTTTCTATATGCACATACATGCTTTTGTAGTAATAAATAGTTTTTAAAATAGATTATGTGCTTTAAAAAGATCTATAATGTTGGGGTGCCTGGGTGGCTCAGTCGTTAAGGGTCTGCCTTTAGCTCAGGTCATGATCCCGGAGTCCTGGAAAGCCTGCTTCTCCCCTTCTCCCTCCCGCTCCCCCTGCCTGTGTTCCCTCTCTCACTGTATCTTTCTCTGTCAAATAAATAAAATCTTTAAAAAAAAAAAAAAGACCTATAATGTTGACTTATTCTTCAAACAAAAAGGTCAGCTGGGTCCTTGAAGAGCTCTGCATGAAAATTCTTGCTATTAACCTCTAAGAGGACACAAAACTGAATAAAGTCAGGTTAATCAATAAACTTTAGAGATAGTTATGGGCTGAACTGGGTCCCCACCCACCCCCAAATTAATATATTGAAGCCCTAATCCCCAGTACCTCAGAATGTGACTGTATTTGAAGACTGGGTTTTAAAGGTAATTATGATACTTTTACAAAACGAGGCCAGCAGGGGTGGGCCCTAATCCAGTCTGACTGGGATCCCTCTTAAGAGGATGACTGAACACAGAAAGCACCCCCAGGGGAGGGCCATGTGAAGAGGCAGCAAGAGGGAGGCCAGGTGCCAGCCAGGGAGGGACAGAGGCCTGGGGCAAGTACTTCCCTATGGCCCTCAGAGAAAACGGACCCCACCCTCACCTGGATCTGGGACTTCCAGCCCCCAGAACTGTGAGAAAGTAAATTTCTGTTGTTTCAGCTCCCCAGTGTGCGGTCTTTTGCTATGGCAGCTCGAGTAAACTAAGACAAGGGCTACGCGTATATATAATACGATATTTGGAAACTAGACCTACTGCACATTCTAAGCACCACAAACTGAACCATAAAGACAGTTTATAATAGAGTATTGTTCTAAGATTCTGAAAAGTTTTGTCTTTAAAGTCAAATAACAACTATAAACACTCACAAAGAGAAATTATGCTAAATATATCCATGAAGCGGGGAAGTAGAGGGCATGCTTTCCAAATGCATGGCCTCACCCATGAGGGAGCCGAGGTGCTATTCTAGTCCACATTCTACTCGTGAGCTGGCGTGAGAAACAGGCTTTCCTGTTTTGTTCTGCATTTGTTTATTTATGGGCCACTGACAGCAAAATTAATGGAGAGCCAACAGCTAAAAAGCAACACTAAAGACAGTAATTTTTTAATCAAATACAAAATATTCCACTCCTCTACTTCTAAATTAAAAACATGATTTACAAAAACGACATTATTTACAATAAGCAATACAAAGAAACGGAAAAGACGGAGTACAGTTATGACGAGAACCAGAAGGAGAGAGAGGAGAGGGCAGAGAAGAGCTGCCGCATGATGGTGTGGTCTAGAGGCTGGGTTCTGGCTACCTCTGGCTACTTCTGGGTTGCACCACTTACATCTTAGGCACATGATTTAACTTTTATGAGCTGGTTTACTGTAAAGGGAGAAGATTAAATAAGGTAATTATTTCTCAGACAATCTTCCTGGACTTCCTAAAGCCTCCTGGAAATTCTTATAGGGCAGGGATAGAAATAAACTGGTCGGGCTTGGTGCCCTTGAGCTTAGATTTAGGTAGTGGTATTTATTTGTTTGTTTTCCATTTGAACGTTTGTGTTTTCCCTTGGGGTAAGAGTTCTGCTGCTCTAATAGTTGAAACCATTGTATTAAAATGCTCTGTCCCCTGGCAACCAGGTAAAAAGATCCAGGAATACATATTTAAGAACAGGTAAATAACATAGCTAAGCAGACACGCACAGGAGGCAGAAAGAGGAGCCAAATGATACTGACGTGTAGGAACATCAGACAGACGATGACATTAATGGGGACTGTGGCAGAGCAGGGGAGGATCTGGCCTCTCTACGTAAAAGATTTAGGATTCTTAGCTGTGGCCTAGCATTGCAAACTGAGCCTGCAGTTTAACCTCATGACTCAAAAAGTGAATGCAGATTTAGGCATCATTTACAAAAGTATAATTTCCAAAGTGCATTCAACAAAATTGCCCAGTATATTTAAGAACCTGTTTGCATGATCAGTTATCAAAGAATAGAGACAGCACTACTGGGAAGACTTTGAAATGAGTCAGACCTACGTCCCAACCTTCATTCTCAAGTTTACCCAAGATCTGTAACTTCAGGAAATACAGCTTCTCGAATGTTCAGCATCACCAATGGGGGGACTCTAGCAGCACTATCGTGAGGGTTAGTGATCACCATGGGTGATACTTAGCATGGTGCTGGCATACCATAGGCACTCATGAAATAGTTAATGCTTACAGAGAACTATGTGAAATTCTAGCTCATCTAATTCTCAGAACAGTTCCATAACTAGGAGATCATAACATGTAAATGCAAATTATCACAAGAATGGGATGAAAATTGTAACAAATGATGACACAGTGAGATATTAGCAGGACCACCATCTACTACTAGTAGGAACAGAAAATGGTGTAATTCTTCTGCAAAGCAATCTGGCAACATGTAGCAGAGAACATTTTCGAAGTTCATATATGATGGTCCAACGCTATTTGGAAAGGAAAGGATTCAGGAAGGGCCTGTGGGTAGAAATGGGAGTGATCCGTTGACTGGCTGATGGGCATCTCTTTCATGTGCATGTTTATCACCAGAAAAGCAAAGGATCTCCAAGAATAGAAGACTTTCTTTTTTATTTTTCCCACTTACTGATTTCCATAAATATCCCTTTGCCCAAACCTGGACGTTCCTGAGAACTCCGGAAGCAGAAACCGTGGCCCGCTTCCCCATTCAGCTCCTCACATGTAAGCGGAAGCCCAGGGCCCAGGGAAGCAGACACGCCCAATGACCCAAGTATTTCTTGAGATTAAGAAAGGAATGTGGAATAGAAGAATATAAATTCCTTCAGGTTGGGAGGTCCCAAATCCAGAGCAATTCAGGATGTGCCAGGAATTGCCACCACAAAGAGAAGAATTGAAGGTCAAAACATTTCATTTCTTCTAAGTCCACAGTATGCTGCCCTTTCCGTTCGTTGCAACTCAAGACCCAAGAGAAAGCATTCTTGTCAGAAGTCTACCAACGATGGACACTTACCTAAAATGAGATGAAGTTTGGTTTCTGTCTGGAAAGCGTAGTGCAGGGTCACCAAGAACGGCGATTGCCTGATGTGCTCCAGGACTTGCCGCTCGGTCCTTGTGTGCTCTGTGGTTTTGGCCTTTTGCACTATTGTGGCCTTCTTCAAGACTTTCATGGCGTACAGCTTGCCAGCATCATGACCGCTGATTTTACGAACCAGAAATACTTTTCCATAAGCTGAAAATGAGAAGAAAAAATAAAAACAACTAAAATACCATACACAACGGTAATTTGTTAGAAGTTGAAAGTTACAATGCGTAACAAACATTCTTTGAATGAAAAAGTATCTTGACTGCTCTTTCAAATAGTTCCTTCATAGGGGCGTCTGGGTAGCTGAGTCAGTTGCTGAGTTGGTTAAGCGGATGCCTTCTCAGTTCAGGTCATGATCCCAGGGTCCTGGGATGGGGCTCCATATCGGGCTCCCTGCTCAGCAAGGAGTCTGCTTCTCACTCTGCGTCCCCCAACTCTGCTTGGGCACTTCCTCTCTCTCATGTTCTCTTTCTCTCTCTCTCTCAAATAAATAAATCAAATCTTCAAAAAATAGTTCTTGTATACATTTCTTCAATTGTATGCCAAGTATATTTCTGGGTCCAAAGCTTGGTAGTTACATATCTAGCCACTGCTGACAAAGTTATATTTTACTGGTATTCTTTCAATATTTTTAGCTGTAGGAAACTAGCCGTTATTATGGTCAATTAACCACAACCCCATTCTGGAACAATTAGGACACTTTAGACATCCGATAAAATCTCCAGGTGTTGCTGTTGATGTAAACAAATGAAAACAGTTCTTAATAAGAATCTCATACATTTAAATCAAACACCTCAAGTATCTCTCTATATTTACAGAAAAATCTAAAGGAACATAAGCTGACACTTTCAAACAAAAAAGATCTTCAGACTTAAAAAAAATATTAAAATGCCCTAAAATGTCAGCAATGCTGACAGAAGCCCCTTTACATCACTGGGCAGTAAGTCCTGGCTCAGTGGGTCAGCCTCCCCAAGTTTTCCCTAAGCGCTCAGCTGGGCAAATCCTGTGTGCGGCGCCACTTCCCCAACTGGGGGAACTGGAAGGTGCAGGGTCCATCTCAGGCAGAGCAAGTATTTCCCTAGAGAAAAGGGGAGAGGGCTGGAAGGGGAAAAAGGAGGAGGGAGGCAGAAGGGCAGGACCACCACTGTGAGAAGGCAGGGGTAGGTCCCTAATTCATCTCTACAGCGTATAAATTTTCTTCCCTAAACCCCTTCTGGGATGGGTAAGCCCAGTCCCACTTCTGAAGTTCAACACTTGAGTCAGACCATTCTGGAGCCAGTCCAAGTTCCAACCCAGACCAGTGCTTCCCTGCACTCTGCCCACACCTTCACAGTGGCTAGCACACAGTTCTGTTCATATCCACTCACTAGTGGGACAGAGCTTTAAGGAAGCTCTGTGTTATTCAGGTCAGTCCTTCAGGAAGTAAATGAGTACCAACAGATGATATACACAGATGTAAGGATCAGAGAAAGCCTGCAATACTCCTGAGGAGGAGGAAAGCCAACATTTCCTAAGGAACTTGTCTATGCCAGGCTCGGTGCTAAACATATTCCACATATTGGTTCACTTAATCCTCAGAACGGCCAACGATGGTGGTACTTTGAGTAATTCCATTTCACAGATGAGGAAATGCGTTCAAGGAATGTAAGGAAGAGGCCCAAAGACTTGAGCAAGAAGTGGCAGAACTGATTCAAGCTCAGGGAACCACACTTTCTACCGAAAGTGAATTTTAAAAAATGATTCTTTACAAATACTATAAGTCTGAAGCTCTGGATTTCAGTAAAATCACTACCATAAACATACCGAGCACATTCTGGAATACAAAGTTCACAAAAGGTTTGTGTTTTATCTCATTGTAAATAAAATAATTATAGACTGAGATTTTAGTGAGGTGAAAATGAACCAAAAAAAGAAAATGACAACTTTCAGAACCTGACAAATTAAACTGAAGTATAAAAATGAAAAAAAGCTAATCTATTCAGAAGTACCGAAACGAAGCTGGAAAATATTCTAATAAAATGTGCTGTATCGTCCACAGTCAGCCATGATATAAACTCGGTAGAAAGTGAAGTCCTCTATAAGTATGGGGCTTTTGTGTTCCCTACATACACACGGCATCTGCCCTGAATTCCTGTTCTCTGAGATTCCCATCTCCAGAATGCTCCTAAGAAATTATGTTACCCATATATCTTTTCCAACAAAGAAAATCTTCCATCATTGATGGAAGATGGCTGTTCGGCTTATATGTAGCTAGTCTTTCAGCGTAAGTGTTGACCAATGCAGGATGTTGGCACCTGACATCTGAGTACTTGTCAGGTGCTTCAGAAGTACATTAACTCACTCCTTTCTTATAGCATCCCTGTAAGGAGGTGAGGAGGACTACCTCCATTGCACGGATAGAGAAACTAAAGCAGAGAAGAACATACTTGCCCAATCAGCCCCACGCCCACACTCTGAACTATGCACATGCAACTAAAGAAGGAGTCAGACATTAAACAGAAGTGACAACAGAGGTTAGGTGTTTTAGTGGCAGAATGGACACAGTGCTATTAACTTCTAAGAGGAGAAAATCTTGCAAAATGACCAATTTCATTGATGGAGAGGGGAGATGGAAATGTCAGAAAATGTTCCCTCTATTGAGTGGAAACAAGCCTTTTATAATATTTATCTGTTGGTCCTTCTACACTCTTTGGACTTACATAAAAGAATATTACCCTTCTTCTATAATTTTTCAAATATTTAAAATCACCATCATGCCATCTCACCTATGCAAAACGTCCTTATTCCTAAAACTAATCTTAAAGTAAATGATTTTGAGACTTCTCACCACTAGGAGGTTCCACTGATGTGTTCTGTAAGTTATAAACATTTTTTTTCTTTGATTTCTTTCCTGTTACTTTAAAAATATGTCCTATTATGCTCTCCAGATAAATATAAGATAACACAGGATAATGGATATGTCAAATAACACAAGATCATCCTATTGCTACATTATATACTATCTGTCAAATAATAAACAGTCATCTTCTTTGCCATGTGATGATATCCAGAAGCTTGCCAATAACATACACTAAAGTCTGCATATAGCCTGCCAATACAATTACTTTCTCATCTATCAAAAAATTTCAGGTGAAAAAGTGTGGTAAAGCTTACAAATCTTCTGTTTTTACTTATAATTGCCATGATTAACTAAAGCTACAGTAAGTACTTTTATCACATAGTAAGTGCCAAAGATGCTTTTGTCAACAAAATTCAAGAAGTGCCTTATAACATTCCAAATAACAAATATTTCAGACAAACAGGATCTTACGAGTAGGCTGCCTACCTAAAACACAGTTGCATCCAAATGGCCTTGTTTTTGAAGCCCCCATAAGGCTGCTTATCACACTGCAGGGGGGACGAAAACACAGTCACTACAGGAGACACCTCCCTGGGTAGGCTGGTTTGCAGATTGGTATAGAGGGAGAGAGTAAAGCAGTCCTTCTACTGAATAGCACCATCCACTCCAGAACCACCCACGTGTCTTCCAGTATTTTAAGAGGGGCCACTAGAACTGGAATTTGACAGCAATATTATATCCTTTCTGTTTGTAACCAGATGAATGACCGCTTGCCTTCTAGTACAGCAAACTCCTGGCTTTCGTTCATTATGTGTGTGCAGACATCGTTAAAGAATTCCAATTTTGAAAGCATCTTTTGCAAACTGGAGAGGCTACCAATGGTGAAAACTCTTTTGGCCATAAAAAATAAACAACAGTACTTCCTGCTCAGATGGAGCCCCTAAATGGATGTTTGGCAACACATCTGGCTTTTCTACTTAAGAGACCGAGCTTCCTGCTTTTGCATGACTTTAATGTCCACATCCACATGCAAGGACATCAAATGCTTCATCAGCAATCCTCACAGAAGTCCCATGTACTGCTGTGAATCTTATTGAATACATCACTACAAGGGCCTTCTCAGAATACTCTGCTAAGAAATATGAGCAAAAGAGGGCATGGAGTTCTGGTTTTCCAGAAGACCAGTCTTATAGGGCTTGATGGAGAGGTAGAAGTTCTCCTTACTTTGAGACTGAGGGAAAGTCAATTCTAAGAATCCATGACAAGAAGACTTAATTCCTGACTTAGCTTGATAGATACCTGTGATCATAGGAATGAAATAAATCCTTCAATTCTAGGCCCTAGAGACATCATTTTGGGTTCCGCTGAAGACCTGTGTGCTTGTTTAGCCATGCAGCCATTTTGGGGAGAGGAGAACTGGATCAAGACACGTAGGTAAACTTCAAAGCTGGAGAAAGAGTGCTGTGGCTCAGAGGACAACTACAGCTATCTTAGGAAAGTTACTTCTGTTCAAACTGAAATGTGGATTTAGAATTGTATCCTGGCCGACACAGCACAATGTTGGCAAACCTTGTTGGCAATGACCTCAACGGATTGAGGATAAAGCAAGTAATGTGAAAGGAACTAAAACCAAGAATCGTGGGGAAACGTCTAGCTCCGTGGAGTAGGTTCGGTTTGCTTTTCCAATGTAGGCATCCCATTCCTCTTGCCACAATTACCATTATGAATCAGGTTTTCAGCAATTGTTGTCGTAATAAAGGAAAGTTAAAACTGACTGACAGTTTTAAAACAAGATGACATTCACGCCGCCATCTCAAAAGCCACCTCACAATTTCAACTACTTTTTGCAATTTATTTTGAACACAATGAAACTGATCTTTTCACTTTATTTGTAAAATGTGAATTCATTAAAAAGTTTTAAGAAGTAGCATTTCATCTTTGCATTAAAATGATAATGAGCTCACAATTTGGTAAAAAATATTTTTACAGACTATAACAGCAATCACTTCAGAAAGCCCTAAGATCAAATTCATGTAACATTTACATACGTGTACAAGCACTATTCTAGAGGAAGAGGTTAAGGACCATTTTTTCTAGCAAGCCTCTGGTTTATTTGCTTCATTATAGTGCTCACCGAGGACATGCTGCTCTCACTGGGGTCCAAATGGCTCAGCCACTGTGACATCACTGTTTCATGTCACTCAAACTGTTCTTTTTTTTTTTTTTTTTTTAAAGATTTTACTTATTTATTTGACAGACAGAGATCACAAGTAGGCAGAGAGGCAGGCAGAGAAAGAAGAGGAAGCAGGCTTCCCGCTGAGCAGAGTCCGATGTGGGGCTCGATCCCAGGACCCTGGGATCCTGACCTGAGCTGAAGGCAGAGGCTTTAACCCACTCAGCCACCCAGGCGCCCCACTCAAACTGTTCTTAATGCTATTTACAACTGTGTGCATTTTACACACTGCTTATCAGCCACGTCACACTTTGGGTTCATACCAAACTTGTAGCAGAAGCTACTGTACTTGAACTGCAGCCTTTAAAAAAATATATATGATAGAAATTCTTAGTGACTTCCTCTTAGACATGAGACCTCTCCTTCCCTCTGTCCAACACACTGCTGCACACTGACAGCCTGGAGCTGGCTGGTTCCCCCGTGCACTTCTGTCTCTGTGCAGCTCAGCCGTCTGCTTCCTACCATTCACGGATACTCGTGGCCTTACCCATTGATTCCTGTTGTAGATGTTACTGTTATTATGTAATTTAACTATATATTACATAAACCACTAAAATGCAAATGTGAAAGAAAAAAGAAAAATGAGGTTGAATACTTCGGAAGAACTACATAAAGGCAAGGCACTTAAAAAAAAGAGCTGCTGAAAAGCTAGGTGTGGGCGGAACACTATAAAAGGCTTGGGGGAAAATTGTGGAAATCTAGAAAGATTTTGTACTCAGAGTACTTCAAATGCGTCTGGTTCTCACTCCACTTTAAGGAATCTGAATCTTAATTTTAGGTGATGCACTACAAGGGTAGTTTATAGAAAATAAACTATTGTTTAAGAACTTCTTCTCAAAGGTCCTGTGCCTACAAAGACTGTTAAGTGAATACGTATATTTCCTTTTAAAGTGAAAATAATATGTTCAGAGTATTTATATATACCCTTTCAAAGTGATTTTCTACCTTAACCAACCTTTGTTGATTAACCACAAGTACCAATCACGTCAGATGAGAGAGGATCATGTTCATCACTGTTGGACCCCATCCCTCTTTCCTCCTTCCAGATTACTGCCATCTTGTCCAAGGGGGACCTGGCCATCAGGCACACTAACTATGCCTCCCCACTTACTTCTATCCTCAACCTGGTAAGCACTTTTGCCCTGCCATCTAAACTGTTGAGAGAAATATAGCCCTTCTGGTGCAGCTCAGTTGATTTCCAACTGTCCTTAAGATAGGGAGAAGCCTTAATATAATGAAAGGATCTGACTTCCCACCTCTCTCCACCTTCTCACCACCTCATTTAGCTGACTCCTTCAGAGAGCCAACCTTTTTTGACTTCCTAGACTAGCACAATTCCTCTAATTCTATGTTCTCATGACACCACACATTCTTTGTCACAGGGATGATCAGAAACACAACTTTTCATTTATTCGTATGATTGCTTCCTTGTCTGACTTCCACTGACCGTAAATTCCACTAACCCCTACACTGTCTAATTTTACTCACTTTACATTATTAGCAAGTAACTGAAGCTGCCCCATCAGGGAAACTCAATGCTGAGCGCCTGAAAAAGAAAAATGGACAAACAAGCTAGTGAACGGGTTGGACCAAACAAAGAGCTCTCTAGTATACAGCCAAATACCTTCCTCTCAGGTAATAATTTTGATGGAAAGTTGAAGCTGAGTCCTTAACAAAAGAAACTTGTAATGCGAATCTGCGGTGCAAAGCTATACCCAGCCAACTCTGTTCCTCTGAGGAAGGAACAATGAGCTTTCATGAAGTAATCTCTTTTAATTTGGGGATTAAACATAATTCCTGGCAACATTCCCTGGTGAAAGTGAACTCAGGAAACTTAGATGCCACCGTTCTAGAGCAGGAAAATGTCCTAACACAATGACATCCATATACGGCCACTGTTTTGTAATCTGCTACAACACAGAAGAACGAATTACAATGCCTAGCCCCATCCCTTCCTCATATATAATTTAACTTGGGGAAACATTTCTGTCTTTCCATGTATGCTATGTCTTGGGGACTGACAAGCCACCTGCCTTCCCTCCTTCTTCCCCTGTGGAACTTCATTCATCCTAAGGTGGCGACGTCAGAAATGGAGCCAAGCAAGAAAGACAGTCAGAATTCTGAGTTTCACCTGTTCTGCTCTCAGAAAATGGTACCCAAGTCAACAGGCGAGTCGAGGGTACACAGTAATGCTACGGGGGTAGGTATGAACCCCTGGACACCCACCACCACCAACCCCAGGGAAGCAGCCTCCCCGCAGTGTTTTACTGCAGCATGGTCATCCACAAAAACACACACTCACAGTGCAACAGTAACACTGACTAACCATAATCTGGTACTTCTAAAGATTCACCTGAAACATCAGATTAATCAGACCTTAGAATCAAAAAGAAACATTATTGGGGCTCCCTGGTGACTCATTGAACATCCAAATCTTGGTTTTGGCTCAGGTCATGAACTCAGGGTTGTGAGATCGAGCCCTGCCTTGGGCTCATGTGCTGTCTGTGGAGCCTGTTTGAGATTCCCTCTCTCTCCCCCTCTACCCCTCCCCGCTCTAAAAGAAAGAAAGAAAGAAAGAGTAAAAGAAACATTTTTGTCCATCACAGTAATTGTCCAAAAGCTCCCTGTGTGGAGAGAGCAACAGGAAACACCTCACTTGGACCATAGCAGCAGCTTGGTTCTATCAGTAAAGTACTTTAACCTTACGTGTATCACTTTCTAAAGAGACCAAGAATACAATTATGTGTTTTCAATAATACTGCCACCTCTTTTGTCAAAGACGCTTTTCTCATAATATGATTTAATGGTCACGATAAAAGAACCATTTGATAACTTCAGCATTTGTCACAAGTCTCTCTGAACAGGTTTTTTCCAAACAGTGAGCTGTGACCCATGAGTGGATGATGGTACCAATTTAGCAAATAGCAGTTTAAATAACTAAAAAGAGAGCCAAATATACTGCAAGTATTTCATGGAACCTCTGTTTTCTCTTCATATATGCATGAGCCTGTGTATGCATATATGAATGTAAACAAATCTGAGCACACAGGAGGGGAAAAGAGGGTAGTACAGAGCAATGGTTAACCCACAGACTCTGGGCTGGACTGCCTGAGTTTAAGCCCTAGATGTATTATTTATTAACTATATGACCTTGGGTAAAACAGTTAAGATAACTCTTTACCTTAGGTAAAACTGTTTACCTCGGGTAGAACAATTAAGATAAGAGCCTGGGTGGCTCCGTCAGTTGGGCATCTGGCCCCTGGTTTCCACTCAGGTCATGACTGTGAGATTAAGCCCCGCATTGGGCTCTGTGCTCTAGAGGGAGTCTGAGATTCTCTCTCCCTCTCTCTCTGCTCCATCTACCCCGACCTGTGCTCTCTCTTTTTCTCTCTAAAATAATAATAATAATAAAGATAACAGTGTCTCAATTTCCTCACTAGGGATAGTAATAGTTCCTACATTATAAAGTGTGGGATTAAATAAATTAATATGAGCATTCTGGCAGATAACAAATACCATGTAAGTATTAGTGGAAAAGTGTGTGTGTGTGTGTGTGTGTATGTGTGTGTTCATATGTCTGTATGTCTATATGCATAACATAAATACACATACTGAGCTATAATACAAAATGTGCCTAATTTATCCTATGGGTAATAATCAGAAGAGCTTGAAAGCCACTGTTCCAGCTGAATTTATATGCCTTTTCTTTAAATAGAAAATTATGGGGCACCTGGGTGACTCAGTCAGTTTAGCATCTGCCTTTGGCACAGGTCATGATCTCAGGGTCCTAGGATCAAGCCCTGTGTCACGCTCCTTGCTCAGCAGGGAGTCTGCTTCTCCCTCTCCTCTGTCCCTCCCTCTGTTCCTGTTCTCTCTTTCTTTCTCAAATAAATAAAATCTTTAAAAAAGAAAAAAAAGAGAGAAAAATAAAGAAAAAGAACATTATGCAAGACACAGAGTTTTCCCTTCATATCTGCCTCTTAGTTACCTCAGAGGTAAATATAAGACTCAGTTATGCCTGTCTCATCCCAGACATCTGTAACATCTCCTTCGCTTCCCTTTTATCTGGCTTTTGATCAATCTTTTTTTTTTTTTTAGGCTCTCTTTTTTTTTAAATAAGATTTTATTTATGTATTTGACAGACAGAGATCACAAGGAGGCAGAGAGGCAGGCAGAGAGAGAGAGGAGGAAGCAGGCTCCCTGCTGAGCAGAGAGCCCAATGCAGGGCTTGATCCCAGGACCCTGGGATCCTGACATGAGCCAAAGGCAGAGGCTTTAACCCACTGAGCCACCCAGGCGCCCCTAGGCTCTCTCTTTTTAATCTATCTTTGAAAATGCCTTCAAGTCTCTTTTTGAAAGTAGGTAAATTTCAAAACAATGTAAAATAAAATGCACTTGATTTTACAAATTTATCAAGTAAGCACTATGTCCTAAAAATTCCCTTATACAACAGATAAATGTTAATTATCCACTCAATTCCAAATATTTGAAAAATACATACCTATAAAACGAAGTATTTCAATATAATTTTAAAAGAAAAAAAGGAGAGTTTGAGCCATTTAACCTAACTATTTTTTAGAATTGGACACTGTTTTCATTTGTAAAATCAGAAACACCCAAAATTTCTAAAATTAATGAAGACAGACTGACTAAAATAGATTATTCTTCTAACATGTAAAGAAAAGCTATGAATCTAAAACATGATTAAATAACTAGATATTAAAAGTAAACAAAAGAGACACAGTAAAAACATATGAAATCATAAGTAGCAATTTTCATAAAAAGCACCAAGGTAGGCCATTTGTTTGGGGCATAAGCATTTGTATCTTCTAGAAAATGCATAATAAAGAGGATCTAGATGAGACATAATAAAAGTGCCAGCATTCTAGGTTTAATCCAATTACAGTTTTTAAATTAACGAGGGCCATTTGACCCATTTGCTTAATTCCTTCAATGGTCAGAAACAGTAGTACAGCTAAATCAGGAACAGAAATCAGCACATTTTCTCAGGGATGGTGATAGCATTGAAGAAAGACTTAGTATGTACAAAGGTTGAAAGTAAAATAGTCACAGGATTAACCACCTGTAGGTACCATTTATGCATACTGCATCAGTTTGAGTAATTAAAGACTAACTGTACAATAATCTTCTAGATCAAAACTTTGTAAGTTTCAGAGAAAGCACTAAAACACTACATGGATTAAACCAACTCATAATTGCATATATGTAACTGGCTATGGCCAACTCCTGACTATCTCCATAAGGATGACCCATTTAAACCACAGGTCATTTCTTACTCCTGGTGCCAAATGACTTGAAAACCAAAGATTCTGGTCCAACAGGGAAGAAAAAGCTACAAAGGAAACCATGTCCAACTGTGAGGTCTAGACTTGGAAATGATTACCCAAGGATGGTATTACCAAAGAATTTCACTAAAAGAAAAATACACAAAAGCAATAAATAAGAACAACTAAGAAGCACATTCATAAATCATTCTTTTTATACCTCAACAAAGAAGCCATTTGCCTAGCTACACAGTTATAGCTTAGTGGCCGGTGTGAATGATGATCTGTAGTAGACATGAATGGTGGTCTACCAGATCACACTTTTGCAGGCTGGGGTACCCATACCCCAGCTGCAAATAGACCACAATTGCCTCCCTCTGCCTCTGAAGAGGCAAAGGTAGACAGAAGTCACAATCTCACCTAGAAGGTTACATTACACCTTTCTACACCCTGCCCCCACCGAAGCAGCCTACAGTTAATGACTACCACAGCTACAAAGGCTTGCCTCCTCACTTTGGCTCCAAAACTTCCCATGGACTCGGCCTGAATCTAGACCCCAGCTTAGACCACATGCTGTTTAGGTTCTTCCCCTGCTACTTCTCCTTTCCTCACTCTCTCCTGACAGCATCTTGCAACAAATCACATGTACTTAAGTCCCTGACCTGGGTTCATCTAGCAAACATGACTTAGGATAGTATCAGTAATAAATCAAATTGTATTTGATTTGACAATTGTATTTACACTAGGGAGACAATGTCAACCAATATATGGAATCATTTTATGATTAAGGTATAAAACACTAAAGCATTTAACCTCTACGATTTCCATAAATACTGTAGGTTTATATGGAAGCATAAGGCAGAGTGGGTATATACAGACACAGATACAAAATTGTTTGAATAACAATTTTGATAATTTAATGAATACATGCTTTGAAAAGTACTATTTTAATAGGGATACTTTCCAAACACTTAAGAGAATAAAGTGACAAATGATGACTGAGTCATCATACTTCATAAACAGTCTTCTATAAGATTTGAACCAAACTTCCCCCCTCTTATCATTTCACCAGTACGTTGCCTAGTGCAATTTCTAGCACCCTCTAGTGGCAAATTACCCAAGAGAAATAGAAATGACTCATTTCATAAATAAAATGTGTTTCTAAAATCCCTGCAGTAAAAATTAAAAACAAAAAATAGAAAAGGCTGTCCCACCAGGGATGATTTTCTGAGAGTCTGGGACAATGAGACAATGGGACAATGAGAAAAGAACTACCAGAGTCACCATTTCAACAAGAGCACTTAAGAGGTAACCAAAAGGTAAGTCTCTCTACTGGATAAATAAGTCTTTCCATGGGACAGCTTGAAAGATCTGCTATTGATTAGATGTCAAAAAAAAAAAATCTACACAGCAAGGAAAAAGTGACCTTCTTATAAGGGTACCAGGGACTGAGACAGGCATAAATAGTTGCTGCTCATCAGATATTCTTGGTGGCAAGGCACTGTGATTTCCTACATTCTGCTGCTACTCATTCCATGGTTTCATAAGCCCAGGAATAATTCTATATTAAATGAAGACCAGATCCTTATTATTCAATTTGAAAGTTGTATGTGATATATATATGTGTGTGTATATATATATATGTATGTGTGTGTGTATATATATATATATGTATGTGTGTGTGTGTGTGTGTGTGTGTATATATATATATTTTTTTTTAATGCTCCCTACTCTACCCCCAGAACTCAAAACAGTATTTGCCTCTTGATAAATACATGTGAATGAATGAATCCCAAATGCAATGGGACTGAACTGAAAGTTTTAAATAGAGAAGTGACAGGTCTAATTTTGTACTTAGGACGGACCACTCCAGCTGTAGTGTGGAGAACAGACCAGGAACAGTCAGCTGAAATCTGGGAGATCTGTGGTGGTTGTATTTCCCTCTTGCTGGACATATTTTAGGCTTTATCATAAAATATTTGTTCAGAAATAACAGTCACTTACGTATCAAGCTAAGCTGAGGCCTTGGTAATGCGTTATATTAGCTCTTTTAGAAGCTGGGTTTCTTTCCCTTTCAGTTACATAAACAGTTGAAGTTTATACAGCATTTACTATAGGTCAGGCGATCTAAATGTTTTTATTACTCATTTTCTGTATATTATAGCATAAGAATGTCAACCTAAAGTACAGAAAGGGTGTTCAGAGGAGCACCTAGGTGGCTCAGTCAGTTAAGCGACCAACTCTTGATTTCAGCTCAGGTCATGATCTCAAGGTCCTGAGACTGAGGCCTGCATCAGCCTCCATGCTGGGCATGGAGCCTGCTTAAGATCCTCTCCCCTTTTCCCTCTGCCCCTCCCCCTGACCTCCACCCTGTTCATGCACACATGCATTCTCCCTCTCTTTCTCTCAAAAATAAAAAAGGTAACTTCAGTTGAAATTACTCCCAGATATGCTAACAGAATGAACGACTATGTGAAAAATCTAGTTATCCCTACGAAGAAGTCCTAAATAATTTTGTTTTTCTCATTTAGGGTACAGCTTTACAGTGGCGTTTCCTATTCAATAAATAACCACAACTGATGGTCATCTAGCAAGTGGCAATTCACACCCATTCTTCTAATAATCCTGTAACTACACTGTGAGGTCAGTATTATTGACTTATGTCAACAGGGACTTAGGCTCTCAGGAGTTCAGGTGATTTACCCAAGGAACTCATGTAGGTAATGGTAACCTCAAGATTCAAACCTGAATTGTATATGGCATCCTGGCTACCCAAGTACTTCACGATTATGAATGCACCAAAACTGGAAGAGGAAATCAACTCAGGTGGACCCTTTATGGTTGGTTATATGGCAAAAAAAATCTTTTTGGCATAATGGCAAAAAATCTCCAAAGTTCAGGGTCATGTATGATGAACAAAGAAAATTCAAAGAGAATACTAAAATCTTTTAGCTAAGACCATGACGCTCCACTAAGCATCAGAAATACTAATCCACACAATGGGTACACTTAAAGACTTTCTTCACCTATACCTGGACACATGTCTCAGAGAAAGCAAATGGTTAAAAATAAAGCAGCAGAAAATGAGAGCAATAAAAACAGAATCAGTATTCTCATAAACAATTCAAAATTTCATCATGAAACAAAATACAGCTGATCCTTGAACATGGATTTGAACTACAAGTGTCCACTTATAAATGATTTTTTAAAATATAGTACAGTACTGTAAATGTATTTTCTCTTCCATATGGTTTTCATAACATTTTCTCTAGCTTACTTTATTGTTAAATACACAGTGCATAATATAACACACAAAACATGTGTTAACTGACCATTTACATTATCAGTAAGGCTTAATACAAGAGTGTATTAGTAGTTAAGTTTCTGGGCCATCAAAATTATATATACATGGGTTTTCAACTATGTGCACCCCTACACCCCACATTATTCAAGGGGCAAGTGTAATTCTAAAAGATGAATCAAAGCCATTTCCTGGACTTGGAAGTATCAATCTCAAGAATAATGCTAGAGATAAGAACATGAATTATATACTTGTTCAACTAAAATGTTTCATACTGTTATGAGCTATGGAGATGGGGAAGGGCAACAGAGGTGGAAAAATACATAGGGATGATCCCAAGAGCTTATAATCTAAAAGAAAAACAGCAGACATGGAGGAAAATTCAGAGAACCACTCAGTGCTATGTTCTCTATAAAGGATTGTGAGTGCTGCAGTTCAGATAATGAATCAATATGATCAGGATTTAGACAGGCAGAAGAGAAGGGGAGCACTAGGATTATGGGAAAAAGATAAGGCAGAGTAGCAGAATATAGGAAAGGATGCATAACTGTAGGGGAGTAAAAGAAATTAACCAGACTAGAAAGTATGTGGAATATCAGGGTAAATGGACAAAAAAAAAAAAAAAAAAAAAAAAAAAAAAAAAAAAAACAGGAGAAAACAGAGCTAAGCCTGATTTGAATTAACTGCAAAAAAAAAAAAAAAGGCACTATAAGTTCTGAAATAGGATAATAGCACAATATGTTGAATTTTAATGAGGATGATTACCATTTACAACAGAATATATATAAAATGCACAAAAAGGAAGAGAGAACTTGCAGAAAGTCAGAACAGCTAGGGAAGCCCTAACAAGAATCCATGTACAAGGTAATATGAGTGATGGCACTAGGAAGAGAAAAGGTCAATCCAAGGGTCATTGTGAAGGAAAAATTATGTGAAAAACAAGAAATCAAAAGAGAAAAAAATTAAAAATTACTTCTAAGTTTCTATCTGAGGAAACTGGTCAGTGACAGACCAACAGAAATAAGATAGCTGAAAAGAAAAATAATTCAACAGTCTGAATAAAAAAGAGATTTTTATTTTTACTTTTTAAAAAGATTTTATTTAGTTGAGAGAGAGAGAGAGGGAGAGAGAGGAGACAGTGAGTGTGCATGCAAGTGGGGGGAGGAGCAGAGGGAGAAGAATACAGCAGACCCCCACAGAGCGCGGAGCCAACACAGGGCTCAATCCCATGACCCTGAGATCATGACCTGAGCTGAAATCGAGAGTCCAACTGAGACACCAAAGTGCCCCAAAGAGAGATTTTAAAATGAATATTACATGCATGTAAGTATGAGATCAAAAGCAAATCTTTGATATTGTAATCTTTCATAAAGTCTTCAAGATATTGGATGAATAGCATTTTATATAGTTCAAAATACATAAAAATTAATTCATCAGAAGAATTTTCAGTTTCACTTCCAAAGAAAACCTGGCATGACACATAAAGACATCTGATGAGGCTTTTCTATTATCCTAGGTGGTGCTGGAAAAAATTATCTTAAAAAGGTAATAAAACTGAAGGATTAGTGGTGAAATTTTTGAATAAAAATTGAGATTTTATTATATTCATAAGAAAAGTTTCCACCTACTCCATTTAGTCATCAAAAATGTGATTTTAAATACAGAAATACCTACACTGACATCTTAGTTATTCCATGTTCTCATAAGAGCAAGCACATTATCAGCTGACAAAAAGGAAAAGCAGTATCCACAGCTAACAACAGACCAAAAACACGACAGTGAAAAGGCATGAGATGAAAATGCCAAGATAAAACGTTACTGACAGTCTTTCCTTACCTTTGCAGAATTGTCTTAAGGACCTGTGATCACACCACTCAAAAAGCTGAGCTAAATAATGGGATAAAGTATTAACTGTGTTGAAAGAAAATATACACCAAGTTTGATTTTATAAATTTGATATTAAAAAATCTCACAGGTTCGAAACTGGTGTCTAATTTTCCTTCCTCATATTCTCTTAGTGGTTTTTAGAATCAAAGTTATACTAGCCTCACACAATGAACTGGAAGAAGAATCCCACTTTTTCTATTCTCCAAAAGAGTCTGCAGAAGATTAGAATGATCTATGTCTCGAATATTTGGCAGAACTCATTCTTAAAACTGAATCAAGTGTTGTCCTGGCAGAAAGATTTTTACTTACCCATTTCTTTAACACTTATAGGATATTAAGGTTTTCTATTCTTTCTTCAATTGGTTTGGAAATTTACACATGTCAAGATTTGTGAGCATGTTAAAGTTTGTGGAGTAGTACACCTCAGAACACTAAGTTCTATCAGCCCCCAAACTGTATGCAATTTTTGCCCAAAGATTCAGTTCTTTTTTTTTTTTAACACCATGATTTCAACATTACAACTATGGTTGTTTAGATTTTCTTTACCCACCAAACCTTTTTGCATCTCAGAAACTCTCCTGAGATTACTTTTTTTCTTCTGACATGAGATCTGTTAGAAATCCTTGTGAGGATGCGTTGGTGGAAAACACACTCAGCTTTTGTATGTCTGAAGATGTCTGTTTTGCCCTCACTTCTGAAAAATAGTTTGGCTGGGTATAGAATTCTAAATCGACAACTGTTTTCTCCAGGCATTCTGCAAGTACTCTTTTTCTCTTCCAAGGCTTTTTGTGGTTGCTGCTGAAAAGGTGTCTGTTTGTCTGATCACTGCTCTTCCTTCATAAATATATATAAATAAGTCTTTTTGTTCTAGCTGCTTTTAGGAAATCTCTCTGTCTCCGGTGCTCATCCCCTTCTCTATGATATATTCATTTAAGCCTTTCCATACATTTGTCTGCTTGGAAATTGTTCTGTTCCTTCAATCTGTGAATTCATATTTTCCATCAATCTTAGTAAACTCTCAGTTACTACTCCTCCCCATTAGCTCCTTCTTGGATTCTGATTAGAAATTTGTATCTTCTCTCTGACTGCTACATCTTCATCTCCCTTTTATAAATGCCACCTCATTTTTCTCCATTTCATACTCTGCATATTTTCCTCAAATCCATCTCTTAATTTGCTAATTCTCTTTAGCTACATCTCATCTGCTAGTAAACCATCTATAAACTGAGTTTATAATTTGAATTACTTTTCACTTTTAGAAGTACTATTGGTTCTCTTTCAAATCTGTCTGGTCATTTTGTAGCAAGTCTTTTTCCCTTAATATTAGCATCAAAGTTCTGTTTAATTTTAAAAATGAGATATACATATATATCATACTTCATGCCTAATAATTCCAAGAGTCTCTGAAAGTCTAATTTTGCTATGTGTTGTTTCTATTTCTTTCACTCATGGTGACTTGCTTCTTGGATGCTTGTGATCATTGGCAATTAAGATCATGTCTACAAAACATCTTTATGGTCTAGGTAAAAGTTCATTCTTCCAAAGAGGATTTATATTTGCTTTTCCTAGGCACTTGGGAATACTACCAACTTAGTATGTAAACTAAATTCTTACCTATTTTTTGTTCTTTGGGATCATACAAATGTGTACAAATTCAAGCTGCAAACCTTCACAATGCCTGCCTTATGTTTTGAATGCTCAGGGAAGGCTTTTGTTTATTTTTTTATTCTCTTCACCCAGAACCAATGCTAAGGCAGAAGAATTCTCTCTGCAGCTCCCTGCAGAGAGAGTGGATTTTCTTATTTAGTCTTTTGCATAGCAGTAGCCTTCTCTACCTCTCAGGAGTCATAGATGATATCTCTCAGACCAAGCATGAAAATGGGAACTCCAAAGAACTAGCTCACAATTCATTGGTAGAATTTTCTAGAATAACCTCTGCCTTCGGGGGCTTATGTAGTCTCTAGATTTCTACTCCCACTTTCTTTCTGAATTCTAAGGATTTTCCTTATTCTTACCAGCTGACCTATACCATCGAGTAGACTTTCTTTAGAGGCATTTTATCCAGCATTTTAGGGGTTTAAAAATGAGGGGGATTTTCCAGGATATGCAAGCTGTCATCTTATCAGAAAGAGAACATACACTGCCTTTCTATTTCTACTTATGTATTTGGAATATACTGCCAAATATAAAATTGACAGATCAAGGAACAGAATTCGTTTTGTGGCTTTTGTTACATGCTATAAAATTCAGTGATGAAAATTAATTAATATCACATTTTAATAGTGGCTTGAGAAGATTTATAGATTCCACATCTATTTTGCTTCAGAGAAGTTACCTGATAATATTAAATAAAAGTTCTTTGGTTTTGATGATATCTGGAATAAAACATGATCTTAGTCTGATTTTTATAACTTATCTTCTAAAAGAACAGCTACAAATGTTGGTAAGGATACAGAGAAACTGACACCCTCACACACTGCTGGTGGAATGTAAAGTGGTGTGGCCATTTAGAAAAGAATCCATGATTCCTCAAGAAATTAAACATCAAATTATCATTTGAAATGGCAATTCAGTACTAATATATAACCAAGAGAAATTAGAACTTATGTTCTCCCAAAAACTCATACATGAACGCTAAGAGCAGCATTGTTTGTAATAGCTAAAAGGGAAAAACAACCCAGCAACTGATGAACAGATAAACAAGACGTGGTTTATCCGTACAGTGGGCTATTATTTAGTCATAAAAAGGAAAGAAGCAGTGATCCATGCTACACGGTGGATTGAGCTAGAAAATATTATGCTAAGTGAGAGAAGCCAGACACAAAAGACCACATGACTCAATTACATGAATGTCCACAATAGGCAAATAAAAAGATACAGAAAGTAGGGTTAGTGGTTGTTTAGAGCTGGGAGGATGGCGAATCTTGGGAGGTGATAGATAAAGGTTTCACAGATTATTTTTGAGGTAAGGAAAATGTTCTAAAATTGGTTGTGGTGATGATTGCACAACTCTGTAAATATACAAAAGCCACTGATTTGTACACTTTAAATGGATGAACAATAAGGCATGTGATTACACTGCAATAGGGCTATTAGAATAAAAACGACGCAGATAAATTCTGCGGCTACAGCATAAATTGACCTGAAAAATCCTTTGACAAGGCAGCACAAGCGCCATTTCTAAGGAAATCCAGTCCCCGTACAATTGTGACCCTTCTTCTCCTTTGAGTCGATACTGCCTTTGAAAGAGGAAGCAAACATAAGGACAAAATACATTATTTTGGTATTCTGAAAGCATTTCTTAGGGATATGGTAGGATGAGGCTAGTTTGCTCTAAAAATACATGTTTACAAATGATCTGAAGGAGGAAAGCACAGTAAAATCTCCCAAGCTGACAATTATATGATGCTCTTCCTGACAATAAGACACTTAGTTGATGAAAATAAATCACAGGGCTTGTTCGCGGGCAGCTGGAGAAGCCGGCTCCACACGGCAAGCTGAGGTACTCAGGAAGATGACGAAGAGCTTGCATGGCAAGGCCCTACGCATGAAAGCTCAACACCAGATGACCTAAAGACAAATGACATGTGCATGAATATGGGAGGCCTGGGACCGATTCTGGAAGCCGAGAGAAAGGATTTTTCTCCTGCTAGAAGGCTTGGCCCTGAAGAAAGTATGGGCAGATCCCCTCACACGGACAGCGGCAATCCCTCCTGTCAGGGGTTGCAAATCTATCTAGAAAGGAATACAGGCCCCTGAGGGTGTGAAGCTAAACTCTACTGGGGAAGAAGAATGTTCTGTCCTCTGAGGCTCTCACCCTGCTTCTGGGGAAAGAGACAACAGGTCTGCTGAGGATGGGGGTTAAAAATGAAAATCCTCCTTTTCACTTCTACCAGGAGGATGGAAAATAAGAGTGTCCAGTTCTCACCGTGGTGTAACTGCACAGCATCACACTCCAGAGGGAGAGCTGAGGAGAGGAGGTGCACTCCTGGCAAGACCTGCTGTGGGACCAGTGGGCCTGCTGCAGAACCGAAGTGTGGGGTGCCTTGTTCACGCGTCAGTTAGAATCTCGCAACAGTGACCACAGAGCACTACAGCTAACATGGGGCCCTTCCAAATGTGGGGATCGCTGCAACCACACAGGCCATACCCCCCAGAGGACTTGCCTCTTGAGCAGCAAGAACAGCAGCAACAAAAACTCAAGAGGCACAGAGGAAAACCAAGATCATCGAAAATCCCAACAGCCGAGGCCGTTACCATTTTGGTGCATATTCCACAGGATTTTACATAAACACCTAGACTGATGGCCCTGGAACAACATAGGTTTGAACTGCACGGGTCCATTTATACCTGGAATTTTCTGGAAAAATACAGGACTGCAAATATATTTCCTATTTCTTATTATTTTCTTAATAACATTTTCTTTTTTCTAGCTTTCTATATTGTACAAATACAGTATAGAATACACACAACATACAAAATATGTGTTAATTGACTATGTTATCGGTACGGCTTCCAGTCAACAGGACGCTATTAGTAGTTAAGTTTGGGGGGAATCAAAAGTTACCCACAAATTTCCAGCACTGCAGGGGACTGCTGCCCGTAACCAGCACTGCAGGGGACTGCTGCCCGTAACCCCCTGCATTGTTCAAGGGTCAAGTGTACGTGGAGACACTGATACATACCATTTTTTATTTCACAGAAATGGAACTGTACAATCTCTTCTGTAGCTTTTTTTAAAACTTATTAAAGTATAGAGAACTTTCAAAAATGTTAAATACAGATCATCTCATTCCAATTGTATAGATCACACAACATAAAGATCCATGTTCCATTTAATCAAACTCCTATTGTTAAGGCTTCTGAGGGTCTCAGGTTTTCCATTATTAAACACGATGACCACTGGATACGAATAAAGTGGAGTGAGGACAGAATGAGTTAATCAGAATAAAGTATTTCACAGAGTACTTGGCAAGTCACAGGCTCTCTATAAATGTTAGTGATTTTAGTATTGTGTCCTATGTAAAGATTGAACTAATTTACATTCCCAACAGCAGGGTAAAAGAAATTGGTTTTCCTAAATCCTTGCCAATTCTTCCAAATTTTCCCTTTTGTATTTCTTCTATGAATCATTTGTTCATGTTCTATGACAGTTCTCCTATAGGATTTCTTATGCTTTTGAATTTTTAACTGACTTGCATATTGAGGATATGAGTCCTTTGTTGTAAGATAACAAACACATTTTTTAGCTTAAAATTTTTTTTAAAGACTTACCTCCGGTTCCTAGGACTTTGAGGAGCTCAAAATTTTCAATCCCCACCTTCTCGGCATGTCCAGTTAAATTAGCTAAAAAAAGAAAAAGAAAAAAGAAATAATTAAGGGAATCAGTAACAAGAGGAGGCCCAGCAATGTTTTATTACTTGACTTTGGTGGTTAAGCCAGGGTTCATTTAATAACTATTTGTTAAACTATACAGCTATGTTTTGTTCAATTTTCTGTGTGTTATATATTACAGGAAAACTTTTTAAGAATTTAGTAGCTATATATCATTTGTACCTAAAGTTAACATAAAAATGAGGTGTTAAGAGACTACTGATCAAGATAATCTGAAAATAAGCATAAATTCCAGTATGTAGCTAGATATGCAGTACAAAGAAAACTGGAGAGATTTAGACAACATATTCATATATTTAACAAATATTTATTGAGTGTCCACTAAATACATCCCCAGCATCTAAGCTGGATTCTACTTCCGTTTCATTCTTTTTTTTTTTAAAGATTTATTTTATTTGATTATTTTAGAGAGAGAGCGAGCACAAGCAGAAGGAGAGGCAGTAGGGGAGGATCTCCAGCAGACTCTGCACTGAGCACAGAGCCCAATGTGGGACTCGATCTCACAACCCTGAGATATGACCTGAGCCAAAATCAAGAGAGAGGCTCAACCAACTGAGCCACCCAGGCACCCCTCTACTCCCATTTCTGCCACTATGCACCTGCACATGACTTTAGTCATTTAACTACTCTGTGTCTCAGTTCTCTCATCTCTGAAATGAAAGCACTGGTCTCAATAAACTCTAAGACCTCTGCTAGCTCTAAAATTTGTTTAAAAAGTATAAACTCTTTAAAAACATATTCTGTCCTAAATAAACAAAATTAGGATATCGAATGAAGGAGTATTTTCCAAAGTATATTCCTTTGATTCTGGTCTTATCCTATAAGATGTTAATAGATGTTATATTTGGGTAGAAAACGTGCTTTCAAGTCAAATAAACTTGATGTGGTTGGCTTAAACAAAGTTAATCGGGTTGCTTTACTGCTGAACCGCACAGATGAAAATCTGCATGGGAATCTTCAAAACTGAAATACTGTATGTGTCAAATTTATTGGATCACAAAATTATTTTTTGTAGTAATACCCATTAATATTATGTGAACCATCATTCTGTAATGTGGTTAAGGCAGGCTTGGCCCAAATCCTAGTTCTACCACTTAAAAGCCATGTGACCTTACATAAATTACTTAACTTTTCTGTGTCTCAGGTCCCCTCTAATATAAAGGTATAAAATGAGGATAATAAAAATAACTTCCCTCAGAGCACACTAATGTCTGCAATTTGCTTTGAAATGCATTAAAAAAATAGGATGGATTAATGGATAAATATAGGTATGGCTAGATATGTGATAACACAAATAGATAAAATGTTAATTACAGAATCTAGATAGTGAGTGTAAGAGTGTTCAACATCTCTGGAACTTTTTTAATTTTGCAAAACAAACTGTATACCCACTGAATTTAATCTATTAACAATTTAATGTAATTGTTGAAATGGCTGGATTTGGGTCAACCATTTTATTTTCTTATTTGTTTCCAACTTGTTTTTTTCTTTTTCTTCTTTTTAAAGTTTTATTTATTTAAATAATCTCTACATCTGACATGGGGCTCGAACTCATGACCCAAAGATTGAGTCGCATGCTCTTCCGACCGAGCCAGCCAGCTGCCCCTTAACTTGTCTTTTCTATTGTTTGTTCCCATGTTCCTACTTTTCCGACTTAAAACAACAACAACAACAACAAAATACCACTTAAATGCTTTTTCGGATTTCATTTCAATTTTCACATTGGGATTTTAACTCTACTTCTTTGAATTATTAGAGTAGTTGTTGCCCTAAGGATTATATTTAATTACTCACAGTCCTCTTTAATTAATACTGTACCCTAAAAATAAAGAAACTTTGCAATCATTCTTCATGGAATACAGATACATATTAAATGGAGTTAGTATCTTCTAAATATGCTATATCTGTATAACTTATAAGATTTATAAAGAAAATAAGAGGAAAGATAGAGGCTTTCCCATTTCTGTAGGTATTTATCATTTTTGATCATCTTTTTTATCTTTTCAAGGATCCTAAATTTTATCAGGTGTAAGTTTTGCTTAGCCTTGAAGAACCTCCTTTGACATTGCCTGTAGTATAGAATTCTCGTTTTCTTTTATCTGAAAAAGTCTTTGCCTTCATTTAAATTTTTTCATTGAGGTACAGTCTATAAAACGTCCCCTTTTAAAGGGTACACATCCTTGGTTTTTAGTCTACTCCCAGTTGTGTCACTGGCACAACTAATTCTGGAATCCTATTCATTTCTGAAGGCTACTTCCCTTTGATAAAGAATTCTGGGAGGACAGGCCTTTTTCTTTCCTGCCAGCACGTTTAAACACGTTCTTTCACTCTCTTTTGGCCTCTGTGGTTTCCGAGGTGAAGTCAGTCATTAAATGGATCATTGCTCCTCTATTTGAAATGTTATCATTTTTCTCTTACTGCTTTCAACATCTGCTCTTTATCTTTGGCTTTCCAAAGTTTTGCCATGATATGTCCCAATGTGGACTTCTTTGGGTTCAGTCAGCCTGGTATTCACTGGTACCTTGTATCTGTCGGTTTGTTTTTCATCAAATTTGGGGAATTTCTGCTTTAACTTTTTTTTTTTAAGATTTTATTTATTTATTTGACAGAGAGAGATCACAAGTAGACAGAGAGGCAGGCAGAGAGAGAGGGAAGTAGGATCCCCGCTGAGCAGAGAGCCCAATGCGGGACTCGATCCCAGAACCCTGAGATCATGACCTGAGCGAAGGCAGCGGCTTAACCCACTAGCTACCCAGGCACCCCTGCTTTAACTTTTCAAAAAATTTTTTTTCTATTCCATTCTCTCTGTCCTCTGAGATTCTATTTCCATGCATGTTAGATTGTTTAATACAACCTAAAAGGTCCTTGAAACTGTTCATTTTTTTTGCTCCAATATGTTTTCTCTCTGTTCTCAAATTAATTTATATTGCTCTATCTTCAAGTTCATGTACTTTTCCTTCTGCACCTCTATTCAGCTGTTAAATCCATCTACTGAATTTTTATTTCAACTATTGTATCTTCTAATTCTAGAACTTCCATTTGGTTCTTTTCCACTGTTTCTATTTATTCTTGTTTTGTTACTCACCGAAAGCATGACATTTTTATTTCACTGAGCATATTATAACAGCTACTTTAAAACTTTTGTCTGCTACTGCCCTAATATCCCCTTCATCTCAGGGCAGGACTCAGCTGATTATCTTCCTCTTCGGATATGTTCCATGTTCTGGATTTTCCATACATAGGGTAATTATGGCTTGCAGAAATGTTAATTTGTGAAGACTATGAAATTGTCATTTTTTTCTCCAGTGAGAGTTGTTTCTTTTCTTTAGCTGGCAAGTATCTTGGGTTGGCCTGAACTGTCAACTCTTCTTCTTGGGCGGCAGCTCCAGTCCAGTTCAGATTTTTTTGTCTTTAGCTGAGCTGTTCTGGTCTGTTGTACTCCTGCATGGCTCCAAGGTCAGTAAGAGATGTGAGTTCACAAAGGACTCCCCCTCCTCTGGCTCTTCTTTTTCTGGGATTTCTCTACTATCATCAGTGATCAGGGCTCTCTGGTGTCAGTTTTCTAGTCTCCCTGGCCAGAGAAACTATTGTTTTTCCACCAGAGTCCAGAGCACAGACTGTACTTAGCCTGAAGCTAAAATCAGTGAAAAGGCGAAGTTACTCCTTATAGCTCCCTTCCTTCCCTCCTCCAAATATATACTCCCCAGTAGAGCCTATCTGCTTCTGTCCACTCACAAGTGCCTTAAATAGTTGCTTTTTATATTAAATCCAGGTTTTACAGTTGTTTTCTGCAAAGGAATTCTCCAGGAGGGGGTCTTTTCTGAAATTACGAGAAACAAAAGTCTTCCCACATACAGTCAACAGGATGAAAAGAAGAATACGCCACCCCCAAAATGCCACTACAGCATGCTGATTCTTTTTGAAATAAAGTTACTTAAGAAACAGCCAGAGAAAGAAGGACACTGACCTCCTTTGCCCCCTATCCTGAAAGCAGGAAACAAGTCTCTCATTTGAAAGGTATCCTCCCTGTACCAGGAGAGTAGAAGGCATCTTTATTACCAGAAATAGAGGATTTAGGGCCCAGAAAGCTATATAAACAAACTTTGCTACTTTCTCACTAATTTGCTATAAACCCAAACACTTCAGTCTTACTAATTTATCACAAAGCTAACTTTGGTGACTTCTTTGAGTCTCACATTTCTATAGGCTCCTGGACATACAAAATTAAATGTTTTTCCCCCCGTTAATTTGTGTTATGCCAATTTAATTATTAGGCCAGCCAAAGAACCTAGAAGAAAAGGAGGGAAACGTTCTCTTACCCTGCAATTACAAAGTTTCTATTTTAACAGCTGCCCCAGCAAGTTAACTTCAAAGAATAAAATAAATATGAAAAAGGTGATCTGATAAAAGCTCATCTCAGGGGTCTTCAATTTAATACCCAGTAATTCTTTTACGTTACGTCTGTTAGGCAAAGTGAGTAATCAGACATACGGAAATAGATCAGTAGGAAGCTCTACCAATATTCAGGCATGGGGGAGACATTTATTAGTTATAAAGATCTCTTTCATTGTGTTAACAACAAAACACGTAAAAACAAATGGCAAATAGGATTACTGTATAGAATCTTCAGCACTGACAAGCACATATTTGAGCCTATGAGTCTAGGTGTCTAAATCGTTCTCATTTCTGTGCTATCACTTGTTATAATAAGTAGAAGCCTTTGAACATGAAAGTCTAAAAATAAAGTACATTTCTCTTAATTAAATTGTTAACCTCAGATTAAGAGCTCAAACTTCCCGGCAACAGCACCAACATTCATTAGAACAAGACTTAAAATATTTACATACTGTGTTTCACCCTGGAGGTGAAGTAAACATCAGTCAATTACAGAAATCTGCATTTCTGAGTCATTACATGTGGGAGCTAAGTCCAAAATGTACACTCATCAGAAGCTGAGAAGCTACTCCACGCCAGGGGCCAGACTGTACCAGAAATAAGCCTTTACACAACTGAGAGACAGGATTGTCCATTGTTTTCCTTCCTATGTGAAAATAAATGCCACTTTATTGTGGTTGCAGGAGGTCCTTTTTCTGGGCCAGGCCAGCCTCTGCCCACCTTACCCTCCAGCCTAGTTCTCTCCACAGGTAAGAGAAGTTACTGACCTAATTATGCAGGAGTCCAAAATCCTGATTGGGCACAGTTAGCAGGATGGGGGAAGGGGGGTGGGGGTGTGTGTGTCACTGTGTCAAAATAAGAGTCTCCACACAGGGTCTGTGTTCCTGCCTCAAACTCTTGGTCTGGCCTGAGCCACTGCGGACCAACGGCCATTCTCTTGCACTTCCCCTTCACTCTCCAGAAGCTCCTCCTTTTCCACAGCTTCACCACCCCCCCCCCTTACCCAAGGCTTCAGTTCCCTGCTGTTCGATAGCTGTCAGGGGCAGAGGACCCTCCTTTTGCTGTGTCCTCAGAAGGCCACACTGTGTTACAATGCCTGCACATCACTCACCTCCACTCATCGCAAAAGCATTTTATTATCTCACATCATCACAAGAAGGGTGAGGTCAATATTGTAAGATAGTCTAAGAGAGAGAGAGAGACTATATTCATATTTTCATTACAGTATATTGTTTGACTGTCCTGATTATTATTGTTGTTAATCTCTTACTGTGGCTAATTCATCAATCAAATTTTATTATACGTATGTATGTATGTCTAGGAAAATGCATAGTATATTGATGTTTGGTACTATACGTGGTTTCAGGCACTTGCTGGGGGTCTTGGAACATTTCTCCCAAGGATAAGGTGGGGCGACTACTATATACAGAAGTCAAGAAAGCAGAGCCAGATGTTCCTCTGGGACTGGGTGTACACTTACTTGTTTGTTCTCCCCTCCAACCTTCTAATTCACACACCTCCCTATGCTGGTCCTAAATGGTGATCAGATGAGGTTGAGAGGGAAGCAGGAGTCCTGACTTAGGCCTTAACCCTGAACTACTTGCACCAAGGCACTTTCAAGGAGAGTCCTACACAAATGCGCTGGCAGTTTGCAGCCTTTATTCAGGTGGCCCTCTTGAGTCCCATGGGCTACTGTTTCCTGCAGATGGTCCCCTCATGACTCTGGCGGTAAGAGTTTATTGGCTGGGCAGAGTTTGGGCATTTCTGGATTTCTGACTAGAATGACGTGGCACCAAAACCTTACTCTCAACTCCTAATTCCCAACTAGAAGGATAAACTCCTTCAACACAGAAACAAGGCCTTATGAAAACTCTTCACAAATATATAAAATAATACCAAAGAATATCAACAAACTTAGACTAGAGCTATTTAGTTGGTACATAATAGTACTGTCATGTCAACTGTTCTATCTGGCAGCTATTGTCATGCCTACACCCCTTGAGCTGTTAAATATTAGTAAGCGTGGATTAAAACAAAGAAAATGTTTTTTAAACTTTTCAAGGTCTATGTTAGGCCTATCTCTACAGTTAATCAGCTCAGACAGTCTCCTCTCATCAAAAGCATTTATAGTTTTTTATATAAACACATTATTCAGTTTATTCATTTCAAAAAGATAGGTATGAAGAGTTGTAATGCTTTCCTAAAGCAGTTTTTACTGATTTTTTCCTTATTAAAATATTAGAAACTACCCCATTGAAAATCCTTTACTTCTTCATTGGTGTTATTATCCTAGAATGTGTTCTTCCTGGTTAGGAAATCACTTTTAAAGTTGAATTTCACAAATTATTTTATAAGAAGTCAATGGATCTTTTTAAAATGTTTGCCAAAACTCAAATGAATTTCAATGTTTAACAGGTTCTCTTTAGAAAACAGTTCAAATTATTAATAGCTCTTAAAGGAAAAATCTTGTCTTACACAATGAATATAAAGTACTTGGTTTTTTAACACTACAACTGGATTTCTTTGGCTCCTCAAATAATATGGTTATGTGCTATGTAGAAAAATATGGCCAATATAATTTTTTAAATAAGAAATTTAGAAAAACCAGATAATTGTCTTTTCTCCCAAATTTAAATAGTTGTGTTGCTTGTTCTACTATTATTATAAAATAATCCTGGTTTGTGGCTTAAAAAAAATAGATAATATAAACAGGCCTAAAGTAGACCTTGAAAACCTCCCATATCCCCACCAAAGATTACGATTGTTATTCCTTGATGTTTTCTCCCAGGATTTGAGCCATAAACCTATGAGAGATAAACGGCTTCTTAGCCAACTTTCTAGGCAATTCTACCATCAAAGGTAATTTGTAATGCATATTATCTATGACCATTTCTTTTAAGTTGATATGTTTAAGTCAGAACTTCCCAATTTCATGAAGGAAAACAATCAGGAAAAACACATTTTTCATTCTGTTACCATAGTTTCTGCAAAGCTGCACAAATCTAATTGCTCAGAGCATGTGCTGAAATCATTTGATTAGATCCAATAATTCACTTGTATTAAAGCTAAGAAAAGGTTTAATTTAAAGCACTTTTACAATTAAAGTGGAAATAAAGAAGAATAATGCTTCTGAGGCCATTTCAAGCAAGTTGTTAGCATATGAGTGAGGTACTCATATGCCAGATTTTATTCAGTGGATTAATCATTTATTAAACTTGCAATAAGCTACAAGAAATGTAATTTATTAGAAAGGATTATGGAGTCTATGGACAATAAGGGGAATATCATTATCATGTAAAACTACTTAAAAATGCTCACTTAGAATACAAGTTCTCATTTACTCATAGAACAAAGACTCACTGGGTACCTATGCACACCTGAGCCAGCTGCTAGGTCTTTAAGAAACAGGATTTGAAAATGTGAGAAAGGCTAGGGACTTCTGGGCTAGAAGACTATGTGGAGCAAAAGCATAAGTCGGAATAAGAACTTTCCTAGTACAGAAGTAAGAGGATTGTCCTAATTAGCTATCATGGGCTTATGTGCGAAAAACAGTAAAAGTACTACATCAAATGGATACACTAAACTAGCTGATTCAAAACCTAGAACACCAGACTAATTAGTTTGACTTGAATCCAGAAGCAGTAATGGCTCCCGACAAGGTTTTAGAGAATTACATTGGCAATAGTGTGCCACGTGGACGGCAGCAAGGAAGGACGAGAGCTAAAAGGGGGATAGGTTAATGCAATCAACTAGATGTGTGTTAACAAGAATCTGGTCTGAGTAGAAACTAGAACAAAGAGGAAAGAATGAGCCTAAGAATCATTGCAATATCCAGTTCAAGAAACACGTGCTGAACACCTGACTTGGGTGTTGAGACCACAAAAGCAAATAGGGCAGGGTCCCTACTTTCAAAGATAAATAAATTGAACTTCGTTTCTCCCCCTCCCCCACTGGCCCCATATCTAAAGTCTAAGAAATGGAGTCCCTTGGGTGGCTCAGTCAGCGTCCAACTCTTGATTTCAGCTCAGGTTGTGATCTCAGGGTGCTGGGATCGGGCCCCACCTGGAGCTCCCTGCACAGAGTCTGCTTCTTTCCCTCTCCCTCTCCTCCCACTTGCACATGTGTACTCTCTCTTGCTCAAATAAATCAATCTTAAAAAAAAAAAAGGTACAAGAAATGAAAGTCTGGTAAATGGTGATGTTACTAATGAATTTTGTTGATAGGGGAAGTTGAAAGGGAAAATTAAAAGGGGAAGTTTTGGGGTTTCAACACTGATTTTGGAGTGATGGCAGGGCATCCCAAAAAGGCTGCCGTGTAGACAGTTCTAGACAAGGAACTGAAGTTTGGCAGCATGCTGATGATGTTTAGAACACACTACCTGCCAAACACAGCCCCTTGGCATACTGAATATTTTAAACTGAAGGAACCTTCAGCAGCCTTCCATTTTTTAGCACCTTCACTATTAAAAGAAGGAATTTTGACCTCCGCCTGAAGCAAGTCATAACACTTTCCTATGAGAGGTCCCCTTGCCAGGCCCAGAGAAAGGAGCATCCCTATTTTTGTAGACAGAGGACACAGGGAGGAGTCTGAACAAACAGGTCTCTTGCTAGTAAGTTTCTCCCAGGTTCCTACACTTATCTCATACCTTTGCCCTCTCATGCCCCTGTTCTATAGCCTTCCATGCCATCAAACCTAACATGAAAATGCTAATCCTGGATATGTGACACGCCTCCCATGTCACATACAATTTGCTACATAAATGTACATGCTTTTCTCTTGTTCATTTGCCTTTTGTTACAGGGATCCCAGAAAACTCTGAAGGGCAGAGGAGAAAAAAAGTTATTAGAAGAGCAAACACTTTAAGAAGAAAGCCCTCGGGAGACAACACAGAAAGAAGGGCAAGTCTTGATGAAAACCAGGAGTGAGGATGTAAGAAGAAAAGAGCCAGAGAAAAAGTGAAAAAAAAAAAAAAAAAAAAAGAACAGTGCATAGAATCCAAAGAAAGAATGCTCCCCAAAACCCTGCGTTACCAATGCAGTCAAACATGGTACAATGGGAAATATTTATCTGGTCTTTGTCCAGGTTCCCAGCACACAGCACCTTGAAGCTTAGGACTGTCAAGAGTGGTAACAGTGTCTTGTACGCCGAGAAGACTGGGGGCTAAGGGGATCCAGACAGCTTCATGATGGGGGTTGGCTGCTGGAAAGACCTAGGACTTTCAGCCCCACCCTTCCTCTGCCTCCTCCCTGGAAGGGAGAGAGGCTAGAGATTAAGTTAATCACCAATGGCCAATGATTTAACTAGTCATGCCTATATCAAGAAACCTCCAGAAAAACCCCTGAACAGTGGATCTGAGCAGCTCAGGTTGCTGCACACACAGAGGTGCTGGGATGGTGGCACTCCCTGAGAGAACAGGAAGTTCCACATTCCCCTCCCACACCCCAACTACCCAAACCTTGCCCTAAGAATCTCTTCCATTTGGCTGTTCCTGAGTCATGGGTTTTATCCTCAAGTCAAGGCTGGAAGGTCAGGGTATATGGATGGAGACAGATAAACAAAACAACATCCTTAAAAACATGGATACAGATAATTCTATTTAAGCATATGAAAGGAAGGAAGGATTAGAGTGAAAATGGGAAAGAATCATATGAAATATTTTTCCAATTTAGCAGTCAGATGAGAGAAAAGGTCAGAAGTGATAAATCATGGGGTCCAGGATAGAAAGGGTTAGAGAAAAGGATTAAGAGACAGAGTGAAGAATAAGGAGATATAAAGAATGGAAAAAAAGATTACATATAGCCTTTCTACTGGACACAAATGGTCTCCGAAGGGAGCACCAGAGAAGCAGCACACTGAAGTAAGAGTAAAACGCCTCAGAAACCAGCTTGGCTGGGGGATGAAATGAGATCTACACAAAGTCACCTTATGAGATAAAAATCAGTATAACTAGCACAAAACTTGAACTATGCTAATCAAAAGAACTAAAATATTTAAAGAATGGACAACAAAAGATGGACTAGAAAAACATGAAAACTAAAAAACAGAATGCCAAGTTGGGTAATGTGTTTCTGGCACTTTCTAAGGGACATTCTGATTACCAGCTTCAAACATCAGGTCCCCTAGGAAGCAACACCCCTATCCCAGAGATGGCCTTACTAAGCCCTTTCACTCACAGAGCACACAGCCAACTCCCGTTTTCCTAAGGCCATATTCACCCAGCAACCCAATTTTGACTCGAGACCCTCACCTCAAAGGAAAAAAATGCACTAATCTAGCAAACGCAAGTGTTTTACGTAGTTGCTTCTACGTTCCACTCTGAAGTGGTAAGGTGTCATTTGGGTTGATGAATCAGTCTTCTGAGATTGTAATCACAGCTATATGCATGAAATCAGAGCATGAAAAGGAAATGCAATTAACAGAATGATCCAGCATTGAACCCTGTTTGTCACTATCGAGGAACACCTCATTAAGAGCAGTATCTACAAGACACTGCAGCCGTGTACTGTGACCTTGTCAATGGTTTTGTGACTGTTTTCATCTCAGAAGAAAAGGAGAACAATTACAGAAAGCAGCACTGTGAAATTCAACTGTGAGTGCAATAGGAAGTAGGGAAAGAGCTTGCTGCAGCTGAAACCGAAATAATTAAACCACAATTTATTATACATCTGTGAGCTACAGAACATCAGCTTAGAAAGCTTAAACACCACAGTCCTGTCCACAAAAAACACTTTTCCAACTTTCAGGCACTTTCCAGGTTTGTCTTCCTCTCTGAGACATTATCTCATCAATTAAAAAATAAGGGGGGGAGTAACAAAGCCTAATGAGTTAATAAAAAAGTTCCCATTTTTGGTAAAGTGAGGAGTTTCAGTCCTGGCTCAAATTCCCTGTTCTTCAGCAATTAGTTTCACCTTCCCCTTTCTAGCACCTTCACCGTTAAAGAAATCAACAATGACTTCTAATTTCCAAGTACTGGTGTGAATAGGTCACGGCACAATACTGTAGACATTTTCCTCTTCCTATTTTATTTTTAAAAAGACTTTATTTATTTATTTGACAGACAGAGAGATCACAAGTAAGCACAGAGGCAGGCAGGGAGGGTAGGGAAGCAGGCTCCCTGCTGAGCAGAGAACCTGATGCAGGGCTCGATCCCAGGACCCTGAGATCATGACCTGAGCCAAAGGCAAAAGCTTAACCCACTGAGCCACCCAGGTGCCCCCATTTTCCTCTTTTTAAAACTCTTCTTCTATCATGACCTACAAGAGGGAAAGTCTCCCTCTTGTCTTGCAGTGGCGATTATAAGCCCACCATCCTCAAAATGAACCACTCTCCTCCTGTATCTTCATCTCCAGTCTTCTCTTGTGTAGGATCCTAGTCACTAGCTGGGGCTTGCCAGCTCTAGACTGAGGGGACTCAAACTGACAGAGCCAGGGCCTGTGCTAGTCCAGAGCCTCCCCTCCCTTCAGGTCTCTAATAGCTCCCAGGCACCACCTCTGCTCCATACCACACCAATGCAGACATGACCACTGGGTCCTCCTCTGAGTTCTAGAAAAGACAGTAACAAAACCTGAACACAGGCAGAAAGCACTCCTGAGTAGAAGAGACTTCAGTGAAGATTTCCAGAGAAAGGCAGAGGACTGGCACACAGGGCAACTACGAAAGGGGAACTGGAAATAGGAACAGTCTGCCTTTCTGACCATCTTCCAGCCCTGTGGGGGTCTTTACCTCTCCAATTCCTCCCCTTCTACCTTTTCTCTCTCTCCTTCTTTTAGAAGCAAAACCAACAAATCGGTTCCCTTGGGTCCTGTCAAGCAGCTTCCTCCACTCCCGACCCCTCAGCCCTAGCTAACAGCCACACTCACATCCCTAAGTGGGCTTGATGTCAAGGCAGGGTCTCCAGGGCACCTCCCCCTATGCAAGAAATTCTGGGGCCCACCGCCAGGATAAGACATTTTTCTTCTCCCTACCTCTATTGTAGGTTTTAGGCAGCCATCATACTCTACATATAACTACATAGTCTACTAATTGAACAAATATTCTAAATGCTTACTTGAATCCAATTTTGTGCCAATCAGTGACGACACCAGAGCAGACATCCTCCCTGATGCCAAGCAGCGTGGGGTCCAGCGGAGGCACGCGGGCCAGTGAAGAAGCCCACAGTATGAGCACTACCAAAGAGGTATGGGCAGAGAGTACCAAGGGGGCACCTTGCCACATCTGAAGGTTTGGGGAAGTTAGGCATGGATGGAAAAAAAAGCCTGCTCATCGGAAGAAACACACCAAAGCACCAAGATGACCGAGAACGTGGCGTATCTGGGAATGTGCACTCAGTGCAGACAGGCAAATGCAAAAGAAGGAGAGGGTGAGAAGGCAAGCAAGACGCGAGGCAGGAACCAATTCACAAAGACTCTGATTGGAAAAGGTTATGTATTTTGTTCTAAAGGCAACTGGAACCAAGTAGAGATTTTAAGCAGAGGATTAAGACAACCATTTCTGTACCTGAGAAAGACCACCAGCAGCATAAGCAGCATGGGAAATGAGTTAGAAAGGAATTCCCACAAGACAGCAAAGCCAACGCACAGGTTGATATAATGGTTGAGGCCAGAAACGATAAAGGCTAAACTAAGGCACTGAAATTAGGAAAACAAAAGGAAAACTGAATACCTTAATATATATTAACACTACTAGGCACAAAGTGAAAACATTGGAAATCACTAAAATCATGAAATTCTGAATAGCTGTAGTACAACCTCTTCAATTCAAAATGATAATCTGTAGGGCACCTGGGTGGCTCAGTCAGTTAAGCATCTGCCTTCCGCTCAGGTCATGATCCCAGAGTCCTGGGATAGAGGCCCGCATCCGGCTCCCAAATCAGCAGGGGTATCTGCTTCTCCCTCTGCTTCTATCCCTGTTCATGTTTTCTCTCTCTCGCTCACTCTCTCTCTAAAATAAAAAAAAAATCTTTAAAAAAAGTGATAATCCTTAAATGACCATGGAATCATAAAGTACTTGGAGTGAGAGAAAAGATCAATTTCAAAATATGAACTGTGTCCATGTGTTAAAATTCAAAAGTGTATGCCAAGAAGAGTGAATTCTACTATATGTAAATTATACCTCGATAGAAAAATATGAGAGCTATAAAGAACCATGAAAGTATTTTTTGCATTTTGGGTTTTTTCCCATGACAATATTTTTTAAACATGAGTGTTATAAAGAAGAGATTTTCAGATGCAGCAAGAACTTTCTTGATGTTTATTTGGTTACTGCTTTGCACACATACCTGTTTGTCAAAGGTAATGCTTCCTTTTTAGAAAAGCCACATATTTTCTAATAGCAATATAAAGCTTCCAAGACTCATTTTTCAAAATGCACACGTCCTGGTACATCCTACCCCACATCATCCAAGCAACCTGTTCTTCAATTTTATAAAAACATCTTATTTATTAATGCATTATTCTTAAATGTTACAAGTTTTTCTGTCCTTCCTATAATTGCATGTGATTGGGTAACATATTATTTAACATGCAGATGTGTGTGGGTGTATATAGATTTGGTGAAGATAAACTTTGTGAATTAAATGTCTGTGAAATGTCTGTGGGATTTCCAAATGAAGATGATCAATGGACAGTAAAGATTTTACTATAGTAGATTATTTGAAAATTCACAATTACCATAAAACATACAGCTTTACAAGAACTGTCAACTTGAATATTTCATTTCCTGGCCAGGAAATGAAATAAATACACACAAAAATGTGAAGATAAAGATAATTTAGGGAACAGTAGAGCACATCAAAAGGAACGAGCTGAAGTTTTTAGAAGACTTATTTTCAGAGGTAAGCTCCCTCAGTATTAGTCATCTAGTGTTAGTGTAACCAATCATTAGCTGACAGTTTAAAGACAACCGTGCTCTGGACCTCAATCCAGAGAGTCAAAGAACAGAGCCACACTACCGGCACTCCGCACGGCTTGCCTTTTTCTGAAGGTCTACCTTCATTTGCAGTGGGAGTCATACTGCAGTATTCTGACAAGCAAAACACGAGATAACTTACACATGATAAAAACTGAAACCATCACAGCAAAGTAAACACTCCAGATTCCAAAGAGCCACCGAAATTATTTTGGTATTTGCTGACATATTTTAAATTGTATCTTCCAGGCAAGATTCAAAGTAGTTTTCAAACAGTCCAAAGTAATATTCCCAAGTCAGATTTTATTTTGATGTAAGAAAATACAGCAGCACTTTGTCCCTCCTAAGCCGTAACCTCATTTTTCCACTGCAATTCTATTGTCGCCTCTATGCCTGATTCTATTGTGAGAAAGAACTTTATCAACACCCTTTCCTTTTTCTCGTTTCCAGACGACATGCTGCTAATAGTGCCAATTTGGTCTCGATCAGCACTTACATGCAGCTGCTTTGAATCAAATCAGTTTGGGGTAATATGTGCTTAGGGCTAGAAACTTTCAGAGGGGCTACTGCCAACTCGTTTTTCAAGAATAGTTCTACTTCCAAAAAATGTTAATTTTAACTCATAGGGAACTGCCTAATTTAATGCAGATGAACACTGGGGACTGAAGAAACTGAATTCAACCCGTCTTGTCCCATCCTTCCTTTCCAATCTCAGTTTTAACTGTGTTTACTCCACCACAACCATCCTCTGACACCAAGTCTGCAATTCAGAAAAAATGGGCAAGGAGCGCTCAGGAAGGAGTTCGGGGGACTAGAGCTCTACAGCAGCGTGCTCTCCTGTTGCCCCCTCCTCTTCTTATTTCAGACAAGAAATGTAAAACCCATTCTCCTGAAACCAAGTCAAGCAATCAACACCTCTGATGTTAAGACAAGGGTATGAGCACAATGGTGCATATAACAAGTCACAGAACTTTTGTGCCTCTTAAACACTATGATCGTGCTCCCTGCTCACTTACATTTTCCTCTTATTTTAAAATGATTTCAAAATCTAAAGTTGCTAATGGACAACTCTCATATTCAGAGTTACCAGTTGGTAAGGTCCTGCCACGCTTCTCTTAGTCGTATACTCACACATATGCACACGCTCTCACCCAAACTTATTTTTTCTGATCTACTCAGAGTAGTCTGCACGTATTATGCATCTTTGTCCCTTAATATTTTGGTATTTCTAAAAATGCTTTTAAGGTACCTCAGTATATAGTTATCAAATTCAGAAATTTAACACTGATAAAATACTTCACTCTATGGTCCCTATCCTGATTTGTCAACTGTCTGATGTTCTTTGTGATTGTTAATTTTACTTGTCAATTTGGCTGGACTATATGGTGCCCAGATACATGGTCAAACATTATTCTGGGTGTTTCTATGAGGGTATTTTTGGACAAGACTAGTATTTCATCAGTAGACTCTGAGTAAAGCAGACTGTCTTTCAGAAAGTTAGCTGTGCACAGGGGCCTCCATCATCAAACAGAAGTGGTACACACAAGACTGGGACTGAGCAGGCCCCGAAAGCAAACAAGCTATGTGGACAAGAGGCCCAAATGCCCATGGTCCCTACTCCTGCCACACCACCTTCACTCTCCCAGCCTGCACCTGTGGCCTCATGGGAGGTTCTGAAGACCAGCCGACAGAAAAAAGACCCAGGACTGGGTTCGGATGGTTCTACACAACATGCAGCCAGCAGCGGGAAGTGGATGGTTACAGCACCACAGCTCCTTTCTGGGACATTCCTGAAGGACTGTGAAGGCACCACATGACTGGATACAGAAATGAAGACTGCAATTGTCATGGGTATTTCTTCCTTATTTTGTTATGAGTGTGTGTGTGCGTGCATGCACATGTATAAAACAACTATCTTTGTTCTCTCCCCTCTTATTCCCTTATCATGTAACATATGACTTATTGACTTTATGTCATAGTATTTAACTTAAAGGATGGATATCGAGGAGAAAAATAAACATCATTCAAGAACTGTGAATCCCCTTCTGCAAAAATGGTTAGCGAGTTTTCTGTTGTACACAGGTTAGCTGTATCATGTTAGCTGCAAGTTTGACCTTGTTACTGTCTTTATTGGGAGGTTAAGTATGATTTAAGGAGGTGGCATATGGATATTTGGTCAAATAGTCAAGCATTACTATTGGTGTTACTGTGATGGTGTTTCTGAGTAACACTTAAATACATGGCCTTTAAGTAAAGCAGACTGTCCTCCACTATGTGGGTGGGTCTCATACAATCAGTTGAAAGGCTAAATAGAACAAAGAGAGCAGTCTCTCCTGAGGAAGAGAATTCTCCAGCACGCTGCCTTCAGACTAGATTTGGATTATCACCTCTCCTCAGTCTCTAGCCTGCTGGCCCACCCTTGCAGAATTTGGATTTGCTAGCCTCCAGAATCACATGAGCCCATTCCTTATAATAAATCTTTTTACACACACACACACACACACACACACACACACACACACTATTGGTTCTGTTTTTCTAGAGAACCTCAACTAACACACCCTTTATTATCACTTTCTCCTTGAGTATAAAATCCAGTACACAATCACATATTGCATTTATTTTATCATGTCTGTTTAGTCTTGTTTAATCTGGAAGACTTCCTCAAACTATAACTGATGTTTCTGAACCATAGAGATCATTATTTTTGTTTATTTAAGCAGAATTTTGTTGGGTTGAAGTCTGCTCATGATTCTGGTTGTGCATGCCTAGCTGGAGTACTACTTAAGTGATGTGTGCTTCTCAGGGTATCACAACCAAGAGTGTACAGTGTTAGTCTGTCCCACATTGGTGATGTTAGTTTTATTGATTTTTTATTTACTTATTTTAAGTAGCCTATACACCCAACCTGGGACTCGAACTCACAACCCTGAAATTAAGAGTTACATGCTCTACTGGCTAAGCCAGCCAGGCACCCTGATGACATTAGTTTTGATCACCCAGTCAAGGTGCTGTCCAGTTTCTCGATTATATAAGTATCGACTTCCCCCCCTGCAATAAGCAATCTGTGGAGAGACACTACATGGCCATTAAAATATAGTGTTCCTCATCAAATTTCCAGACCTACATTTAACATCCATTGATCCTTGCCTAAAGCAATCTTTACTATATGGTTACAAAATAATAAAATCTTTAACAAATAACAACAATAATAATTTTTGTAATAATAATTTTCCACCTCTTCCACCACTTCTATGTTTATCAGTTAGCACTGTACTTTAAGAGTCCTCCCTTCTTCTTCCCTATCTACCTACCTACCTATCTATCTCTCTATTATCACAGTATTCATGGATTGCCATTTTTTTCAGTGGCTTAAAATTCATTCCTGTCCTTAATATTTTCCTGCAAAATTGACCCAGCATTGACCCAAAATTGGTCATGGAAGCATCTTCAAGCTGGCTCCTTTGTCCTGACATGAACCCTTCATTTATTTTTCTTCCTTCCTTCCTTCCTTTTTAGCATTTATTTGCTTCCTCTTACAAGTAGCCATGATTCCTTTTAAGGGTAAATGGTCTTAGGAGCCAAGATCCTGGTGCCACGTGTGCTCACTGCTACTGGGAGATCTTGCCTTCTAGACCTTTTCATGAACAGAGCTAGGAAATGTATATTTATGCCATTTTATATATATTTAAGTCTTCTGTACATAGATGCTTAGGCTGTATATGGACTTATGTTGTACTTGGACTTATACTGTACATATATATAGTATGTGTATTTCAAAATACTGTAAGAGATGCCTCACTTAATTGGTGTAAACTATTTGCTTACAATTTTCTAATGTAGAAAATTATTTGTATATGAAATTACTTGACCTTAAACTTATTTACTGGTTTAAGTCATATGAAATATATCATATGGCCAACTCACCCAGAAAAATAAGATTATGATGAGTGCAAGAATAATGATCTAACTCTGAATGAAGAAACCCAAATATTCTAAGGTTGAACCAATAGCATGTGAAGTACACCAATAATGTCCATGTCTCTAGATAGTCTGCCGGGCCATCGCTAAGCCACTTCCTATATACAAAAGGCAGTATCCTTCCAAGAAATATCAGAATGTCAACAACTAGAAAAAGAGGCCTGAGCAATCTGAGGAGGCAGGTTTTATACCCCTTTCCCACCACCTTTTTAGCTTGGAAATAAATGTTTAAATTTGAGGATGTTTACATGGTTTGCATGGTTTCTTAGTTCTGCTTCTGGATGTTTCATTGGGAAAAACTAGATTTTTGCTGTGACCTCAAGTAAAATTGAAATCGAATCTAAAATTGGGAACAAATAAGTACACATACTTATGCTCTAAGTGCTCTTATGCAATACAAATTATAAACAGTTATATACACAATGTAATTTAAGGTTTACATGCTGTTCTTCTATGTGCGGCCCCATCTTGTTTTAGTCCCAGCTCTATAAATAAATATTACTGGCTCATCAACAGTTCTTTTCCCCTCTCTTTTCTCTTTCTTTCTCATAGACTCTCTTAAGACTTATCTTTCCCACTCTATCTCTCACAGGACTGCTATAATAAGAGCTCTGCCAGAATTTGGTGTGGTTTCTCCTTCCCTTCTTAGATGTAATCTGGGGTGTGGTATTCCCTAACTCCCAGCAAAGCTGATGATATGGGTCATAAATGGTTTTATCTGAGCTTCTAATCAATACTATGAGTTTTCTGTGGGGGGCTGGGGATGTACACGGATTTTTGGAATCAGGCAACTGCCATTATCCTCCAAATCTAACAGACTTGTCCTTGCTCACGGTTAAAGTGTCATTTCTGAAGTCCTCTCCTCTCCCACCCCAACGCCCCAAATTTTCAAGGCAACTAGGAAGTTTCCAGCTTGGTCTGGGAGTCTCTTAGAGGTGTTCAAAAAGTTAAAAACCCTCCAACTCATCCCCACCTGACCCTCAATGGAAAGCTAATTGTCAGTATCCTTTTGTTGTTTAAAAAAAAAAAAAGTGGATTCTATGCAGCATTACAGTCTTTAAAAATTCTGAATCCCTTCATGTAAGATTTTCCCTATAGGAGGTTTTATCACTCAGAATCATCTAAATTATATTACAGTAACATATTATCCCCAAATTTCAGTGGCTCAAAACAAGTTTACTTCTCATTCATTCTTCATGTGCACTGTGTTTTACCTAGGGGTTCTGTTCCATGTCTTCTTCACTCCAGTACCTAAGATCAGAGAGACAGTATTCACTATCTAGAATACTGTCAGTTGCCAAAGCAGTGGGAATAAAAAGCTTTGAAAGGAGTCATACTGGCAAATTTTTTTTTAATTTCTATTTAAATACTAGTTAGTTAACATATAGTGTGATGTTGGTTTCAGGAGTAGAATTTAGTGATTCATCACTTACATACAATACCCAGGACTCATCCCAACAAGTGCCCTCCTTAATCCCATCACCCATCTAGCCCATCCTCCACCTACCTCCCCTCCAGCAACCCTCAGTATATTTTCTATAGTTAAGAGTCTTTTATAGTTTGTTTCCCTCTCTCTCTCTTTTGTTTTGGCCCTTTCCCCTAAGTTCATCTATTTTGTTTCTTAAATTCTACATGTGAGTGAAATCGTATGGTATTTGTCTTTCTCTGACTTATTTCACTTAGCATAATACCCTCTTAGCTCCATCCACATTGTTGCAAATGGCAAGATTTCATTCTTTTTGATAGCTGAGTAGTATTCCAGTGTGTGTGTGTGTGTGTGTGTGTGTGTGTGTGTACACACACACATCTACTTTATTCATTCATCAGCCAATGGACACCAGGTTCTCTCCATAGTTTGGCTACTATTGATAATGCTACTATATGAACATTAGGGTGCATATGCCCCTTTGAATCTGTATTTTTGTCTCCTTTGGATAAATATCTCATAGTGCAATTGCTAGGCCATAGGGTAGTTCTATTTTTTAATTTAAATTCAATATATAGTACACATCATTAATTTCAGATATAGAGTTTACTTATTCATCGGTTGCATATAACACCCAGTGCTCATCACATCACACGTATTCATTGGCAAAGAAGAAGTCAAATTTTCACTCTTTGCAGGTGACATGATACTTTTTGTGGAAAACCCAAAAGACTGTACCCCAAAATTGCTAGAACTCATAAAGGAATTCAGCAATATGGCAGGATATAAAATCAACACACAGAAATCAGTTCCATTTCTATACACTAGCAATGAGACAGAAAAAAGAGAAATTAAGAAATCGACCCCATTTACAATTGTACCAAAAACCATTAAGATACCTAGGAATAAACCTAACCAAAGAGGTAAAGGGTCTATATTTTTAAAACTATAGAACACTTATGAAAGAAACTGAGGAAGACACAAAGAAATGGAAAAACATTCCATGCTCATGGATTAGAATAACAAATATTGTTAAAATGTCTGTACTATCCAGAGCAATCTACACATTCAATGCAATCCCTATCAAAATACCATCAACATCTTTCACAGAACTGGAACAAATAATCCTAAAATCTGTATGGAACCAGAAAAGACCCCAAATAGCCAAAGGAAGGTTGAAAAAGAAAACCAAAGCTGGTGGCATCACAATTTTGGACTTCAAACTCTATTACAAAGCTGTAATCATCAAGACAGCATGGTACTGACACAAAAACAAACACACAGATATAGGAAGAGAAAAGAAAGCCCAGAAATGGACGCTCAACTCTGGCCAATTGATCTTCAACAAAGTAGGAAAGAATGAATATCCAGTGGAAAAAAGACAGTCTTTTCAACAAATGGTGTTGGGAAAATTGGACAACCACATGTAGAAGAATGAAACTGGAGCATTTTCTTACACTGTATAAAAACACAAACTCAAAATGGGCGAAAGACCTAAATGGGAGACAGGTATCCATCAAAATCTTAGAGAAGAACACAGGCAGCAACATCTTTGACCTTGGCCATAGCAACTGCTTGTTAGACATGTCTCCAAAGGCCATGGAAACAAAAGCAAAAATGACCAATTGGGACTTCATCAAGATAAAAAGCTTTTGCACAGAAAAGAAAACAGTCAACAAACCTAAAAGGCAACCTATAGAATGGGAGAAGATATTTGCATAAAGGGCTAGAATCCAAGATCTATAAAGAGCTTATTAAACTCAACATCCAAAGAACAAATAATACAGTCAATAAATGGGGAGAAGACGTGAACAGGCATTTCTCCAAAGAAGACACAAATGGCTAATAGACACAAGAAAAAATGCTCTGCATCACTTGGCATCAGGGAAATACAAATCAAAACCACAATGAGATACCACCTCACACAGTCAGAATGGCTAAAATTAACAAGTCAGGAAATAACAAATGTTGGCAAGGATGTAGAGAAAGGAGAACCCTCTTATACTGTTGGTGGGAATGTAAGCTTGTACAGCCACTCTGGAAAACAGTATGGAAGTTCCTCAAGAAGTTAAAAAGAGAGCCTACCTAGGACCCAGGAATTATACTACTATGTATTTACCTCAAAGACACAAATGTAGTGATCCAAAGGGGCACCTGCACCCCAATGTTTATAGCAGAAAAGTCCATAATAGACAAACTATGGAAACAGCCCAGATGTCCATAGACAGATGAATGGATAAAGATGTGTTGTGTGTATGTATATATGTACACACACACACACACACACAAAGAGAGAGAGAGAGGAATATTACTCAACCATCAAAAAGGATGAAATCTTACCATTTACATCGATAAGGATGGAACTGGAGGGTATTATGCTGAGTGAAATAAGTCAGTTAGAGAAAGATAATTATCGTATGTTTTCACTCTTACAAGAAGTGTAAGAAACAGCTCAAAGGATCATAGGAGAAGGGAGGCAAAACGAAAAGGGCATGTGATGTGATAGGTAGTTCTATTGTTAACTTTTTGAGGAACCGCCATCCTATCTTCCAGAGTTGCTGCTGTACCAGTTTGCACTCCCACCAATTGCATAAGAGGGTTCCCCTTTCTTCACATCCTTGCCAACATCTGTTGTTTCATGTGTTTTTAAACTTTAGCCATTCTGATAGGTATCTGACAATTAAATGTACAAGGTCTGAAGTGTTACATGTGACCTCTGATCAATTTCATTGGTCTCAAGTAGTCACATGACTCCACTCAGCTATAAATAGACCTGTCTTATGCCAGCCAGAGAACTAGAAATCCCTACAATAGAAACTCATGTTAAACCTAAAATAATGCCTAAATAATTCTGTTAACAGAAAAAGATAATAAGAAAATCAACTTCTTAGCATGTGAAAACTAAATGAATCTTAATAGTAAAACCAAAAAAATCATGATCTAATGAAATTCAAATAACATGCAGTAAATCTAAGTAAGTCTGTCAAAAACATGTAATAGTTTAGTTGGCCAAATGATGGCAACTAAAATGCTTTAATCAGAATTCCCATTAAACAAATTTAGCTATCACCAAAGAAAGCCTATTGCCAACATTAAATTATAGACGATAACTGTATCCCTAATACCCTTCTGGAGAGAATAACATAATTTTTAATAAAGGGAACCACTAATATATGCACACACAGGCTTATATTTATATGCCCAGAGATATTTATCAACATACAGATTTAGATGTTATTAATTACCTGTTTAACTTAAATATATCAGCGTAGCTGAAAGGGTAGTAAACATAAAGGAAAGTATTTAATTTTGGATTTATAGTAGTTCTTAATTTGGGCTACATATCAGGAAGATAAAGAGGCAAGTTCTAAAGTATAATATCTCAACAATAATAAGTTGATAAGCATAAAGAGTTTTTATAAGTCACGGAACATCCATGGTAAAAGAAGATAACCATAGGAAAAGATTTTTTTTTCTTTCTTTGCTGTGTACCTATAAAAGGGAACATTAAAGGAATACTATAGTAATTAAAAACTGACGACCCACAGACTCCTTGTGGGAAGTAACATAAAAAATTCAATTTTGCTTTCCTATTATTTTTTATTATTACCTTCCATTTCAATAGCTACTAAAAGGAAGATAAAAAACATACTTGCTTTTAAAAAGGGCTTTCCAGAGGCACCTGACTGTCTCAGTCAGGTAAGCATCCAACTCTTGATTTTGGTTTGGGTCATAATCTCAGGGTGGAGGGGCTGGGCTCCATGTGGGGGCTCCCCACTCACTGGGGAGTCTGCCTGGACTCTCTCTCTCTCCCTCTCCCTCTGCCTCTTCACCCCACACCTCCTTCTCTCTGAAATAAATGAATCTTTTTAAAAAATTAAAATATAAAATAAAAAGGGCTTTTGACTTTGCTCAGCTGCCCTTATTCATGATTTTGAAATGGACTCCCAAAAAATGGAGAAAAAAAAGATAGTAAGATTTCATATTTAAAAAGTGTAGCAACTGGGTAATAGCTAAGCAAAAGCATACCTATAAAAATTTCATCGTAATTAAAAAATTAAAACCCCAAGTACATCTTGAAACATTTATTCTACAAATATTTAACACTTCTAATTACATGGGGCATTCTAGAACAGTAGGGCTTAGAGCCTCACTGTGTAGGTTAGAATCCACACTCCATTCACTAGCGATGCATTCTCAGACAAGTTGCTTAGCCTCTCTCTGTATCTCTGTATCCTCAACGGTAAAATGAGAATACTAATAGTACCAGCTTTGCAAAATTTTGTCGCGGGATGGAAAGAGCTAAAATATCAAAAATTCTTGGTAAAGTGGCCAAAACAGACACTGCATAGATTAACTAAGATAACACATGTACACACAGGTGCCACATACACAGTAAGAGCACAATACAGGTTAACTGTTGCTATAATTCACTGAAATGAAATCATTTACTGACTTCCAATTTCAAGACAGTAAAGACCTTTCGATATCCTAGTCCTCCCAAAACACTGCTCCCAAACAAGGTAAACAAGAAACAGAAACACACTCTATAAGACCCAAAGAATTCTATAATCCTGAGCTACAAGGCATGAGGATAGAACACATCTGAAAAAATCATGGGGGCACCTAGATGGCTCAGTCAGTTAAGTGTCTGCCTTCGGCTCAGGTCCTGATTTCAGGGTCCTGGGATCAAGCCCCGCATTCAGCTCTCTGCTAAGCAGGGAGTCTGCTTCCCTCCTCCCTCTGCCCTTCTCCCTCTCGTGCTCTCTTTTTCTCTCTTAAATAAATAAATAAAATCTTGAAAGAAAGAAAGAAGGAAAACAAGAATGGTAAGTGACTCAGGAGAGGGGGAAAGAGGTCAAGTCAAAATGGCTGCAGAGGGAGCTATTTAGATGAGCAAGCTAAATTATCCCCAGGGGACCCCAACAAAGCTTGGTATTGAGGCATAGGTTTAATCACGGACAGCAGAGGACCGACTGGAAGGAAGGAAATGAAACATGAAACCCTTTCAAGGAGTATGACTCCCCAGGTCCCCACACTCACATGACACAGGATTAATTGAGGATGAAAAGAACCATTTGGGTTTTCCAATATCCAAGGGGGCAAGGATGAGGCAGGAGACCAAAAACAAAGAATTAAATAGAAGTCCACATATCCCCTGCTCGCTCCAAAAGCAGAGGGCTTGGCTAGTGCTCCCCAAATATTAGTCTGAAGGATCCTTCTTGGGAGAAATGGACAATCTTGAGTAAAAGCCGTATTGTTATTGACACCTGCGGTTCCCAGTACAAACGCTACTGTATAAGCCTCCAACTAGCAAGGGAAGTTACTTCACACAAAGTTCCTAAGCAGTGTTTTAGGGTCTTACTGAGGTTAGTAGTCAAGGATCACAAAGTAATCAAGAAAAATACTTAACATACAAGACATCAATATAAACAAGAAAAAAAAGGAAATCAGAAGAAAGAGTGGTAGCAGAAGGTACAAGAAAAACAACGCTTTATAGAAAGGATAATTCATATCCTTCAATATATATATATATTTTTTTTTTAAAGATTTTTTATTTATTTATTTGAGAGAGAGAGACAGTGAGACAGAGCATGAGCGAGGAGAAGGTCAGAGAGCGAAGCAGACTCCGCGAAGCAGACTCCGCGAAGCAGACTCCCCATGGAGCTGGGAGCCTGATGTGGGACTCGATCCCGGGACTCCAGGATCACGCCCTGAGCCGAAGGCAGTCGTCCAACCAACTGCGCCACCCAGGCGTCCCACCTTCAATATATTTTAACCATAAAACATAAATGGGGTACAATTAAAAAGGAATTAACTGATGGGGTGCCTGGCTGGCTCTTGATCGTGGAGTTGTAAGTTCGAGCCCCACGCTGGGTGTAGAGATTACTTAAAAATAAAAGTAAAAAAAAAAGAGGAGCCCTTGGGTGGCTCGACTGATTAGGCAGCTGACTCTTGACCTCAGATCAGGTCTCCATCTCAGGATTGTGAGTTGAAGCCCCACACTGGTCTCCATGCTAGGCATGGAGCCTACTTTAATAAAAAAAGGAATAAGCTCAAAAGTAAGTGTTCAGAAACTTTTTATATCTGAAAAAAAAAAAGTCTTGATGATCTGGATGATAAATTGAAAGAAACAGGCCAAAAGTAAAGTAAAAAATGAAAGGAGGTGAACAATAAGAGAGAAAAATAAGAATGTTACAAAATAGTCTAAAATAATTCTAGAAAGTATGAATAAAAGCACCAAGAGAAAGATATTATCGAATCTATAATTAAAAAAATACTGAGAGAACTGAAAGAGTTTTAAGGGGTGCGTGCTCAGTGTTTAGCATAACAAATTTAAAAATATAGTATCCACACAGAAATGTGAAATTCATATTTCTGTGTAGATATGAAATTCTAAAATTCCAAACCAAGGATTAAAATTAAGATCCTAAAACCTTCCTGAGGTTAAAAAAAAATCATATACAAAGCCCTGGGAATCAGAATGCATCAAACTTCTCATCAACATCCTTAGAAACTAGAAATAATGAGACATGCCTCAAACTCCTGAATGACAATTCAATCTAGAATTCTGCACCATGCCAACCTATCACACATATGAGAACATCATAAAGACATTTTTAGATCTGAGAAATATTAAGGGGAAAAAAGCCACAGTATTCAGAAAACAGGAATAAGTGCATCATTCCCAAGATGATAATGAAGTAAAAGCCCATGATGACAATTATGAAGTTGCAGAGACAGTAACAAATCCTGATGGAAAAAGACAGAAGGTTCCAGAAGGAATGTCATCAGGAAAAAAGTAGAGCCCATGGGCTATCACATCTACAGAAAATCATATTGAAAAGTGTTTTACAGAGCTGTTAAAAGCATGTGGGAACACTCAAGAGTCTCAAAGAAAATTAAATAAATGAAAAGACTGGGTAATTTAACTCCAGGAAAAAAATTTTTATATAATGAAAGAAACAAAACCATGAAACATTTAGCTCAGCAATGAAAATTTATTTAGCTATCTACTAAGGGCTGAATATGGATTCCACCAAAATTATAATGTAACTCCATTATTATAGATGGGCAAAGAAAGAAAGGTCTACTTTTGAGGACTCAAGAGCTTTTAAATGTCATTTATAATTGGTAGACAATAGTAGAAGAGAATACGAACTGAGAATGGAAGGTCAGAAAGGTCAGGGACTGATTTTGCTTTGGTGTAAGCCTTTTAGTGCTATTTGACCAAGCACCTACATGGATTATTTTGCTGAGTACTCCGCATGGCAGACACTACATGTTGGCCCACCTAACAACACAGGTCTCCACCACCTCGTTCCTTGTCTAGAGAGGTCAGGAAGCTAAATACTCAATTTCACAGCCTCCCTTGCAGGAGGATGGCCATATGACACCATGTGGCCCAAAATAAAACATACATAAAAAGTCTTCTGAACATAAAAATTCAGAAAGCATTGTCAACAGAGATGGAAAGTCCCAGCCAAACACATAAAATCAGAAAGATTTCTTTACTGATCCAGCAACACAACACTCAGAAACCCAAAAAAAAAAAGAAAAAAGTGACTTTGGAAAGTTGTAATTTAGAATTTTTAGACATAACTTTTATGTTGGTTTATAATAACACATGCCCATTAAAAGCTTATCATTACTGCTGATAGGGGAGCGATGTTCACACTAAGCTGGAGGTTCAGCATATTCGACACCCAGAGAGTTCAAATACAAGCCCCCAAATGAGAAAGACAGGCCTCTAAGATTTGAGGAAAGTGGCTCATCACCGGGCATTCACTTCACAAAAGACAACATTAATCTTTAGAGCCTCACCCAGATAATTTTATCTAAAATCAGACAGCAGAGAGGCAGCAATGAAATACTGGCCAAGCACCGAGAATGGAAACAAGAAACAAAGGAAGAAAATGGGAAATACTATAAAAAGTAAGCAAAATAGCTCTAAAAGGCACAGCAGTTTAGGACCACCTGAGTATGGGGACACCAACAGTCTCACACATCTTCAGCACTGCTATCAGAACACAGCACCATAAATGTTTTTCTGAGTCATTTTTTAAAAACCAAAGGTTAAATTATATCCAGAAAACTCTTGTTAAGAAAGTTAGGGATACCAGTTTCATTGTAGGATTTACTGATTCATCACTTACATACAATACCCAGTGCTCATCAGAACAAATATTACACTGCATGCTAACTGACTGGAATTTAGGGACACCTGGGTGGCTCAGTCAGTGAAGCGTCTGCCTTCATCTCAGGTCATGATCCCGGGGACCTGGGATGGAGTCCTACATTGGGCTCCCTGCTCAGCGAGGAGCCTGCTTCTCCCTCTGCCCGCTGTTCCCCCCGCTTGTGCCCGCTCTCTCTCTGACAAATAAATAAAATCTTAGGGGGAAAAAAAAAACTATGTGGAATTTAAATAAAAACTTGGAAGAAAAAAAAGGAAGTTAGGGATACAAGGCATGTAACCACAAGGCATGCAGGATAAAGAACTACTTTTACATAAAGACAAGCAATCCAGAAAACCCAATTTTTAACGGGGCAAGTGAAAAGAACAAACAATTTCACAGAAGAGGAAAACTACATGGTCAATAAACCTGTCAAACCTATCAATCTCAGGGAACTGCTAATTCAAAAAGAGATTTTACCTTACTTCCATCAAATCAGTTAAAAAAACCAAAAAACCCTGATAATATCAAGAGCTGGCAAATTAAGTAAAATTAATTCCTATGTCATACTGGTGGAGATATGAACTGGTGGCATCAATTTCAAAGGCAATTTGGCAATACTGAATAAAGCTGAAGTTGTGCATGCCTACAACTCAAGTGATTCCATTTGAAGGTATATGCCAGATAACTCTCGCACATACGTATGTGAAGACATTTACAATAGTTAGTATTACTTCATGATAGCAAAAATGTTAAAACCTAAATGTCCATCAACAGGACAACAGATAAAGAATTATATAATCATACAGTTGCATACCACACAGCAGTGAAAATAAACTTTTTAAAAGTTATAAAATGTCCTTACAAACAACTCTCATTTATAATGTTAGCAAGGAAGGATGCGGATAATACAGGTAATAAGGACACGCCTATGGGTAATAAACATGTGTATGTTACACAACATCATTTACGTAAAGAGAAAAACATGTAAAACATCATTACATACTGTAACTTATAGACATACACCTATGCTATAGAAGTATAAAAGCATAACTGGGATGACAAAAACTAAATGCAGGATAGTGGTTACTTGTGGAAAGGAGAATGGGATCAAGGAGGGGTACAGACGCTTCAACTCAATTAACAATGCTTTGTTTCCTGAAAAACAGATATTAGCTCAACATCACAAAATATTAAGGTTAGACAGGCCAGCTAGCTGGTAGGTTTATGCGTGTTCACTCTTTACAGCTATCAGAAAAGATTCATGCTTTTAAAAGTAACCTCTTAAAACAAAACACTAAAGTAATGAGGATCGACAAATTGCTAAAGACACAAAAACAGCTTTTCTTCCCTGGCTCGCCACCCTCACTGCTCACCATCACAGACCTTGCACCGCCTCCAACTTGAAAATAAATACATGAATCCATCAAGGTATTTGCTTCTCCGGCAGGGTGAAAAATCAGTCAGGGAAAAAAACGTTAGGTAGAGCTCTTTCTGGAGTGCAAATATCTGTACTCAAACCCAGTGTTGCCACTTGCAGCATGTGTAAACTCAAGCAAAGAAAGCCCTTAACCTTCGTCTCACCTTCCGTACCACAAAGACAGGACCAGCACTCACTGCACAGGGCTCTTGAGGATTTAATAAGAAGGCACAGGTATAGCACCTGCCTGAGTGATACTACTAAAAACAGCAATCACAGCTGATTAGTGGTACAATAAATCTCCCGCACTGCCTCAAAAGAAGAGTGGTTTGTTCCAATCTTCTGAGTGGCTCGCCAGTGACAGTGATAAAAACAGTAGGGTCAAATGTCTTCTTGTCATGTCCACCCGAAATTAAAGTGTTTCCAAAGAATTACTCCACAATGCTAGCTTCATGTGGCTTCCTTAGTATTTCTTTTGAGTAGAGCAAAAATAGTCAAAATACAGAATAGGAGAGTTCAAATTTTTCCTGAAAATAGTAAAACTAAGAAAATGATCTTTCAATAAAAAAAATATTGAAAAGAATGCCTATTACTTATGGCACACAAATATCAGACAACCATCCCTTCTGTTTCCTTCTCTCTTTTTCCTTATTAACTTCAAAATATGGAAAACTAAAATCTATTTTCTGAACAAATTCATTTACAGAAAAAAATTTCCCTTCTGACCTGTACATGAGTAAATCAATGCAGTACAATGTTGACTAATGCCTGCTAATTATAACACTATCTTTCTGCAGGGAATTCTGCATGAAGTCAGTCTTTTTCATCCCATGAACTACAATAAAGTTTTATATATCTCTTACTTAATCTTCCAACATTTTGTCTAATTTTTGTGTCTAATAATCAAGGCCTATGATACCAAATGGAATATTGTAAGTCACAAATGGATTACACAGATCTCTTCATCTGAGAATAAATTGCTCTCTTTTTAAAAAAATGTTTATATTTGGAAAAGTTGGATAGAAAAAAACCCCAAATTTCTATAAATAGAATATTTAATAATTACTAAGTAAAGGGCCTGAATTTTTACATGCCTAGTTTCCTTAAATTATTTATTGTGAAATTCTTTATTTTTTTAAAAGATTTATTTATTTATTTATTTGGCAGAGAGAGATCACAAGTAGACAGAGAGGCAGGCAGAGAGAGAGAGAGGGAAGCAGGCTACCTGCCAAGCAGAGAGCCCGATGCAGGACTTGATCCCAGGACCCTGAGATCATGATCTGAGCTGAAGGCAGTGGCTTAACCCACTGAGCCACCCAGGCGCCTGTGAAATTCTTTATTTCAAAACCAGTTACAGAAAAAGCAAAGGACAGATATTGGCAAGGTGCTAAAAAGTAGTAGTAACTGATTAGAAGATGGAATCCTGGCATACCTACACCCAAAGTTAATCAGGCAAACGGAGCGTTACATTTAAGAGCCCAAGTTTGTCTTTTGTGTAAGTATGGAATTTTAGCCATGCAGCACATAAAACAAGTCTTATATAGAAAGTGGTAGAAAGACACTCACACATTAAAATAATCCATTAAAAACATTAATTTTGCAGAACCTTTTCACAAATAGTGTTTAAAAAAAAGAACCAACTGTTAATCATTTTAGATTCTAGAGTTTTAACTAGTCATCAGTATTAGAGATAAGAAAAGATATATATGAAAGTTATTCCAATTTTTTTGAATTCATCATCTAACACTAGAAGCTCTGTGGGAGAAAAGTGGTACTTTTGTTATCTTAAACTGTACTAGTATTGCAATACAAAGCTGATTATTATTTAAATTTTCTACTTAACAGTTCAAAAATTGTAAATGGTACATTCAAATTTTAAAACTGAAGATCAATATGATTTTTAAATACTCATATTATTCACAGCTGATAGAGGTAGCATTCATCAACTCGTTTCTATTCTGCTTTAAGTAAGTTAATCTATTTAATGGGTAGGTACTTTGGTAACACAACAAAGAAATATGGTTTGCTGGTTTAGAGACATTCACAGTTTGATGGGGGGAGGGGAAACACAAATATATAATTACAATGCAATATAAAAAATATAATTATTAGAAGTAAAAGTAGTTAGGTACACAAAGAAGTGGAAAATATCTGAGCATGGAAACTGGAAAACATAGGGAAGACTTCAAAGAAGAGAAGAATTAAAAGGCTGAGCTAAGTGTTTCAAAGTACTGAGAAACTTTGGGTAAGAGGGATGATAAAGGTTGCCTGATTTCAAATCTTCCCGTTCACCCTTGAAAAAAAAAACAGAAAAAACAAAAAACAAACAAAACCACCATAAAACCAACAAAGAGAGGAATAAAGCCACATATGACCCATGCCTTTGGCAGGACTAAGGAATACCACACCTTGGGGCGCCTGGGTGGCTGAGTTGGTTAAGTATCTACCTTCGGCTCAGGTCCTGATCTCAGGGTACTGGGATAGAGTCCCACATCGGGCTCCCTGCTCAGTGGAGAGCCTGCTTCTCCCTCTCCCTAAGCTCCCTCTGCTTGTGCTCTCTCTTGCTTGCTTGCTCTCCCTCTATCTCGAATAAATAAATAAAATCTTTAAAAAGAAGTGTGGGGAAATACAACAACCTTCAGACGGGCTGTGATAGAAAGATCCAATTCCAACCAAGCTCCCACCACCCCTGCAGCCAAGTCTGGAGATCTGGAGACAGGGACAGACACTTACGACACACTGAAAAGAACAGAAGAGCACTGAGGACTTAGACAAAGCAAGAAAAAGATCATGCTCTGAAAGTATCCAAAATAAAAGCCAAAAGACTACATACACCTAGGCCGGAACGTGTACTTTAAAGCACTAGCTAGGAAAGAAGGGATTGGACAGAAATGGCAGACCCGAAGAGGACAGCTTCTGAGGGCAAACCAGACAGAAGGAGATGCACCCCTGGGAATACCGAAGTGAAGAGAAAGAAGGGACTAAGAAAAGAATTAAGGATGCCACAGAAATGAAAGAGAAACAAGACACGCTCCACCCCAACCCCATCCATAAGAGTTCTCCAGCATAGAGGAGGGTGTTGTAGAACTCTTCAAGAAGGGAATGAACAGACATACAAAAAAAAAAAAAAAAAAAAAAAAAAAGGCAGGTCACAGATACAGAAAAACAACTGTGAAAATCAGAAAATGCTAATAAAAACATTTCAGCTGATAAATCCCTCCCCCTCCTTTTGCTGAAGTGGTATACCACACAACATTCCAAACTCAATTTAAAATCTTCAAACAAGCATTTGTGATATGGAAAAAAAAAATCCTGAAATAGAAATACAAAAACTAAGAACAGAAATGAACAAACAAACAACAACCAAAAAAAGAAAAGCAAGAAGAGTTGAACTTAGAAAAGAAACAGAAAAAGTATGCTTTTTCCAAATAGACTGTGAGGGGTGTATCTCCCCACAGTAAAACACAGGGAAAGGAAAGAAATTTATTGGCAAAAGAATGAGCACATTCACATGATAACTTGCAGACGGGTGAATTATGAACAACCCCTATGGACGGGCCGGGAGGGTCAGATCACAAAGGACTTCGAAGGACTTCGAAGGTCTATCGATTTCAACTTTAAAGGTGCGAAGGTAGTATAATTAAGGAAGGAGAGCACATGTTTTGGCTTCAGATGAACTCAGTCTCTACCAGTTACTAAGACTGTGCCGAGCAATTATTTCTATCATGCTAAGCCTCTTATTTATAATCTGTGGTTGAAGGGACGGATGGATGGTCAGATGGATGGATGGATGGATGGGTACATAGACAGACACGCATGTGCGTGCACACACACACATATACACGCACAAAACCAACTGTACTTATCTGAAACAGGGTTCCTCCCAAAAGCAGAGCATCACAAAAGGACCTGTAGAGAGACAATTTAACTGGCAGGAGAAGTAAAGGACCAAGGAGGGTGAAACCGGAAAGGAGTGTGAGCCAGTAGGAGGGCACCTTACTGAACGATGCTCATTGCTGTGGGCAACTGGAACTCAATCTCGCCAGACTCTCTGAACATGACTAGAAAGCTGTTAGAATTGTCCGTGTGAATACAAGGAGAGCATTTCTCCACTGGCTCCTACTCCAAGTTAAGGATTGCCCTAGGAGGAGTTCACTTGCAGCCACTTTCCAGACTGAACAAGCCTGTGTGCCCTCCTACCTGTATCTCTTGCTAGGTGGCCTTGGAGAAGCCCTGGAGCAGAAAGGAAAAGATGGGCAGGACGCATATTTGAGATAAGCCACTGTCAGGGCGAAGAGAGTCAAAGCCCGCAGGAAAGAGTTAGAAGATGATGTGAGGCGATGCTTCAGAGGCAACCGATAAGAGTATAGCTCCAACTCCCTTCCCACTGGGTCACTGAATACATGTGCATCAAGTCACCCCATTGTACACCTTAACTTATACAATGTTCTCTGTCAGTTAAACCTCAAATAAACCTGGACAAAAATTAACTGGTCACAGAGTCAAGGAGGCGCTACCATTGCTATTACATAATGGTGACAGGGAGGAACTTATCTTGAACTCAAAGAATATATGAGGGTGTTTGTTGTTGCTTCGTGCCTGATAAGTAATCCTGAAGATGCACTTGGAGCAATTATAGTCCAAGGGCAAGGCAACTGAAGGCTCAGATCGCTCAGAGGTAAAGGTCGCAATTAAGTTAACCCCCTGGATTCTTGTCCATCTTTGGTGGTCCCGTGATCTATTAGCCACTGCCACAGACATCTGTGGGTCATGGTACCCTCAGTGCCACTCGGGCCCTTAATGATAATTACATCCACCTTGCTCCTGACTAAGTGCTACCACTTGGCCTCTGTATTCCAGAATCCTATCATGTCTATGGACACGAGGGAACCTAGTGTCTCCTATCAAGCGCAGCCTATTTCCCCTCACCAGGGCATTCTGTATTACCTTGTTAAGTAACAAGGTAATGTTCTTTGGACCTGCCTAAGGAACGTGATCAGATAGTATGTTCTCTAGTATCATAAAATAAAACCTTTCTAAGGGCGCCTGGGTGGCTCAGTGGGTTAAGCCGCTGCCTTCGGCTCAGGTCATGATCTCAGGGTCCTGGGATCGAGTCCCGCGTCGGGCTCTCTGCTCAGCGGGGAGACTGCTCCCCTCTCTCTCACTCTCTGCCTGCCTTTCTGTCTACTTGTGATCTCTCTCTGTCAAATAAATAAATAAATTCTTAAAAAAAAATAAAATAAAACCTTTCTAATATTCTTTCTTCTCTAAGACTTCTGACCTGGATACTCTGCCAAAGCCATTCCTGCATATTTATCTAATTTACTATAGATCATATTCAAGTCCAAGCTTCAAGAAAATATCCCCACAGTATATTAGGACGAGGTTACTAAGATATTAAATCCGGAGTGATGAACAGTGCTCCCATGTTAATTATATCTTCCCCATCCAGCCTCATTCTACCACTCCTGGCCCCATACCTTGAAAATCCACTCCCCAGCACACTCCTCTGTTCCTACTGGCACATGTTAGCCAGGCCCTGGGATTATCTGTCTGAGTATTTCCTCCCAGAACAAGAATATCCCTGTTTACATTATGCTACGATTGCATCTAGCTGTTCTAGAGGCAACAGGTATAGAGGATGGGCAGATTCTAGACAGGACAAGCATCATTTGGGGAGGCATGAACCTCAGCCAGATCGCTGCATGGTCTCCAAACAAGGGAAGGCTGTTCTGTTCTAACAAGGCAATAGCTCTGTCTGTCCAGAGGATCGGGGAAATTCAGGGGTCCCAAACAGATCTCAGGGTCCCATTCCTTCCATACGACGGTGCTGACTTTGGCCCTAAACACCTGTCGAGGATGCCCCGAGGAGAACTACCATGATCGACACAGAATGAGGGACTCGTAGAGGGGTTTGACCTCGCACAGGCACAGAAGTCAAACCGTCTACACAGTGCTGCTGCCTCCGCATCTGGGGCTGAGTCCGAAGAGAGGGCAGCCGAGTGGAAAGGAAGGGCGGCCAGCATGTGGGAAGGAACAAGGATAACCCGCAGCCCCGAAGACAAGCTGGAACCCATGAAGGCAAAGAAGAACCCATCTCTCTCGCTACCTTGAAGCCTCCGACTGTGACGAGACAGGCAACCTGCGGAAAAGCCACACACCCTGACCACGGATTCTAAGAAGTTGATGGAGGTGATCCAACAGGAGCTAAAAGAACCGCAGGCCTGGGTAAAGCCGCATGCCAACAATATGACACAGCAGATTGGCAGTGACGTGTGGGAGCTGCAGCAGGGCCTCGTACCAACCTTCGCATGTAAAAGAAATACGGCTGCTGCCTCACTTCTGCCTTTAAATCCTGCTCAAAATATCTCTTGTGGCCATGCTAACCCAGAACCCAGGGGGGAGTTCTGGGAAACGTCTGGTCTAGCTCAGCTGGCACAGTACAAACCCACCAAAGAAGATGCACGGCTCTACCACCCTGCAGATTAAATCCCAGGCCTGCTTCTTTACATCATCTGTCCGATCATGGCAGGCAGTAACAATCTTTGCAAATGCTGCCACACAGAATCTTTTCACTGTGTACCCTGCGTTGACAGCTGGCTGGCCTATGCCTGTCATTCTCCTGTTTGCCAAGTTTCCAAAGGCAGAAGAGGTCAGTCAACTTCAGAGTCCTTTTATAATTACCACTGTCCCCATACCACTCAAGTCGCAGAGTGTGGCATCAAACAACAGTTCGCCTTCCATTCAGTGCCAGTTCTGATGCCTTGCAGGTAAGAGTTTCGGGAACTGTTCTGTCACACATGCCAGGGGTTACCACCAATGATGTCCCTGCTGCGATCTCACCAGTGAGTAGCCCACCTCAACACCCCGTATCTGAGGTATGCTTCCTAGAACCACTTTAGTTACTGTCCTCACTGGGGCTCTTGGGCACATGTTTGATCTGGAAGGTAACCTCAGGAGAAGGAGTGAGGAAGAACTCGGGAGACTGAAAGAGGGAAGAAGGAAAAGCCCATACAAGGATGCATTATCAACTCAATCTAATCTGGACCTTCTGAGGAATGTATGGAATGCCCCTCAGAATTTTCCACCCTCAGATCAATACAGAGAAGCATTTCTTCTCAGCTTCCATCCCTCATGGCGGCTGCCCCTGTAGTCCCTTCACTCCGTACACTTCTAGGATATGCCCTCGTGCTGGCTGAGCCAGCTGGCCTTAGGATCCTAAACCTTGGAGCAGGAATCCAGGTCCTGGGGCAGAAAGTGAAAAATGTGCAGCACATGTGTCCGAAATCAGACACCATCAGAGTGAAGTGAGTTGGTGAGCTGGAGCCCAGGCAGAGCGTCAGCCCCAGGGGGACTCCAGAGTGAGGCAGATGGGACAGGAGCTCGCACCCTACAGCTGTCAGAGACAATACTCATCACATAGGTGTGTGTGAGAATTCAACAAGATACACAAAATGCTGGGCAGATCTCCTAAGACAGAAAACTCAATAAATGATAGCTATTACCACTAGGTTCAACACTGATCTAAGACTGTGGCAGGGGCAAAGCATGAGCAAGAAACAGACAAAGGACATATTTCAGAGTTACAAACTCACAGAATGGGGAGAGTGAATGGGTAGGTAGGGAGGATGGGAGGTAGAGGAGGAAGTCCAGGATGTTTCTAACTAGAGTCCTGGTGGGATGGAGAATGACAGTACCACTAAATATAATAAAAGCTGGAGGAAGAAGCATTACTCGACCTGACTGTATGGGACCTGTGGGCTACCCATATGTCTTATGCTCAGCAGGCAGTTGGAAATAACTGATCAGAAACTCAATGAAGAGAGCTAAACCGAAAACAGACACTGGTAGTAAGTAGTTCAAGCCATGATGATGTTAGAATTCCCAGGAAGAGCATGTACATTTATAAGAAAAAAGGGCTGACAGTGGATTATCAACATTTACGAGACAAGCAGAAAGATGGAGGCCAGGGAAAGAGGGAACTGGGGCAGCCAGCGAAAGAGAAGACCCAGGAAGAAAGGCGCCATGTCCCTGGGCAAAGGGAAGACGGTACCAACACTTGAGCACCAACTGCTCTGAGAGAGGTTGAGACAAACAGAGACGTTTCCGCAGGATCAAGACTGAAAGGATCAAGAACATAGGGAGACCGTGCGGACTGGAGAGGGAACCGCTATTATGCGGGACAGACTGAGATGGGAGCCTGATGCTCCAGCACATCAAAGAGTGAACAGGAGATAAAGAAGTAGAAACAGTTGCATAAACTGCTCTCTCAAAAATGGATGGAAAAGAGAATGACAGCAAAAACTAGAGGGCCACCAAAGATTTTTTTTTTTTTAACAAGACGATTCAAATGTGTTCGTGGGAAGGAGAGTTTGAGGATGAGGGAAAGGGGAGGAGGAAAAATCGAGTAAGCTCTCTGAGGAAGTGGAAGATTGCAAAAAGAGGTGTGAGAGCACAATCTGACTCAATGCTCTTTATTTAATATGCTTGGATTTATTTTTAATACACCAACTAGGAAATATGTATTTAGCATCTAATTTGCTGAGACCAACCTAATAAAGTTATAAAATAACTTTTCTTATGAAATCTTGTCTTTTCTTACTCAACATTACAAAAACATAAGCTTCTTGGATTAATTTTAGTTTCAGTCAAAAGGTGACAATGGTATGCAGTGTGAAACAAATCTTCCTCTGCTATTTTAGTTCTTTTTTCTTTATGTCAAGGGGAAATAAATGATTTCTAAAACAATTTATCAGATAAGCTCGAACCCAGGGGGTGTCCAGAACCATACTGACAGCACACACGTAGCTGCGAATTCTAGAACCTTGAACCCCTGTCCACAGGGTCCAATTAGCCCAACGGCAGGGAATGTTTGGGCTGGAAAATACGCTAAATAGCTAGCACATCAGGTTCCTTTTAACTGCCAGGTGGTAAGCTATTCTGAAGCTGTTTAGATTTGTGGTTGGGCCTCAAACCATGTCTCTGGACAGCATTCTGCTGGCAGCAGAACAAAGTTATATTTAATATCTGTGTACTTTAAAACAATGCTGCCCACTTTTCTCTTATTGCCGGGGTCACTTACCTTGAAGACTCACAGTACTTTTGGTGTATAAAACAGCAGTGTTTACTTATCCAACTGATTCTGGAATGACATGATTGGGCCAATGTGAAAACTGAGTCAACAGGAAAACAAATGCTTGTAAAGCAGTAACAAACAGCCTTTTTTTCCAATACGCGTACCAAATAAATTTAACTTAGAGGAACTATAACTAAATATAAAACACTTCAAAAAGAAGAAAAAGAACATTATGCTTACTAAGAATTTTGGCATGATCCAGAGAACATGTTCAGAGAACTGACCTCTGGGAAAGCACAGAAACATTTCCATGGCTCTGCCTGAAAATCTCTTTTCTGTAAGCTGTTCTACAACATTCCTTAAACTCTCATCTTATAACATGTACATGGTGTCGAATTTTTGTGTGTTTTTCTATACTAAGAATTTTTAAAAGACGAGAATAACAATGTTTTAGAACAATGAAGGGATTTTTCTCTTCTTGAATAAAGAATTGCCTTTGCTTCACAATTCATCGAGGAGAAAAAAAAAAAATACATGAGCTCAACATTCCCATACCTTCCGGCCACCAAATCTACAAATGCACCTGTATCCTCTCCCTCTTCCCTTTCATTATACTAGAAGCAAGGGCATTCCCTTATCAGAGGCCAACCCCTGCGCCCACTTCGTGCCCCCTTCCTCCCGGGGACCTCACTGCCGCCAGCTATCCCATCTCACTGGTACGCTTCAATCTCTCTGGGTAGTGGCTTCACCCTAGAGGTCTCTAGCATGTTCTAGCATCACTCATCTTAAAACAACAAAAAATACCCACCTCGAGCCCCCCATTTCTCTCCAGCTAAGTCTCTCTCTTTAATCTCCTCTAGGACCAAGTCTCTCAAAGTTGTTTTCACTTGGACCCAATTCCTCATCCTGTTCCATTCTGGCTTATCCCACCAACTTGCCACCACAGCTGCTCCAGATAAGGTGATCAGCTCACCCGTTGGATCTGACTCAGTTTCCCTGTAGACTGGAATAATAATAATAGTCACTTCATAAAGCTGTTGTCTAGCTTCAATGAGGTGGTGAAAGCGCCTACTAGGTGGCCCTGGCAAGCTTTCACCACCCCTGATTACCACGGCCGGATATGCTCACTAGAATACAGCAGAAGCATCTCAGACTTGCTATGATCCACATAAAACCGGATCCCACCTTTTTTGCCCACCCCACATGCAACACCCCTGGTTTACCATCTGTGAGTTCTAAGGCGGAATTCTAAGATGAGCCCCCCATGACCCTTTACATGATCTCCTTTCCCTTGAGGGAAGGAATATATCACTCTTGCAACCAAGGGATCTTTGTAGATGTAACTAAGGTCCTAAATCATTGACCTAATGAGAAGAAGATTACTTAGGTAGGCCTGACCCAATGACACAGCCTAGAGAAGAGGACCTAGAAGTCAGAGAGTCCAAGCATGGAAGCGCTTGAATTTCCATTGCCTAAAGAAGGGCCAAAAGAGAAAGAATGCAGATGGCTTCTACAAGCTGACAGAGGCCCCCCGGCTGCCAGCCAGCAAGGAAACTGGGACCTCTGGCCAACAGCTACAGGAACTAAAATCTGCCAACTGTAAGAATGAGCTTGGAGGTGGATTTTTACCCAGAGCCTCCAGATAAGAATAGTATGACTACCACCTTGATTTCAGCAACACTAGGAGGACTTTCAACCCAGCAAACTGTGAGCTAATAAATGGGTGCTAGTACAAACCTTAAATTTGTGGTAATTCATTCTGCAGCAATAGAAAATTAATACACCACCTGAACAAAAAGCACCTTCAAACATACATTTGTTCCAGCCCCAAAACTCCCATACCTCACCAAGTTCTGCTGATTCTATCTCCTAAATACATCTCAACATATTCGCAATTCTTAATCTGTTCCCTACTCTAAACTGTATGTTCCATCTGAACTTCCGCAGTGGCTCTTAACTGGTTTCCTGTCTCTCAGTCCCCCTGCCTATTCTCCTCATAGCAGTGGGAGCTATTTCTCGCTGCACAAAACTAGTCTTGGAAAAATCCTTCATGGCCTCACACTGCACATAGGGTAATACGTGAACACCTTATCATAACCTTCAAATCCCTGCACAAAGTGGCCCTGGCTACCTTTTCGGCCTCACTTCCTGTGACTCACCTGCTTGGATATGATGCCCGAGCCACAGAGGCAACCCCAGGGTGCCAAGTAACCCCAGTGCCAGTGACCCTCGTGTGCCACGCCGTTTCCCACATTAGAACCATCTGTGTCACTTCCCCCCACTCACCACCCAGTGATAGCCAGGGCCTCGGCTTGAATGCTACTGTTCCACAGAAGCCTCTCCTCATCCCGAACATGATGCCAGCCTACCCAGTTAGACTCCCTCCCAGAGCCCTGTGTTTCTTCACAGAGTTTTGCACAACTGCAAACGTATAGTTGGTTGTAGGATTACGCATTTAAGGTCTTTCTCTGAGAGCTAGCTCAATGAGGGTGGGTGCCATACCGAATTTGTTCCTTGCTAAAACCCAGCATCTGGGACAGTGCCAAACACACAGCAGGAACTCAACAGTCCTTAATGGATGAGTAAACCTGCCCAACTTAAGCGTGGCAAAATTAGGTCAAGATTATGAGGTTGATTTGTGTTTGCACCAGTAGATTCATCTTAATCTAGCTGTAATTAGGATGCTTCCTTGCAAAATAGATGATGTAAATATAAAGGACAAATGGAGGCAAGTTCATGGGAAAGTGTCACTGCCAATCTGCTAGGATTCGGCCTTCACGCCCTCTTAAGGCAACAACCAATTTAAGATATGAGTACAACATTATCCTTATTGCATATTTTGAATAGTTTTTCCTATAGGAAAAAACATATAATTCCACTGCAACACTGATGTGGCTAGAGGAGAGAGTGGTTCAGTTGAGTGATTCTCCAGCTAATGAAGGGATATTCCACTCATGTAGAAAACCACCTCATACAAAGACAGCCCTGTGTATGCTCTCCGCCCTTCTGCCAAAAGAATTCGTTTTTAAAAATATGCCTCTATCTTATTGATTTCTCACTACTTCTCTCATTTATCACTTTTAAAAAAAAATCAAAAGTGCTATTAATTAAAGACCTCACTTTTTTTCTTTTAGGAGAAATACAAAAATAGCAAGAACACCAGATGACAAAGATTTTAAGAGGCGAAACACTGAATAGAACGTCAAATATCTTCCCATATTGTCCTTAATATTTATGCTCTATATATAGGTGTTCATAACTGTATTTAATTCTTCCCATGGTCCAGAAAAGGTTCAAGGCAAATTATTTGGATTAAAGCATAAGAATGAATAAAGAAAAAGAAAAAAGATTAGAGACATAATATGATATTAGAAAGAGGCTCAAGATGAATGCCAGACCACAATTTTTTGTGATACAGGCCTGAGCTGTGAAGCTTTTTAGATCCAATTTGGTAAAAGAGGGACCCACTTCACAGCATTCCTATGGAAAACAGAACAGCTGGTCAAAAGCAGCTCAGCTGGGGTCGGTACTAAGATCAGAAAGGAATGTCTTCTTGGGGATTCCTTAGAGAGGACACCATTCTACTTCTATTAAGAACACTTGGTACCAGTTTCTACTAAAATAGTCGCTTAAATAACGGACTGCTTCACATTGTTATCATACACAGTTACCCAGGCCTGGGGCAAAATGATCTCTTGTTTCAACCAATTTTAAGTACGATTTATTAGTTTCCTATTATTGCTGTAAAAAAAAATTCAACATAAATTTCATGGTTTATTAACAACCCACATTTGTCTTCTTGCAGCTCTGGAGATCAGAAGTCTGAAACTGGATCTTACAGAGCTCAAATCAAGGTGAGAGCCAAGCTGCACTCTTTGTGGACACTAGAGAAATACCTAATTGGCAACTTCTAGAGACGGCCCGCACCCCCCGGCTCATGGGACTCTTCCAGCAGTGGCATGGCTCCAGGCTGTTTCCACTGCCACTTCCCCTTCTCTCCCTCCACTTCCATCCTCACATCCCTGTCCGAGTCTGACCCTCCTGTCTCCCTCTTAAAAGGACCCTGGGATTGCATGTGGCCCACGTGGGGGCCCATCATCTAGGATAATCTCAAGAGCCTTACCTCAATGACATCCACAAGGTCTCTTTGCCATGCAAGGAAGCATATTCACAGGTTTCAGGTTAGGACACTGACATCTTGAGGGGCATGGGTATCTCTATTCAGCCTACCACACAAGACTCCATCATTTAGCTATTTGCAGCTACCTAAATGGTAAGGAGGGGGTCAGAAAACAGCGTACAAGGCCAAACCTACACGGTAACAGTAAAGCTACCAATAGGGAACTTAAATCAAAAAAATTTTTAATTCAAGAGTTAATAACAGAATCCTTTTAAGTAGCAAGTTCACCTTCCATATTCCAAATAGTGTGATATACAAAAATATTATTTACACAATGTTTTTGTCAGGAACACACTGGTTATAAAAAAAGCAGCACACCTACACAAAAACTTGAGTGTGAAATAAAGTAACTGCAATACCAAGTACTGTACTAAAAACTGGGAACTCGACCTCCCTTCTCTCACTGCAGTCACAGGGGAGAATGCCTACTGAATACTAAGGAAAAATAAAAGTGAGATAGCCAGCTCACTCAGTACTTTAGGAAGGTATGAAGTCCAGGCAGCTTACTTGATTTTTGGAGGAACAGTTATAGCTGAACCCAAAGGGACATTGCTAGGGACAAACATAATGAGGGCAAGATTCTATTTTAGACTCTATTCATCTTCTCTGACAAACTGGAGGAATGTAGGAGTGCTCACACCTTTGAGGTGCATAAAGAGATCTGTAATCATTACAGGAGCTCAAAGGAAATAACTGTGACAACCCCTAGCTCCCACTGCATTCTGGGACTGACATCTCTCAACAGTGGATTTAATGGCGAAGTTTCAGTCAACACATGATCTGATTATGTTAGATTTTTCCCTAGAGGAGTCTTCACCAAGCATCAGCTTCTTTTCCACAGGACGAATTCCATCCTGCTCACCAAACCCCTTATGTCTCCAGGAAGCTGAGGTTTCAAGATTCTTTCTTGCTTTGGAGTAGAGATTAATGTTGGGTCTGATACGACAGGAGACTTCCCGCCTGAGAAGGTTTTTCTTCCCAAATACAAAATATACTTGAATCCCTCTTGACTTAAGGACTGAGGTCTGAGATTTATCCCAGGAATCCAAGATTGGCTTAACATCTCCAAATTAATTAATGTAAGAGACCACATTGATAAAACAAAAAACATCACATGATCATCTGCATCAAAGCAAAATAAGCATTTAACAAAACCCAATGCCTTTTCATGATAAAAACACCCAAATAGACTAGGAAAAAAAAAAACCAAAACTCCTCAACTTGATACAGGGCATCTATAAAAAACCCATAGCTAACCTCATACTTAATTTAGAAGACTAAATCTTCCTCCCTAAGATCAGGAACAAGGCAAGAATGTGTGCTCTCACCAATTCTATTGGACACTGCACTAAAGGTTCCAGCCAGGGCAATTAAAGAAAAAAAAAAAGACATGCACATTGACAAGGAAGAAGTAAAACTATCTTTATTTGCAGATCTTTTAAGTAGAAAACTTCTTTCTTATAAGTAGAAAATCCTAAGACAGCCACTAAAAATCTATTGGAACTAATGAACTAATTCAGCAAGGTTGCAGGATACAAGTTCAAGATACAGAAATAAATTGTATCTCTATATATTTACAATGAACAAACCAGAAATTAAAGTTAAAAAATCCTTTTACAATAACATCAAAAAAATAAAATATTTAGTAATAAAGTTAACGAAAGAAATACAAACTTATACTTTGAAAACTACAAAATGTTGGGCGCCTGAGTGGCTCTGTCTCTTAAGTGTCTGTCTTTGCTCAGGTCATGATCTCGGGGTCCTGGGATGGAGCCTGTGAGCCCAGGATAGGCTCCCTGCCCACTGGGGAATCTGCTTCTTCTGCTTGTGTGCGCTCTCTCTTAAATAAGTACATAAAATCTTAAAAATCAACAACAACACAAAAACCACAGAATGTTTTTAAAAAGAAATGAAATAAGATCTAAATAAATGAAAAAACATTCTCAAGCTCTTGGATCAGATCTTAATATGCTATAATTGCAATACTTCCAAAATTGACCTACAGGTTCAATGTGATCCTTACCAGAATTCTAGATGGCTTCTTTGCAGAGACTGACAAGTTAATCCTAAAATTCCTATGGTAATTCAGGAGACCCAGAATAGCCAAAACCATTTGGAAAAAAGAAAAACAAGATTGGAGGACTCACACTTCCAAATTTCAAAACTTAACTGAAAGGTTACAGTAGTCAACACAATGTGGTGCTGGCATAAGGATAGAGAGTCTAGAAATAAATCCATATATCTATGGTCAATTGATTTTTGACAAGAGTGCCAAGACAATAAAATGGGGAAAGAATAGTCTTTCAACAAATGGATCAAAAACCTAAATGTAACAGCTCAGACCATAAAACTCTTAGAAGAAAATAGACATAAATCTTCTTAACACTGGGTTAGTCAAAGATTTCTTAGATACAACATCAAAAGAACAAGAAGCCAAAGAAAAGAGATAAATTGGACTTCATCAAAATTAAAGCCTTTTGTGCCTATAAGGGTACCACCAAATAAATAAATAAATAAATATGAAAACAAAAAAGCGAAAAGACAGCTCACTTTCTGGGAGAAAATATTTGCAAGTCACATGGTTGGTAAGAGACTTTTATGTAAAATACATTAAGATTCACATTTCAATAATAAAAAGACAAATTAACCAATTAAAAAATGGGCAAAAGGATGGGAGCAGACATTTCTCCAAACATACACAAATGGCTAATAAGCACATGAAAAAACACTTAACATCGTTAGTCAATAGGGAAACACAAATCGAAATCACAATAAGATACTACTTCATAGGGGCACCTGGGTGGCTCAGTGGGTTAAGCCTCTGCCTTCAGCTCAGGTCATGATCCCAGGGTCTTGGGATAGAGCCCCGGCATCAGGCTCCCTGCTCAGCTGGGAGCCTGCTTCCTCCTCTCTCTCTGCCTGCCTCTTTGCCTATTTGTCATCTCTCTCTCTCTGTGTCAAATAAATAAAATAAAATCTTAAAAAAAAAAAGATAATACCTCATACTCACTAGGATGGCTACAAGTAAAAAGATAACAAATGTTAAAAAGGATGTAGAGAAACTGGAGCTCTTGTACATTGCCACTGGGAATGGAAAGTGCTACAGCCACTTTGGAAAAGTTACAAAGTTAAACACAGACTTACCATGTGATCCAGTAATTTTGCTCTTGGAATGTACCCAAGAGAAACAAAAACATAGACCCACACAAGAAACTTGTACACAAATGTACCTAGCAGCATTATTCACAATAGCCAAAAGGTGAAAACAACCCAAATGTCAGTCAACTAATGAAGAGATAAACAAAATATGGCATATCCATACAATGGAATAGTATCTGTCAATTAAAAAAAAAAAGCGAAGATACATGCTGTAACATGGATGAATCTTGAAAACACTATGTTCAGTGAAAGAAGTCAGTCATAAAAGGCTACATACTGTAAGATTCTATTATATGGAATGTCCCTAGGCAAATGTACAGAGACAGAAAGTAGAATTAGCAGTTGCCTAGGGCTGGGGATGGGTGGTGAAAATGTGGAGTGGCTGATATAAATGGGCAAGACGTTTCTTTTTAGGGTGATGGAAACGTTCTAAAATTAGATTTTGGTGATGGCTGTATAACTCTATAAATACACTAAAATTCACTAAATTGTACAACTAAAACAAGTGGATTTTATGTAAATTACATCTAAAAAAATCTGCTTAATAAACATTGCTGCCGGGTGTCTGCTCAGCTGGTTAAGTAATTGTCTTCAGCTCAGGTCATGGTCCTGGAGTTCCAGGATCAAGTCCTGCATTGGGCTCCCTGCTCAGCGGGGAGTCTGCTTCTCCCTCTGACCCTCCCCCACTCGTGCACTCTCTCTCTCATTCTCTCTCTCGCATTCTCTCTCTCAAATAAATAAATAAAATCTTTTTAAAAAATTACAATAAAAAAAATAAACATTGCTGCATCCACCTTGCTCTTTCTCTACAATCACTTGTTCTGGAGGAGACAGCTGTCACATCTCAAGGACATTCAAGCAGCTGTAGAGAAAGGTCCCCACACAAGGAAATGAAGCATCCTGCCAAGAACATAAGAGTAACTTGTCTTAGAAGGGGAATCTCCAGCCCCAGACAAGTAAGTCTGCAGGTGACTGCAGTTCTGGCCAACAGCTTGACTACAATCTCATGAAAGATCCTGAGTCAGAAGCATCAAACTAAGCAACTCCTGAATTCCTGACCCATAGAAACCATGTTGCTTAAGACATAAGTTTTGGGGTGATTTGCTACACAACAATATATAATTAATACTCCTTCCTTAACCCTCTCTTCAGTGTTAGGCTCTCTCTCCTGATGAAGGACATTTAAGGAAATGTCTTCCCAGCAACCTTTCCTCTCCTAAGAGTTTGGTTTCACCCTCATCCGCATGTTCACTGTAATAACTGTCATGTTACTAAATCGTGATCCCATTCCCTGGCCTTAACTGAATGATCTGAAAGTAGGCATCTGACCAAAGCCATGTCAGTAAGGTCTTGCCCTGAAATTTCTATATCTGAAGTTGTGGAAAAGGCAGTATCTCTCCAACACCTAAAGCTGGGGTCTGTCAGCAGCCATTTTTTTTCCCATGTGGGAAAAGGCAGATGGCAGTGGAGAAGGGTGAAGCCCATCACATGGAAATAAGAAAATATTCAAGATGGAGAGAGTACCGAAAACATATGTCTCTGGTTCCAAGGATTCCTGATGCAACCTTGCCCTTCCAATGGGAAGAATCTGTCTTGTGATCCACCATCTAAAACAGCACTCAGTATATAAGAGGTAAGGAAATATTTATGAAATAAATGAATGGGTAAGACAATCCAATAATCTTCCAATAACACCCCCCCCTTTTTTTTTTGCTGTTGTTCAACAGAGAGATTTGATTATTTGAAACCTAAAAGTTCTAACCTCTTTTTTGTTAATTTTATACTCTGTATATCTCTCTATTATTATATTTATGGCAATATATCGTAATTACTGGGTCACATGGCCTCCTCCCCCACTATCAGAGAGCAAGACATTTGCTTACTCATTTTTGTAATCATCAGTACCATTTAGTCTAGAAAATAGAAAGTGTCAAGAAATGTATGTTTAACTGATGTAATCAATCCTTTACTCTTCATTCTTCTGTTTTTATAATTAATGTCCCCAATTTATCAACTACCTAACATCTACAAGACACTGGAAAATACAATAAACCATTCCTTGTTGCTTGGTCCTGCATTTTCATCTATTCAATGAATTCATTCAACAAAATCTGAGTTAGATATTATTGCAGATATATACACAGGCTGCTAAGCAGTAGCAGGGATCATGGGCAGTTCTACTTCAGATGGCAAGACATACGCAGAAAAAGATGATAGCCAGCAATGTGACATAGGCTAAGCACCAAATGAGTGATTTAGTTTCTAAGTTACATGGGGTTAATCTGCACACTTTAAGAAAAGGTACCATCATGGAGTGATCCTCAGACGTTAAACACAACCAACATCTGAGTGCCCCACGTGTGTGCTCTTCCAGCAGGCTTGCATTCAACACTCACACTTAGTAGTTGAGAGATGTGAGTCTGAAAGAGTCAAGTGACTTGCCCAAGTCTACACAGCAAGTAAGTGGCAGAGCTAGGATTTAGAATTAAGTCTTCCAGTTCCATGTCTGGGTATACTATGCTACTCAGTCTACACAACTGGAACACTTCCCATAAGACTTTCATTGGCTATGCATTGATCCTAGAGCATGCAGTACAGTGTGGGCACATACGGGCAGTCACCGACTGCTGACTTGATACAGCTATAATGTTTGTCCACATTTTGAGAAGCAAAGGACCACATCAGATCAAATTACTTTGGTGCCTATTATAGTATCATGTGATGACAAGAGTGCAGTTGGCTGAAGATGAGCAAATCTTTCAAGTTATATTTTAACAGTACTTTTGACCACTATATCCGGTCAGTTGTTCCAATGTTCAGCAATAAATCAAAATGACTGTTCATTTCCTTTGACAGTTAACAGTACTAACAAATTCAGTATAATCTCACCATTATCAGAAAAATTTCCAAAACGCACACTTGAAGATGATTCACATGGTTAACAGGGAAGGAAAAGTAAAGCACTACTCACTGCTTTCTACAAAACTAGCACTGTTTGCAAAACCAGAAACTAAGCAGTTGGTTGACTCCTAATAACAAGCAGGTTGCTCTTTGGTCATTTAACAAAAAGCTGCTTGCTGCACCATGGTCAGTGGCTGAGGAGCTACTTGACTTCAAGTAGCTCTTGTGATACAGCATAATTCTACATATATAAATCAGTGAATTGTTACATAAGATTTTTGGAAAAGAAATTCAAAATCTCCACTTCAAGGAGCACCTCACACTAAAACCCGGCACAAATCAGATATTAGTACTGAATAAATGTTTTCTGAAAAAATGACTTAACGTCCCTTTGAAAACGTAAGTTGTCTATTAAATGGAGAGAGAAAATCAAACCGACCAGACCCACACAGGTTATGTTACAAACTGAAAAAGATTATGGGGTTAACTAGCTCAAGATACATAAGAAGTTCACAAGGACCCCCCCCTCAAAAAAAATGCCGAAATGAGTAAACATGCATTTGACATCCTTCTTAAATTAAGTCACCACACTGGCACTCAGTGGAACTGTTAACCAGTCATCTCATTAGAAATGAAAATGAAAAGAACAGGTGACAGATCTAACTTTACAGTCTGTTCAAAATGGTAACAAGGTGTACTTGGCGTACACCTGAAATCTGCTGCATAAGATCTGTGTCTACATTATAAAAAGTATCTGTGCCTACATAATAAAAAAGTATCTCTACATGCCAAACAAGCTGAATCATAAAACTTAATAAACGCTCACGAGAACACTAAATAGTAATAATGCATTAAATTAATTAATACATTAAAATGTATTGTCCAGAAATGAAAAAGTATCTGTAATACCAGACTGGGCTCCACAAATCTCAACCCCAACTGTACTGATTAGTCCAAATAAGCATTTTCCCAAAATCAACAACTCGGACCCATACAACGAATCAAGCAATCTAACAAGTATGAAGCTTGGGACAACTCTAGTGATTTGAAACGTTAGAACATCAGAACGTGAGCGCCTGAGCGGACGGGTTTAGTCGCTTTTACTTAGAGCTTTACATTCACAGAGCCTTGTTCGCAAGAGACCTCTGAAAGAATTCAAGGCCAAGTATAGTATTTCATGAAAATTGCAAATAAAAGCGCTCAGACCCTGGAGCCCGCGATCCTTTCCGCCTCTGCAGAGACCGGACTCATGAAAAGCCCTGGGGACAGCCACCCTTTGAGCTCGTTCGTCCAGTAGCCCGGCACCTTAGGGGAGGGCTCCACAAACGCCCACCGGGACCACCTCTAGGGAAGCAGAGGAGTGCAAGAAAAGCGAGTCAGGCTCCAAACCAAAGCGTCCTTCACCCCACACTGAGGAAGGCGCACCTTTCGCCCTGGACAAGATGCAGTGACAGCGCTGTCACCTGTGCGGGAAGGGGGCGCGAAGACATCGTTGGTGACTAGTGCCAACAGGCAGACAGGTCCGCAGCTCCACGGGCCCCACCGCCCCGCGCCCGCCGCGCATTCCCGGGCTCGGGAAAACTTTCGGCCCGCGCCCCCCAGCCCCGAGGTGCGCCCCCACCGCTAGGGACCCCCGGGCTCCCGCCTCGCCCTCGAGGCCCCGCCCCGGGCCCGCCCCCCGCGCCCACTTCCCGGCCCCGCGCCCCCGGCCCGCGCGGGCACCCGCGTGCCCTCGGGGCGTGCCCCCGCGCCGGGCCCGGCCGCCAGAGGGCGGGGTCGCTCACCGGTCCGCAGCTCGTGCTTGACAGTGAGGAGCTGCTCTCCTCCGGCGCCGCCGTCCCCGCTGGTCCCCGCGGCGCCGCCGCCGCCGCTGCCGCCCTCCTCCATCTTCTCCCTTTTCCGATCCCGCGGGGTCCTACGCGGGGACCCGGGAGACAGCGGACGCCCGGCCCCTCGGAGCTTCCAGCTGCAGCCCCAGGAGCCGGGGTGCGGCGGCTCCAGAACTCGGACGCAGCGACGAGTCTCTTTCCCGCTCTGGCCGCACGGCTCGCTCCTCCGCCTCCTCCCCCTTCGGCGGGCACCGCTAGTACCGCGCAACCAAACCGCCCCCTGTCAGCCGCCTCCTCCTTCGGGCCGCTCCGCCCACAGTCAGCAAGGTAGAGGAGCCATTCTAGCCGCTATCGCTTATTGGGCACAGGGCGCGCGCATCTGTCAGCGCCGGCTCTCATTGGGCAACCCTCTCTACGCTTCAGGGGCCGCCCCGCCCCTCTCCTCGAATTGTTGTTGCTTGGCGGGGAGGCAGGAGAGGGAGAAACGCTACCACTCCGATTGGTGAGAACTGAGATTCTGCCCCGCCCATTTCCGCTGGTGCGCACGCGCAATTAGGACCTTCTCTTCTCTGACCTCCCCAGAACGGTCACACCCCTTATTCCCCAGCTTCGATCTGTTAGTAAACAGTGTCTAGTAGTCAGGAGGCGCTCGGAGCCTGTGATTGGCTATTGCTGAAAGAGGCGGGGAGGGCTGATTGGAACGTTTGGTCCGCCAATCACTGTGGACAGAGGAGGGGCCTGAAGGGAAGCGCTCCTCACGCACGTGTTTGCGAACGTCTGAGGGTCCCAGCTGGCGAGCCACAGAGGTGTGCCAAGCTGGAAGACGGCGTGTCTTAGGTGTTACTTGCTCTAGTGTGCTCTGTACTACTTAAGTGGAATTTGTGCGTAAGTGCAGGTAGTTCTTAGACATTGCAAAAATTAACAACCCCAGCTCGCCGTGACAACATTTGCAAAGGACAGACATTTCTATTTTGCTCAAGATACATCCAAAAGCACCAAATGAATACAGAGATTAGTAAATATTCAATAAAATCCCTGCTCCTAAATAGCTTTCAATGCAAACATGAGAAACAATTTGTATGTACACAGGAAATATAAAGCAGAATTTGAAACAAAACGATCAAACAATTGCCAGATGGCAATGATTATTCTCTGTAGTGTTGCTGGGAAAGGCTGTTAGGGCAAGGAGGAATTTGAGATAACCAAGTTAAAGGATGGGTAAGATAGAAATAGCCACCAGCAGACATTTCAGGCAGAAATTGTGACTCTGAGCATCAGCCTAGAGGTAGAGAGGGCAAGGGTGGGTTAAATGATTGGTAAGACTGGATGGAAGTAGGACCTAAGAGAGCTAAAAATGTAAGGTGCTATCAGACAATGGAGAACATTGACTGACATACAAAATAGTGCAGGTTTTATTTAGTACAGGTTGGGGAGTCCCAAAGCTATTCTTATCAAAGCTATTCTTTTGGAAGTTAGCTTCAGTTACAGTGAGAAGGATGGACTAAGGAGAGGAAAAAGACAACAGGACAAGAATACTGTTGCAAAGATAGAGCTGTTAACCTGAAAAGTAAAATAGCCATTTGTTTTACCAGCAAAAGAAGTTTATTCAGGAATTGCAGAGAATTACAACTTGGGATGCACAGGCTGGGCTAAAACCAGAGGCAAATCCAATAAACAAAGGAGAGAAATGATTTTTAATGGAGAAAGAGGAAGTTGGCAGGGGTTGTTTCGAAGGAAATTTTGTTGGAGGAAAGCAAAAGTTCAGGGGAATGGTGGTTTCTCATGGCTGAGTTGCATGGGTAGTCAGTTTCATATAGGAGAGGCAATCTTTCCCTGTTGGATCTGTAGCTAAGGATTCTTTCCTCTTGTCTGTTCACCTGTTGGAGTCTGTAATTGCCAATCATAGGCTCCCCCTTCCAGCTCCTGACTCTACCTTGGTGAGGTTTCCTTTTTTTGATTTTTCCCAGAATATATGGGGGCCTAATTTCTGGCAGTGGACCTGAGAATGGAAAAGGAGGAATGTTAAAGATGGGCATTTGGATTTAATTCACATACAAGTGACTTTTTAAACAAAGCATGGGTTAGATCAAAGATCAGCAAACACTTTCTGTAAAGGACCAAGCAATAAATTTTTTAGGCTTTGCAGGCCAAGAGGTCTTCTTCACAGCTACTCACCTCTACTGTTGTAGTGTAAAAGCAGCTGTATATAATAAGTAAACTAATGGACATGGCTATGTTCCAATAAAGCTTTATTTATGGACGTTGCAATTAAATTTCACATAATTTCCATATGACAAAGTATATTCTTCTCCTTTTAATACTTTTCAACCATTTAAAAATATAAAAGCCATTCTTAGCTCTTGGGCTATAGAAAAGCAGGCAGTAACCAGATTTGGCCTGCAGACCATAGTTTGAAGACTCCTAGATTAGACTGGATTGGACTGCTATGGAAGAGAAAGCAGAGAAGCCTTGACAGCCCCTCCAGGTTGCCTGAGCAACCTGGGCTTACCTGCCTGAAACATTTATCCCACTAAATCATGACTGCCTACTCATGTGCCTTTCTCCTGCACAAGTTGTGTGCTATCTGGAACCAGGGAAAGACTGCATGCAATTGTTCATTTGTTCACTCAACAACTTTTGCACCAGCTATATACCAAGTATTGTGAAAGACCCAAGAAACACAATGGAAGCAAAACAGATGTAATCCTTGCTGTCATAGAGCCTGTGGTCTGGAATGGAAATAAATATTAAGTAATCACATACAGAAATGTAAACTTGCCATAGAGATTATGTTGTAAAGGAAAATTAAAGACTGTTACAATAAAGTATAATGGGGGGGGGGCTGACTTAGTTTGGAGGAACTTGAAGGCCTTAATAAGGAAGTATTATTTAAGCTGATTCTTTAAAGATGAGTAGACTTTAACCAGGATGTGGCAAAAACTAGTCTACTGCTCACCAATCTCATTTCCTCTTCCTGGACACACAGGAAAACAGTTCCCCCCCCCCCCCTTTGCAGTTAAGCAAGGGTCATATGACTGTGATCTGGCCAATGGGGTATGGGCAGACATGATGTATGCCATTTCCAGGCCTGGCCAGAGAACCCTTAGCATAACCCCTCATGCTTTCTTCTCTTCCCTCAGCAACTACAAAGGTCATGTTTTGAATATGAGGGTACCGCCTGAAGAAGAGCCACCCTGACCTACATCAGACTGTGATGTAAACCATAAATGAACCCGAGGCGTAAGCTACCAAGGTGTTGGGGTTGTTTGATACCAAAGCAAAGTATCGCCTCCCCTGACTGTTTCATAAGAGAATTGTTGGAAGGGGAAGGGGGAGAAAATTTTAGGATAAGGCAGATGCCAAGTCCTGAGGCAGGCAAAGAGTCTATGTGTTTTAGGGGTTGAGAGAAAGTCAGTGGGACCATAACGCAATGAGCAAGAGATGAAGTCAAGGAGGCAGAGATGCAATCATGAAGTGTACGGAAGGCCTTATTAATATTTCTGGAGTTTTTCCTGTGTGAAGTCCAAAGCAATGGAAAGAATATAAACAAGAGAATGATACAATGGAATATTATTTTCAAAAGGCCCCTGCGATTAGTGTTTGGAGCCTAGGCTGGAAGAAGCAAGAGGGGATACAGGGAGACCAGTTGGGTGGTTATCACTGTAGTATGGGCAAAAGGGGACAGTGAATGCAGTAGATATGGTAAGGAATGGAATGTTTCTAGATATGTATTTTGGACATCATAAAGGACTGGATTTGCTGAGTGAGGAAAAAGGGGCGCCTAAAATGACACCGAGGATTTTTAGCATGAGCAACTAGGTGATGGAGGAGGATGGAGGTATCATTTAATGAGAGGGGTGAGTTAAAGGAAGAGCACATTACCAGAGGGAAGATTTTTGAGACAGCCAAGACAGTATTGCAAAAATGTACAGAAGGAAGAAAGGAAAAGCCAAGGACTGAAGTCTAAGGAATTTCAGCACTGAGATATTGGAATGAGAAGGTAGGGCTGCAGGTACAGGAAGAAAACCCCGGAGTTTTGTGTCTCGGAAGCTAAAGTGTCTCTAGAAGTAGGGAGGGGTCAGCTGAAGCCCATGCCCTGAGAGGTCACATAAGAGAAGGTCTGGAAAGATTCTGTGAATTTGCCAACTCGGGTGTCATTGGTGACAAGATCCAGAGTGGTTTTTGTAAAGCTAACGGGAGATGAAGGGGTAGAAATAGTGTGTGTGGACATATTTTTCCAGGAATTTTCTCCCTGAAGAAATAGAGAAGGAAGGCCCTAGCTGGAGGGACCCAGGGAGGTTTTTTGTGTTTTTTTTAATTTTTATTTTCAAAAGTTTTTTTAATTCCAGAAGAGTTGCGAAAGCCATACAGTTTCCCTATACCCTTCATTTAGCTCCCTCTAATATTAATGTTACATACTATAGCTCAATCAATAACACTGAGAAATTAACATTTATAAAATATTACTAAATTATAGACTCCACCAATTTCACCAGTTTATCCATAAAAATGACTTAATCTTTTAATGGTTGAAAAAGAATTAGAAAGGGGCGCCTGGGTGGCTCAGTGGGTTAATCCTCTGCCTTCGACTTGGGTCATGATCTCGGGGTCCTGGGATTGAGCCCCGCATCGGGGCTCTCTGCTCAGCAGGGAGCCTGCTTCCACCTCTCTCTCTGCCTGTCTCTCTGCCTACTTGTAATCTCTCTCTTTGTGTCAAATAAATAAAATCTTAAAAAAAAAAAAAAGAATTAGAAGAAGAATATTCTGTGACACATGAAAATTACATGAAATTTAAATGTCAATGTCCATAAATAAAGTTTTATTAGAACACAGCCATGTCCTTTCTCTGTGCCCGTATCCAATTCAGGATCCTACATTACATGTAGTTGTCATGGCTGCTTAGTTTCCTCCAGTCCTTGGCAGTTCCTTAGTCTTTCCTTGTCTTTCATGACCTTAACCCTTTTGAAATGCAGCAGTCATGTATTTTGAAGAATGCCCTTTCATTTGTGTTTGTCTGATGTTTTGTTATGATTAAATTTGAAGTAATGCATTTTTGGCAAGAGTAACAAAGGTGATGTGCTTGAAAATTCACCATATCAGGGGTAAAAGAAGTTTATATTCTTATTACTTGTGATCTTAACCTTGAAAATTTGGTTAAGGTGGCTTTTGCCAGATTATTCTAAAGGTGTTATTTTTCCCATTGTAATTAATAAGTATTTGGGTAAGTGTGTGAGATTACTTGTGTACCATGCAAATACCTGGCTTCTGCTTAAACTTTCACCCACTAATTTTATCTTCCATTGGTGGATCTGGCCTATGGCAGTTATATCACTGGGATAATCTACAGATGGTAATTTTCTATTTGACTCTCCTTTAAAACGAGAAATATTAGAACATGTTTGAGTGACTATGAGACAGGTGGATGGGGAGAGGTAGGAGAACCAAGGAAGAGAGTGTCTGAAAAAGTGGATAGGGCTGGGGACCTGAGCTTACTGAGAAGTTTGCCTTTGAGCCTTTGATGGAAGGAGGTTCTTTACTGTGGCCAAAGAGAGGGAGGAGGGGCTGGAATTGGGCAGGGATTACTTTGTAGACTTGGGGCTAACTTATTTGGTCATCTCATCTCAGTAACCACAGCTTCTAGAATAGGGCCTGAACTTTGGGATGTTTATTAAGGTTTCTCAAGTGATTGTTAGGTAGAACTCTAATGCAGAACCATCAGAGTAGAAGAAGGTAAAAAAGAGCACACTGGAGTTTTAAAATAACAGCAACTCTTTATAGGTCATGATGGTGCTAGATAGGGTAGGGAGAAAAATGACAGATCAGTGGCTGAACACACCCCTGAGGGAGGGACTTCGCTGAGAGCGATAGATAGAGTGGATGGTTTGGCAACCAAGGAGGAAGAGCTGTCGGAGGCACATGATGGTTGGGATGTAGCTGTTGGAATTAAGGAAACATCACTGTTCCCTGAGAGATGGACAAGTGGAGGGGGAAGACCTGTCCGTGAAGAGGCTGGGAAAGGGAATGTGTCCAGGAGAGCATCAGTTTCTGCTAAGGCCCAGAACAGTAATAGAGGAAAAAGCTTGAAAATACATTTTTTCCCCCTTAGAAACTGCCTTTCACCAGGCTTGCTGGTTCCTGGTGCCAGAATGGGTGCCCCCAGTCCCCGCTCACCTCTTTATCTTGTGGGCCTGTGACTACGGCACCATGCTATGACCTCCCTTGTCCTTAGCATGGGGGGAAGGGTCGAAGTAAAGTTGGGAAAGACCTTAATTAGTGTGCGGCATTAGGGCTTCATGATCTCATTATCCAAGCAGTGTGAGCAGGAAGCCCCTCACCTTTGGATTTATAAGATTTTGGGAACACCAGAGGCTTACCCCATCTTGCCCGCCTCTAACTGACTCTAGCAAAATACTTAGATATACACTCAGAGAAGAAAGGACTTCTTTCAGAGAAGTCAAATGTGACATGATCAACGTCTTGAGTCTGTTTTTGACCTGGTCAGAATCTTTTCTGTGTGAGAGAGATCCAGTAAATGTAAGGGACTCGCTGCAAGATACAGAGATGACAGGGGGTATAAGGTTCATACTCTTAGAAGACACGCCACCACCACTGAAGTTGACATATGGCCACTTGTTCTCAGAAAGGATGTTGGGAAGGCGCACCCACACCTGGAGTCCGCAAACTGGAAGAAAAGTTCTGTGAGGGGGCAGCGGCATGAAGGCTGTTTCGCACTCTACCTTCTGGTATCCCAGATAGGAGCTTAGAGATCCTGGAATGTGGCAGACACAGAGTGCTGGGCTGAGCTGGAAGATCTGGTCGGAACTCTGGCTGTGTGGACCTGTGCCAACTCGTGCCCAGCGGGAGAAACTTCAGAGGCATGCACTCACAGATGTATCCAGTGAAAGACTGTAAAGATATTTTTACCCCCTACCTCCCCAGCAACTCTCCCACCCTCAAAACCTGCTAAAAGCCACACAAAACAAAACAAAGCAAAAACACAGAAAAAGCCCCGTTTTTAATGAAACAAGGAAACTCTCAAAACCTCAAACCACAAACCATGAAGTTTGCCTGCCAAATGCTGTAAAATCGGTACTGAAATTGGTGAAATGCTGAGAGCCAACCTACACTGCCTCCAGCCTTGAGCAGGAAACACCTTTTCTTAGATGCTAGTGTCACAGTCCCAAGGGACTGAGTCACTGATCCTTGAATTAGAGTGGAGTTTCTCAAAGGCCAGGGGGCCTTGTATTACTGGGGGAACAGGAAACAAATTTTAGGTGGTACACGGACATTTAATTACATCAGATAACATAATGAAAAAGTGATTCATTTAGAGTTTTCTTTCACTTGTGATTACATCGAGAAGAAAGTCTTGATTTGGTGCCAAGAGTCTTTAACTTATTTCTAGTTTGTAGTAATTTCTCTTCTAACCAGGAATATGTGGCCCTCCAACTCCTCTTGCAGCAGACAACCGTATCTAGCTAAAACATACTATCATTGTTTTGTTTTTGTTGCATTTATAATTACCTCCTATTTATCACAAACGGTACTGGCTTTTCATTTCTGACAGTGAGATGCCCTTTTTTAAATAAGTAAAAATTAGGAATTGATTCAAAGAAGAACCTTGATTACAATAGAGATGATATACAGATGAAGCAAAATTGTAGAAGGGGTACTCAGATCACTGAAATTTAGATCTGCGTAATAAGATCCAAGGACCTCAGAGGAGAAACCGGGAGGGTTGTAGCAAGAACCAGGATAATAAGGAAGGTCAATGCCAAGGAGAAACCAGACGGATGCTCATTTTTTTCTATTGTCTGTGACATGGTCTCTGTGCCAAAGGAGTCTTCTCGAGATGATAGAGTAAGGGATGGAGAAGTAATTGCTAGATTATAACCCAGAGAGTTTTAGACGGAGAGGGCTATGCTGGGAGCCTCAGTAATCTCTTTAGTGTCCAAACCTCAGAATCCAAGAGACATTCTCTCATGGAGAAGAAATTAACAGATTTGGAAACACACCAAAGAAAGCTGCCAAGTGCCTCAACATTATTCTTCTACCCCTTTCATGAAATTCTTTGGTTTTTTGTTTGTTTGTTTGCTTGTTTACACCCCTTCCATGTGGTTCTTTAACAGAGAATGCTCTGAGGCACCTGGGTGGCAGTCAGATAAGCCTTCAACTCTTGGTTTCAGCTTAGGTCATGATCTCAGAGTCATGAGATAGAGCACCCTGTCAGGCTCTACATGCAGTGTGGAGTCTGCTTGAGATTCTCTCTCTCCATCTCCCTCTGCCTCACCCCCCTCTAAAGTAAATTTAAAAATCTTAAAAAGAAGAAGAAGAAGAAGAATGCCCCATCCCAGTGGGGAAATTACAAAATTACAGAGAAAAAAAATCTCAAAGAGGAGAGATTTCAGGGGTACAAACAAAGAATTATGTAACAACAAAAGACGATGAAACTGAGTAGCAGAGCTCAATAAAGTAAAGAGAAAAAAGCCCTTTGGAATCAACCAAATATGGGGGATCCTGGATGGTTCAGTCGGTTGAACCATCTGACTCTTGATTCTGGCTCAGGTCATGATCTCAGGGTCATGGAATCAAGCCTCATGTTGGGCTCTGTGCTCAGCTTGAAATCTGCTTGGGATTCTCTCTCTCCCTCCCCAGCTTGTGTACATTCTTTCTAATCAAGTAAGTAATAAGTAAATAAATAAATAAACAAAATCTTCAAAAAAAAAAAAAGAATCAACCAAAAATAGAATGAAGACTAGTAAAATACATAATAATAAGAAATATTATAAAATATGCAAATTCAATAGTTTTGGAAAATAAACAATGGAGACCCAGGACATGAGTAATTAACATGCTTGAAGAAGAACCTGGAACACAGGGAGCAGAAGGAACTTAAGTGAAATAAAGATTGAGTCAGCAGGTAGAAAGCATACACTGTGTCAAGGTAAAATTTGTTCAGAGTGATCAATAATAAAATATACCAGAAAAAAAAATCAAAAGCCACACCTAATATTAAATGACAATAAAGCAAGCTCTACGAACGTTAGGAGGATGAAGATTCTATGATTCATGAATTTTATATTCTGCCAAGTTGTCCATTAAGGACAAAAGCTATTGGCAGTCATTCTCAAACATGAAAGAACTCAGGGTTGCCACATTCTTGAAAAATGTCCTTTATACTGAAATCCAGTCAACCAAGGGATGAACCAAAAGAAATCAAAAGGAGAATTAGGGATTTAAAAAAAAAATACTGAAGATGAGTTTTGAATCGTTTTAAATATGGAATTAAGACTAAACAGCTGTGAAATTTATCATTACAGAACAAAATGTAAATACTGAAAAGGCTTACACTTTAAAAATAATTATATACCTAACAAAAATTGGGAAAAATTGGAGTGGGAGGAACTGGGAAGATGTACGTTTACTCGTCTTTAACAGCAGGGAAATAATCATTGCAGCTTTTTTTTTTTTTTAAGATTTTTATTTATTTGAGAGAGAGAGAGAGAGCGCGCGCACGCGAGCATGAAAGGGGCGAGGGGCAGAGGGAGAAGCCGGCTCCCTGATGAGCAGAGGGCCTGATGTGGGACTTGATCCTGGGACTCCAGGATCATGACCTGAGCCGAAGGCAGTTGCTTAACCAACTGAGGCACCCAGGTGCCCTCATTGCAGCTTTTTTAAGCAAACATGATTCCAACTTCTTCATGATTTTTTTTTAAGATTTTATTTATCTATTTAACAGAGAGAGATCACAAGTAGGCACAGAGGCAGGCAGAGAGAGAGAGAAGGGAAGCAGGCTCCCTGCTCCCAGAACCCTGGGATCATGACCTGAGCTGAAGGCAGAGGCTTGAACCCACTGAGCCACCCAGGTGTACCTGCTTGATGATTTTTATACCAGCTTTTCTTATCTTCAAAGGGGATCTTGTAAGATTTTTTGTGGTATAGAAACATTTAGCTCAAGTTCAGCAACTTCTATCTTACTTCTGTTTCTTTTTCTATAAAGATTAATTTTAATCCTATTACTTCAAAGCAATTTGCAGGGGCGCTTGCCTGACTCAGTCGGTCGAGTGTGTGTGTGACTCTTGATCTCAGTCTGTGGGTTCGAGATTACCCATGTTGGGTGTAGAGATTACTTAAAAATAAAATCTGTTAAAAACAATAAAAGTTTTTTGCAAAGTAAAATCCCACTGGTGTCTAGTGATCTTTTTGTTGGCGTTGAATGCAGAAGGACCTGCGGAGATGATACTATTCTAAATGTTGATGCTGTTTCTGGTGAGATTTGGGGCATGTTTTTTAAAACTTCCTCTATGTACTTTTCTATGTTATTTTTATCATAAAGCATATCATTTATAAAAATAACAGTCACGTTCTGTGTGGTAGAATAATAAAAATGGCCCCCGTGACCTTTGTCCTCGGGTATTGCTCCTGTGATTACCTCATGTTCTACAGCAAAAGGACTTTATAGATGTCATTAAGGTTACTAATTAGTTGACTTTGAGATTGGGATGATCTGGGGGGGGGCATGCTAATCATATGAGCACTTGAAACGCTGAGAGTCTTCTCCAGCTGGCAGCCAAAGTCACCGAGATTACAAGCGTAAAAAGGCTTCCATTTAAAGCCAAAGGTGCTGGCTTTAAAATGGAGAGGGCCCCATAGAAAGACCCTGAGAGCAGCCTCCTTTGTTAAAAACCAACAAGAACACAAGGCTCTCAGCCCTTTTACAAGGACTTAAATTCAGCCAACACCCTGAATGAACCAGGAAGCAGATGCTTTGCCACAGCCCCCAGACAGGAGTTCCATCTGGCCTAGACCTCGGTTTCAACTTTGTGAAACCCTTTGTGAAACAGGGACCCCATTTGATCTGACAGGTTCCAACCTACAAAACTGTGAAATACTAAATGGATGTTGTTTTAAGCTGCTTAAGTGTGCGCTCATTTGTTACACAGCAATAGAAAACTGAAAAAAAAAAAAAGTAGTAAACCTTTTTTTCTGCATGCTAGACACACAGAATCAAAATCATCATCGTCAACATCATCCTCCTGCCCCTGCCATCCTGACCCTGTTGCAAGTCGTTATTACTCTCCATGCCGAGCTCAGAAACATCCCCAAATGTTCCCACATACCCTGTGAGAAAATGGACAATTTTGTGTAACAGTTGGAAAACTCTAGTTTGGGATCAGATGTTCGTGGAGACTTGGGAGTCAGATTATGCCTGTTGTACTACCTGACTTTTTAAACCAACCAAACAAACAAACAAACAAAGGTTCTAAGTGAATAAAGAGAGAAGAGAGGGCTAGAGAGAGAGAGAGAGAGAGAGAGAGGAAGGAGATGGGTTGGGAATGGGGGAGCCGTGAAGAGGACAGCAACATGGTGCAGAGCTGAATACACAAGCAGAATGAAAATACTCCTGCCCCACTTCCTTTCTCCCAGTCCTCGGAAATAATCATGTTGATCTCTTTTAGGTTTTTCTTCTGGTATGACCTCTATAGCTTTAAGTAATTTGCTTTTGTCACTGTTGATTGATTTGTTTTATACCTTATCTAATGTCCTCCTTATGTGATAAATGTGGATTTCATGCATTTTCTCCAACACCCGCTCTCCCCTTTATAAGGTTACATAACTTTGTTTTTCTATAGTTTTCCTGTGTTACGTTAATATACCTTGATTTCTTTTTCCATCAACTAAGGGAAGTTATCTCCTGACTGCTTACAAAAAAGATAAAGGTCACAGCAACCCTACACTCTCGTTTGTATCTACATTTCAATCTCTGCCATATACAATTTTAAGGATAAAGAATATTTACATTCTCTTCTTGATAACTAACTCTCCCATAGACTGAGCACAAAAAAATGATGATCATTACCACATTTACATTGTTGTGGCTTTTTCAATATTGTGTTCTGAAGAGGCAAAAGGTTTGTCTTTTCATCCAATCAGATATTCTGTGGAGTTTTTAAACCTTCCCCTCTGAGGCCCGCCATCCATCCCATAGCAGACATGATGGGATTTCCCTTGATGGTTTTCCTGGGTAAATTTCAGACTTCCTGAGATCTGTATCTTCCTACTTACATTACGTCTTTGCTTTCCTATAGCACACTTTCAGGTATCTTCCTAAGAAATCATGGGCGAGAAGTCAATTTTCTGAGCCCTGTTTGTCCTGAAAGATCTTTACTCTGCACTCATACTTGGATGATAGTTTGGCTGAGTATGACATTATAGAATGAAAATCCTTTTCCTATAGAATACAGAAGGCATTACACTTTGCCTTCTAGTATCTGGCATTGCCCTTAAGATATCTGTTTTATTTTCATTCCTTTATAAAGGAACTTTTGTTTTTGGAAGTTTTCCAGTTGTTCTCTTTAACTTTGATGTTTCACATCAGATTATGTGACTAAGTGGATCTTTTTTCAAATTCTGTGTTTACCACTCAGTGGGCCCTTTCTGTCTAAAGATGTATGGGCTTCAGTCCTAGAATATTCCCCTGGTGTATTTCTCTGCTACTGTCCTCTTCGTTTGTTTTCTCTGCTCTCTCTTTCTGAATCTACTATTAATTGGATATTGGACCTCTTGTATTTATTTTATATATCTTCTTTCTTACCTTTTTATAATTTTAAAAGATTTTATTTATTTATTTGATAGAGAATGAGAGAGAGAGAAAGCACAAGTGGGAAGGAAGGGTCCAGGGAGAGGGAGAAGAAGACTTCCTGCTGAACAGGGAGCCTGAGGGGTACAGGGCTCGATCCCAGGACCCTGAGTTCATGACCAGGGCCAAATCAGATGCTTACCCCACTAAGCCACACAGGCATCCCCCTTACCTTTTTAAAAATTTTCTGTCTTCCAGTTCTCCATTAAGAGAGAATACTGTAATTTAATGTTCACGCTTTTCTACTGATTCTTTACAACTTTAGCGGGCATATTTCCAGTTGAGAACTCATCCTGTTTGTCCTTTGTCATCGCATTCTGTTCTTTTATGGATGAAATAGCTTCATGAGTCTTTCTGAATCTATTAATTAGAGCTTTTTAGTTCAATTTGCTTTAATTTGGGTTCTCTTCCTCGAATAATTGTTTCTTCCAAGATCTTTGTGTTTTCCCTGTTTACTTTTACTTCTGTTCATTTTATTGAGACATAACTGATTCACATCCCTGTATAAGCTTAAGGCATACAGTGTGATGATTTGGTTTACATATCCTGTGAAAAGATGACCATAGTAGTTTCGGCTAACATCTATTTTTTTCCTGATCATTTTAGTTTCTCTCTTTTATTATGGAGTCTTTTCCTGAAGAATCTGGAGTTCCTTCATTGTCCCTTCTTAATTAAGAGTGATGCTCCAGGGCACCTGGGTGGTACATCAGTTGAGCATCTGACTCTTGGCTTCAGCTCAGGTAGTGATGTTGGGGCCTTGAGATCAGGCTCCATGTTGGGCTCCCCACTCAGCGTGGAGCCTGTTTGAGGTTCTCTCTCCCTTTGCCCCTCCCCCTGCTTTCATACTCTCTCTAAACAAACAAACAAACAAATAAAGTTAAGAGAAAGAAAGAAAATAAAAAGCAAAAAAAAAGAAAGAAAGCAATCCCAGGAGTGATTTGGTGCATGTCTAGCTTCTCTGATCAGTTCTCAGACTCTGGTGACAAGAGAGCAGGTAGCAGAACTATCTGAGCAGTTTTTAGCCAGAGGCCTGCCTGGAAACTGGAAAATGGACCGGAAACCATTTAATATCATTGAGCCCGAGCTTCTGCCTCTATTAAACTGAGATCATAAAAATAGCTGTTTGTACTTCAGAGTATTGTTCCGAGAATCAAATGAGATAATGTGCAAAGTCGTGGTATTGTGATTGCAAACACACTCTCACCTCTGCTGGAGAAATTAAGCATGCATTTGGATTATACCAGGTGGGGGCAGGAAACAATCCTCAGAAATATCCCAAGGTTACTCTGTGATGAAATCTCCAGTCATTTCAGGGTTGATGTCATCCCATCTGATGCAATGGACTGCGGTTTATTTTATTTAATTAAACTTCTTTAAATAATAAGACACCTGAAATAACAAGATACTTTGGAAAAGAAAGTGAGCCCGTCATCGGAAGTCCTTGGAACACACTGACTTCCCACATCCAAATGACAACGTGCAAAGAGCATTTCTAGAACACATGCATTCTCTTAAGTTTTCAAGAGTTCTGTTTATGTGCTAGTCTCCTTCCTCCCAAAGAATCCCTTTTACAACTTTCAGTTTTTCCGGAAACGAACAGAGAATTGCGGTGTCATGGCCACACTGAGTTCTAAGTCAACCCAGCCATTAGGAGATCAGGGACTTCTAAATTTCTTTTGGTTGGGAGATTATGTCTAAGACTCAAACGGTGTCTGCTCCATCATTCAGTTTCTTCTTTACTGTGTACAGTTCATGATGAAAGACACAAAGATTCAGGCACTAATATGTTCACTGAAGCAATTTTTATAAGTGCAAACCATTTGAAAATGACATATTTGCTTAACAACAGGAGAATGGTTAAATAAAACATTTTTATGATAAAGGATTAGGCAGCTATTCAAAGCATGTTTGCACAATGGTTCCTGCCGGGGGGTGGGGTGGGGGAATGGTAGCAACACAGATGTAGTTCTGCTGGTTTGGTCCAAGGCAGGCTGGGAACATCCACTTCTGACCAGTACAATCTAGCTGAGACCACACGGAACCATGACTTTAAATAACGAAGCACAGCTGTGCAGTGCCGGCAAGAATCTGCAGCCTACCGACAGGTGAGGGCTGCACCTGTGAGAGGTGATGGTGTTCGCAGACACATCTGCAGCCTGCCAAGGGAAACGGATGCTACAGACCCTGCAATCTGTGTACACTTGCATCTGGGAAACGCCCCAGAAGCCATTAGTAGTAGACATTTTCTGAGAAGGTTGCATGTGGGGACACTGCTGCCCTCAGCCATGTCATCTGGAGTGAGAGGAGCCAGGTCACCAGGTCATGGAACGAAAGATCTAAGAGGAGCTCAGCAGTGTCTATCAGTGGAAGCGGAGATCTGTATGCTTATTCTAAGCTGTTATTGAATCCAAAAGAAAGTTGCAATTAAGTCATTGCTGTTGTACTTGACCCTGGGATTTGTAATAGTTGGAGGGGAAGGGGTATTACCTCAAGTCCAAGGGAATGGTTTGGATAAGCTCAACAAAAGACTGTTTTCAGAGGAGCTAGATAAGCCTTAGAGAGTGAGCATCCCAGGAGAAAAAGCAGCCCAGCCAGGCACAGAGAGATTTCCCTGATAAGAATGTCAGGGTCAGGGCACCTGGGTGGCTCAGTGGGTTAAAGCCTCTGCCTTCAGCTCAGGTCATGATCCCAGGGTCCTGGGATCGAGTCCCGCATCGGGCTCTCTGCTCAGCAGGGAACCTGCTTCCCCCTCTCTCTCTCTGCCTGCCTCTCTGCCCACTTGTGATCTGTCTGTCAAATAAATAAATAAAATCTTAAAAAAAAAAAAAAAGAAAGAATGTCAGGGTCATTGGAGAAATAGGGTGGTTCTGATGTTAGTCTCTGGGCTGGGCCTTTGAGGCTTCTCCCGGCTCAGGCTCCAGTGATCTTTTCAAAGATTATTTATTTATTTATTTATTTATTTGCTAGAGACACAGCAAGAAAGGGAACACAAGCCGGGGGAGTGGGAGAGGGAGTTTCCCACTTCCCAAGCAGGGAGCCCAATGTGGGGTTCGATCCCAGGATGCTGGGATCATGACCTGAGCCGAAGCCAGACACTTAACAACTGAGCCACTCAGGTGCCCCTCCAGTGATCTTTTCTGTGCATGCAGAGTGGGGGCTGGACGTGGAAGAATTATTTTGCCAGAAACTCTTTAATATTGGGCCATAAGTAGGGGCGTTTGGGTGGCTCAGTGGGTTAAAGCCTCTGCCTTCGGCTCAGGTCATGGTCTCGGGGTCCTGGGATCGAGCCCCGCATCGCCTGCCTCTCCACTTGTGATCTCTGTCGTCAAATAAATAAATAAAATATTTTTTAAAAAAATATTGGGCCATAAGTAGATAGCTCTTGTACCCCTCAAACAGCGAACTATAGACAGGACAAGGTAACCTCCCTCCCAAGTCATCCCAGATGAACCACCATATTGCCCTGGCATCATGGTTGGAGTCTTGACCCAGGGCACCAGCAGAGTCCATGGTGACTTGGCTGGACCATGGTGGTGCCTAGAAGGTATGGGCTTGTAGGGGTGGGACCCCTAGAAGTCATGAGGGAGGCTTCAACAGGGACCAAGGGCCCTAAACAAGAAGGTGGGGATGAATACTAGGAAACCTGGTGACTCCATCTTTGCCCACAATATGTTGAGGCTTAAAAATCAGGTTACATACAGATGGAGAAACTGAGGCACTGGGAGGTTAAATCACCTCTTCAAAGGCCCAGATTAAACTCAAATCTTCTTGACTTCTGCTTGTTCCTCTGGACCACGAGGCCTTCCAGGAGAAACCAGAAATCATCCAAAGAACACCAGTAATCCAGTTGGATGGAAAAAGTCATCAGGGGAACAGCAGTGGTCAAAGCTGGAAAGATTCTTGGGACTGTCTTGTGGAAGAGCTTGCAGGAATTTGGGCAAAAGTGGCCCAAGGATGGGCCACATGTGGCCTGCAGACAGAATCTGCTCCTTATTTGGAGGCCATGAGTTAAGAACGGTCTTTACAGGTGAACATTCACCATTGATCTGGTGAACTTTGAAGCCCACTTAGGTGAAATATTACCCCATGGAAAATAATTCCATTCTTCTCATTGGTAGACCGATATGATAAACTATTCAATTATTATTATATTTTGACTTTAATAAAAAGGTGTGGAAATTTGTTATCTGATTCTCTATATAATATCCTTGATTTTGCCTCTTGGCCTACGGCCTAAAATATTTACTATCTGGCCCTTTGCAGAAAAATATTGTCAACCTCTGGCACAACCAGTGATTGAAAAAAGTCACAGAGTATAATTATGTGATTGCATACTCTCTCACCAATAACAGGTTGGGGCGTGCGTATCCTATATGTGCGTGTTATTTCATATTTATTGCATACGACATTACTAATGTCTACCAACAGCACAGTCAGGGCTATAAATATAGTTAGACTAGCAAGTTAAATTGCCTGAGTTCAGATCCCAGACTTGACCCTAACTAGCTTTATGACGTTAGAAAAAATTTCCTAGCCCTTGTGCTTCCGTTTCCTCCTCTGAAAAATGGGGATTAAAATAGTATCTATTTTATTGGACTGTTGCAAAAATTAAATTAGGGAATACATGTAAAGTGCTTAGAACATCCCTGAAACATAGTAAATGCTAAATAAGAATTATTAATAATGGAACAAACATCGTGTTATCATTTGTGCACAACAAATAAGAATTTAAAACAAAGAGATGATAAAAGTCTGAAACTCTTCCAAGGGAAGACAGACATGGGAACGAGCATGTGTGATAGCGTCTTGGGGGTTCTCAAAAGAACCTAGGGGAGGTGAAAAGGGGTGAGAGGCTCAAGCCTACTGCGGGGGTGAGGAGGGAAAAACCTCACAGGGATGGCCATGGTAGGGTTAAGTACTGAAAGCTGTGTGGGTGCGGGCTAGGGATGGAGAAGGCATTCCAGGCAGGCAGTGCAATAAGACCAAAAACAAAAAGACACAACACAGCCCAGGAAGTCCTGGGGACTACAAATGCCTGGAGTCATGAGGCTACACATGGGGAAGGGGGGGTCCCTTGCCAAGCCATGGGGCCATAGCAACTCCGAGGAGCTGGGAAATCACTGATGGTCAAGTAACAAATTTCTTTCGAACAACATCCTGCAAAACAGACCCTATTTCCCCGGTCTTTCTGGTGCAGTACACATTGCCAGGCTTAAAAGAAAAAAGAAGCTATTTTGTTTTCATTATTTTTAAAGGCAGTATCAACGTCAATAAAAGCTACTTTGGATGGTATGCTAGGGAGCAGTTAAATTTAAGCTCCCCTCAAAAACCGAATTTAATAACCTTGACCTTACATTTACTTTCAAGGGACTTGGCCGTCTGCTTTTATTCTGAAAACGGAAACTGGTGGTTTTAGAACCTAATTTTTCATGGTGAGGTTTCAGTGGGGGAGAACAAAGCAGTGCTCCCCCTTCCCGCCCCAGCCAGTTTCCTCCTTAGAGTCCTTTTCTTTTCACTCATTTATTCACTGACTCGTCCGTCTGCATTTCTGTGGACAAGCTTGTGCCTTTTTGTGAAAACGTTAGACCGACCTCAACAACTAGGATTAAGCAGTGGTTGTCAGAGAAGAAGACAGTCTTGTACCGGGAGGATGTGGCAGCCCCAAATGAGCAAGAACTAGACCACAAGGAAGATTTGGGATTGGGGACATTTTGGGGTTTTGGTTTGGGGTCTTTAAAATAATACATGTTTTCATGTACAGAAAACTGGAGAACACCGGGTAGTAATAAAGAAATGCGGGAAAGTAACTTTTCCCCAAACATGAAGGGCAACCTGTGCTACTGTTTTGGGAAACTTTCTCCTAATAATTTTATACTAAGTTTTTAAATTTTTTTAAAAGATTTTATTTTTTTAGATGGTCTCTACACCCAACATGGGGCTCAACATCACAACCCGGAGATCAAAACTAACATGCTCCACTGACTAAAACAGCCAGATGCCTAGGTTTTTTATTTTTTAACATACCTGGATATCATACGAATCATACAGTAGTATACTCTGCCTTTTTTTATCATAACATTATATTACAATATAATGTTAGTAAAACTAACATGTCCATAAAATGTCACGTCAGGAAGATCTCTTTGTGAACATTTCTAATGGCTGTCTAATGGCTGAATTTCTAATGGCTGTCCATGATGTGGATATATATTAATAGCCTGAAAAATCACCAGCTAATAAACTTAAAAGTTTTGTAGAATATTTTATAACTCAAAAGAACATTGTGGTAAAGAGGCTTATGCAAAAAAAAAAGAAAAAAGGAAAAAACGCTCGCATTTCGTATTATTGCATTAGAATAGATTCAGAGAAGAGGTCTGAATGTTTTTTATGACTTTCAAAAGTTGTGGGAAAATATATAAAACGTTGTATATATCATTATAACTGTTTGTAAGCCTGCTGTTCAATGGCTTAACTCCATTCACCATGCCGGGATAACATCACCACTATCTGTACCCGAAACATTTCATCATCCCCAATGTAAACTCCGTACTCATTATGCAATAACCCCAATTCCCCTTCCCTTTCCCCACTGTTGGTAACCTCTACTCTACTTTTGGTCTTTATGAATTTGTCTCTTCTGGAAACTTTTTATAAGTAGAATTCCATGATAATCTCCCTTCTGTGACTGGCTTATTTCATTTTAGCATGGTGTTTTCAAGGACCATCCAACAAATTTTCATTCTGGGTTTTTGTTTTTGTTTTTGTTTGGCCAAGTGGTGTTCCATTTATGAATACACCACACATTTTGTTAATCCATTTATCTGTTGATATACATTTGGCTTGTTTCCCCCTTTCGACTATCATGAACAATGCTGTTGTATACATTGGTGTACAGATGGCTTAGTACCAACCTTCAGTTCTTTTATATACCTGGAAATAGATGATTATATGTTTAATTTTTTAAGGAACCTCATATCATTTTATGGAGACCAAAACTGGAAATTACAAATAAGGTTTGTGTGTTATTTCAACAAAAGTGACTGGAAGGAACTCCTAGTAGCACAGACTCCAAGTCCTGGTCAGTCCATCAAAATTTGGTGAATGTTTACCCGTTTATATGTTTTAAGTTAAAAGAAATGTTTAGAGAAGGTGTTGCCATTTTTTTTTAGATTTTTATTTATTATTTATTTGACAGACAGAAATCACAAGTAGGCAGAGAGAGAGAGAGAGAGAGAGAGGTGGAAGCAGGCTCCCCGCTGATCAGAGAGCCCGATGCGGGGCTCGATCCCAGGACCCTGGGATCATGACCTGAGCCGAAGGCAGAGGCTTTATCCCACTGAGCCACCCAGGAGCCCCGGTGTTGCCATTTTTAATGGTTTCCCCCATTTTATCCAACCAGTCCCAAATTCATATGAAAAGCCTTCAACAATAAATATGAAACTGGTATAAAAGGGGGGGTCCTGGTGAAAATGTAGACATGTTTTAAACTTTCAGAAAAGGATAAACAGATATATGAGTAGCTTTTTTGTACTTTGTGCAGTGTTCATTCTTCTGAGAAATATAAAGAAGTCCAAGGAAAAGATGGTTTATTTTTCATTCACTTATTCAAAAGCATTTGCTTAGAATGCTCCAAGATGGATAAAGGCCTGCTCCCTGTTCTGCAAATGCCATGTCTACTAAGCCAAGGGAGATGTTCAAGAAGAAAACAGGAGGCATATCCCATAGTGATATAGTATTAACTTCCAAATGACTAAATAGAAATAAAGAGACATTCATAACTAGAATAGTCCTAGAAGGCCTTAGGTCTGGGCCTACCTAACTTTTCCAAAGGTTGGAGGATTTTAGCTGGTGTGTAACTTTCCTTTTGCTGTTGTAATACATTGCCACATATTATGTGGCTTAAAATGACACACGTTTATTATTTTACAGTTCCAGAAGTCAGAAGTCTGAGATAGGGCTTCTGGGCTCCAATCAAGATGTTGGCAAAGCTCTGTTCCTTCTGGATGCTCTCAGGTCACATCTGTTTCCTTGTCCTTTCCAGATGCTAAAGGCCATCTGCATTCTTGGCCCATGGTCCCTTCCTCTGGTCTTCAAAGACTATCTGCCCAAGCTTTATTCCTGTTGTTGCTTCTCCTCTCTTTTCTCTGACCCTCCTATCTCCTTCTTACAAGGACCTTGTGATTACATTGGGACCACCCAGAAAATCGGGGATAAGCTCCCCATCTCAAGATTCTTAACTTAATCTCATTTTCAAAGTCCACTTTAGGCGAGGGAATGACGTAGTCACAGTTTACAGCAATTAGATCGTGGACATCTTTGGGATTCCCTATTCAGCCTACCATAACTGGGTAGGATTTGGAAAAGCAGAGAAGAAGAAAACTGTGCTAGAAATAGCATGTCAAGGGCATCTGTCAGTTTGACAGCCAGCATGCAAACATCCTTTCATATTTGAGAGTAATTCCAAGAAGAAATGTGAGACAGGCAATCCTCTTCCCATAAAAGAGGTTCGTGACCCAGGTGTGGCCCGTGCGACAATCCCAGCCACGATTCTGACCAAACTTCTTTGCTTCTGAAAGTTGCTCTTGGCCTTCCTTGCACTTTAGAGATCTTCTAAGAAACAGCCACATAGAACTTGTTACTGTGGTTACTTGAGAACCAAGTGTAACTCCTCACAACTTTCAGGAGGGGACATGTTTCCTTGGTCTCAGAATCAGCAAGACCCAACAATTCTTTTAAGCATAAGGCCTACATTTGACCTATTGAGGTTGTGATTCCTGTAATTCAACATTCTCTAGCCCTCAACATGGAACGCTGGTATTCTGTGAGATTGAGGCCAGATCTTAAGGGTTTGACAGTGTCCATTAATCACCTATCTTCCCTCCTGTGTTGGAAACCAGTTTAAGGCAGACTTAAGGACTCCAGTGAAATTCATGTTTGGTGTAGACTCCATCATCCCCAACAAAGTCTTTTGGTTAACTTTGTTGGAGATACAGGTGTGCATCTTTCATTCAGAAAGGTCGGCAGCCACTGTGTGTCCTGCCCCTACTTTCAGCCCTAAGTCTGAACGTGGGGAACAACATAGGGGAGTCTCGTTTGTGGGCCTGCTCCCAGCACATTGACACCTCAGCCACACTGGGGGTTGTGGTCTGCCTCGCTCTTACAGACCAAAGAGAGAACGACCCAGCGAAGAGTGAGTCTCCGGATGTCCAGCCGTGTTCGGGTAAGAACAGAAGGAGAAGGGGAATATGCTCCATGAAGTTCCTTCTGGGGAATGGAGATGTCTCCTTGCTCCCATGTTGACTTAAGAACAGGATACTAGCAATGTTCATTCTTCCAAAAAAAATTGTTTTACTATATAAGAAATAGGTGTTCTTGCCCTGGAGCCCTCAATGTTCTGCTCCCAGATCTTCCCACAGCGCTCCGCTAAAGAATTGCCTTACCGCCATCTCTCCACCTGCCGTGTTGTCTGCCCCGCATCGACTGCTGACCAGATGGTCTTGTACATGTATTTATTTGCTTGTTTGCTGCCCATCTTCCTCCTTCTAGAATGCAAGTGCTGTGGAAATTGGGGGATTCCTTGTGCTGGACTTGGCTGAATGGCCAGTGTTGAGCACCATCTCGTGCACACAGTAGGACTCATAGGGCATGTGAGCCAGATGCTCTGGATCAAGACCCTGAGCTCCTGCTTGCCCCACATCTACTCAGTTCCATGCTTGAATGGTTCTCTCCTCCATCCCCCATCATGAGCCCCTCTCTTCCTCTCCGTCCTCCCTAACACCAGCACAGATGTTCAGCCCTTAAGACAGCGGGAGGGGTTCTAACTGCCCCCTCCTCCTCAGTCTCTACCCCACCCTGCAACCAAGTGTTCCTTGGGCTTCCCCATTCACAAGCCCGACCTTCACCACCACTTCGTGCAAATCACTGTGCAAATCTGGTGACAGAGAGGGGCAACCCCGCCCCCCAGGTGGCTATGTGGGAATGGGAGGGGCGGAGTAAGGATGGGGATGTGCAGACTGGAGGCAAAGCTGTGCTTTCTTGCCCTAGCTTTGCTTTTCTATACTCACAATATTTACTTTTTCTTTTTTAATCAAATGTTGTTAGGGAAGGGCCTGAGATTTTCGTGTTTATCAAGGAGGCCAGGGTGTGGTTTGTCCAGTTACGGGAGCTATCGATCCGAGGTTATGAAACGTCAGCCCTACGCCCTGCCTTTACCCACCGGCTGCTCCCTCCGGATCTGTGCTGAGGAAACGCGTGCTTCTCTTCCTGGACCAGTTCAAAGGGCACGTCTGTGATGCCTGCCCACATGTTTTTCTTCTTCCTCAGCAGAACTAACTGCCCACTCCCTAAGCTCCACAGCACTGTGTCCACAGCTCTGAAGGGTAATTATTTTGTACTTGCTCTGTTTCCTCTCAGACCAGGCAGGACAGTGGGTGGCTTACTTAGCCAGCTCAGGCCGCCATTGCAAAATGCCATGGACCGAGGGGCTTTAACAACAGGATTTTATGTTCTCATAGTTCTGGGGTCTAGAAGTCTGAGATCAGGGTGTTAGCATGGTCAGGTTTAGGTAGGAACTCTCTTCCTGGCTTGTGGTGTCCACCTTCTTGCTGTGTCCTTACACCGTAGAGAAAGAGAGAGTGAGCAAGCTGTGTGGGGTCTCTCCAAAGGGCACTAATCCCATCAGGCCAGGGTTCTACCCACATGAGCTCATCTAAACCTACTCCCAAAGCCCCATCTTCAGTGTATGGGGTGGGGGTGGGAGGGCAGGGGAGTTTGTGCAAACATTCGGTCCATAACACTCAGTAAACATTTTTAAATAAAGAAAGAAGCTATGCTTCCTTAAATTCCCCTTGACTGAGGACCAGACTGACTCCAGCACGGACCCACCTTTCAAAGTCAGAGACACAGAAGAAGTCTAGCAATTTGCTACAATGTTGATGTCAACTGATCTTTGCCACTGGTTTCTTTGCCACAGATTGAGAAAGTCAGTCCCCGAAGAAATTCCAGGGGACTTTATTCATGCCTTATTCATCTAGCCTGTGCCTAGAATCAAATAATTGCTTATGAGATCATTGTGTCCATTCAGAAAAGATGTATTGGTCACCTACTGTGTGCCAGGAATCGTGTTGCCCTCCAGAAGCCCCCTGTCTGGTGGGAATGACAGTAGGGCAGTGTGGCAGCTGTGCTATGAGACAGCCCATCGGAGGAGCCGCTAGCCCAGCCTGGGAATTGGAGGAGGTGTCTTAGAGAGGGGACATCTGAATGGGCTCTCTGAAGACAAGGAGGGGTTAGGCAGGCAAAGGGCCAGGAGAAGATGTTCTAGGCAGAGAAAGCAAGCCGGAAGCCAGGCAGAACAGGGTCCCACTGGGAACTGCAAGTAATTACTGAAATTACTGAGAAGTCAGTATGTGCCAGCTAGTGCTGTTCCCAGCTCTGGGGTGATAGCAAAGTAGAAAACAAAGACCTGCCCTCAAGGAATGTAAGGTAAAATATACTTGAATGGGCACCAGTGCGGGGTTGGTGGGTGGGGAGGTGGTACCTTAAAAAAATAAGGTACATGAAAAGTGAAATAAATAATTGATAGCATTGTGTTCAACCTCATCTTTTCAGGGGGGTACTATTTTCTTTAAGTAGGCTCCACACCCAATGTGGGGCTTGAACTCACAATCCCAAGATTAAGAGTCACATGCTCTACTGACCGAACCAGCCGGGCACCCCACCAGGGGGTGCTTCATAAAATGACAGTTTATTCTCTCTCTCTCTTTAAGTAAGCTCTATGCCCACGGGAGGCCTGAGCTCCCAACCCTGAGATCAAGAGTCACAGGCTCTACCATCTGAGCCAGCCAGGTGCTCCAACAAAATAACAGTTTGAATGTGCTTTTGAGCCCCCATGCCATTGTTTTGAGGATGCATTCCTCCCTTCTTGGGGGCACCTCTATAATTCCCACAGTCTCGGGGCTTTCAGTCCTAGTGACTCTGCCCCTTAGAGAGAAAATCAGAAAAGCTGAGGAGCCCCCGGGAGGGTTGTGTTTGACTCTGTTATTGCTGCTGCCTCCAACAGTGCCTCTGCTGACCTGTGGGAGTCTGAGGCGGAGCTCATCCGGGGCAGAAAGTGTCTCCAGGACGGAGATCAGGCAGGGGGAAGGGAAGAGGTCTCCTTTCCATAGGGTCACCCTCAGCGGGGGATGCTATGGGCCACCGTGGACCTCAACCCCCAGTGTCTCCGGTCCTGTGAAGACCATAGACAGGCGTGCATGCACATGCGCACACAGACATACAACTTCAGGGGCCAGGAACTCCCAACCTAAAGCCACATGCATTCTGGGATCCAGCATCTTTCCCCGGGAATCCCGCCCTGGAGCAGGGAAGTCCCCCACCCCCTCCTGCCCTGGGACTTTCTGCAGGGACCATGAAGGAATAGGAGTCCTCTGTGGTACGTCAGTAACAGCCAAATAGTCAGAAAATTGCCACAGGGCTCACCCAGTAAGTATTGGATGTTGACTGGCCGGACACGAAGAGGTCGTCCATTCTCTACCCCTCTCCTTCCTCTGTGGTCTCTTGGTTCCCTGGAGAGCCCTGCAGCTCCCTGACTCTCCTGACCACAGTGTGACCTGAAGTCCCTTCTTTGGGACAGTTGTGCACTTGCAGCCGAGAAAGGCAGTGTATCTAGGATGACAGAAGCTGTCAAATGCACAATTCCAGAGCTGGGGGCAGCTCTGTCTCGAAGACAGGACGAGGCTGCAGAGAGAAAAGGCACCAAAGCCTCAGAGTGGAGAAAAACAGAAAGGACAGACAGCGAGAGGTCACGTGGGGTGCAGGTCTCTGGTTCCCACTAGATCTGACCGTCCTGTGGACCGGACCACGGAACCTCCCTCTGCCTAAGCTACTTCGTGTGCGTTAGGTAAGTCTGTCCCTCCTAACTAGGATGACCAAATAATGTGTTGTCCAAACCAGGACAGTTTGAGAATGAAAGAGGTCACTAGTAATGATTACTCGGGGTCAGTAGTTATAACCTGGGCCAGTCCCGGACAGACCCTCCCTATAACTGACGGATGCGGGGATGGGAGAGATCAATCAGTCCAGCATCGAGGTGCGGTGGGCGGGGCTGTGAACATGGAGGGGATACCGGCCCGGGTAGGTATGGAGCTAGCAGCTGCCGAGCTGTGGCCAGCTAGCTTTTCCTCCCTCCCCTCTGCCCAGCCACACTGTCACTACAGCACACAGAAGAAAGCACCGGGTCCCAGCCTTGTTTCAAAACTGCATGGGTTCTTATGGGGATAACCCCACAGGTCGGGAACTGGACTTGTCCCTGTCCTAGCCGTGGAGCTCAGTAAAGATCACGTACTCTCCTCTGTGTACCCCAGTTTCCTCAACCCAGAAAAAGAGAGGGGAAAGAAAGCTGTTGAATGGCAACAATGCTGTCCCCATGGGCTCTGCTCTCCTGTTGCAGATGTCACTGCCTTCTGAAATATCACCTGCCTGTGACTTTTCTCAGACCTCCCCTCCCAGGTTACTTTGACCATGAGCAGCCCTCCGCATCTGAGCTGAAGAAGACAAGGAGGCAGTGTCTCCTCCTGCCTAGGCTCTGGGGAAAGTGAGTCCTACTTAGGAAACTAGGCACAAGCTTGTTGGTGGTAAGAAAGAGTCCACTGATGGCCACATGCATGACCCAGCCCCTCCACCCCTGTCCCCCAAACTCCTCTGGTACAATTTGAGGAATCACACAGGTCAGCTCTCAGGACAAGCAGGAAAAAGGAGATACCCACAGCTTCTCTTAGAGCCAAGCTGTTTCCTCTATGCTGTCCTGGTCTGAATCCCAGGAAATGTACACCCCGAGGGTGGTGACAGCTCTGTCCCCCAAGGTCACTTAGGGTGAGCCGTCAGGGACTATCAAGTCTCAGCCCCAGAGGCTGCATTCCCGGGGATAAATGAACCAGTACTCTGGCTTCTCGAAACATCCCTCCCTCTTAGTCTTCTACCCTTTGCCCTCAGCAAGAGTGAGAGAAAGGTGTGGCCAGTGTGGACTTTGCCACAAGAAGGACGGTTGCTTCTAGGAGTGTCAAGATGGAAAGATGTCTATGAAACCAGCATGGCAGACTTCCAGTCCAGTTGTCCATCCCAAGGGGCATAGGCCTTTCCCTGAACCTTGAAAGAATGCAAAAAGTTGTGGAAGCTAAGCAAAAGTCCATAGCCTGTCCGGGCAATTCAAATTTGCTGGTCTGGAGCAGAAGAGGGTTGCCACAGAGGGCAGACAACTCAGTTGCCACATAGGAGACCACTGCGAGTACAGACCCCTGTTTCATCCCTGATGGAGGGTCTGTAACAATTGCAGCCTGGAAAAAAAGGTCCCTGAGTTCCCCCAAACCTGTGCCTGGCTCCAGCCTCTCCTGCTCCAGCCAGGCTGAGTTGCCTGGGACACACCTTTCATTCAACCACTGACTGCACTAAAACTTTAGTTAGGGCTTTTGGCTGTCCATCTGTCACCCTTGCCACTCTGGGGCTCTGACCTCTGACCTCCCTAGCATGGGGACTGACCATGTCTCCCAGATCAGACCCTGGACTCCAGGCAAGCCCATACTCCTTACTCATTCTCCTCTCTTCCTGGCATAGAGCTCCCTGCCCTGTTCAAACTCTGCCTGTCCTTCAAACCAGACTCTTCCTTATAAGCCTTTCCTGAGCATTTCAGCCGCCACTAATCTCGTTTACTATCCACGTGGCTAATGTAATCATTGGTTTTAATAGGGTTCAGGGTAGGCGGCCCCAAGGTGTGCCTCTCTTGCATAATAATTATTTTGAATTAAAGTTACTTAGGAAACAGCCGGTGTAAAAAGGACACTCTGACCTTCCTCTGTCCCCCTAAAAGCCGTAAATAAATTTCCCAGGTGAAGTGTATTTCTCTGCCCCTGGAAGGCAGAAGGTATCCTTATTGCCAGAGATAGGGAATTCAGGGTCGAGAAGGTTGTACAAACAAACTGGTTAACTTACTACACCAAACCCAAAGTTGTTGGTCTTGTCAACTCTTCACAAAATTATTATTTGTCTAAAAGGTTTAGAAGCTGTCTGCTTGAGTCACTTTTTGGGGTCTCTTATCTTTGGGACCCCAGTACTTACAAATTACATTAAATTTGGTTGGTTGGGGTTTTTTCCTGTTAATTTCTCTCTCATTGCAGGGAGTGTCTCAGCCAAGAACCTGGAAGGGTGAAGGAAAATGTCTTTTTCCATCCCTGCAGTCTGGTGCAGACACATTTCCTAGTGCAGTGGCCTGTGGATCTGGTCGTCTCAGTTTCAGAGCACGCAGGACAGAAGCTACCCTCGGCTCCTTCACATTCCTACTCCCCCACCATGGTGCTTAAGCGAGTACCAAACTTGTCGTTGGTGTTCGATCCGCTCCTGGGATGGTTTGCTCCCCAGACTGAGCAGAAACGCTTCCGTTTCTTTTGGTGTCATCTAATCTTTTCAAAGTTGAAGATCCCCACCTGAGATGAGTGTTAGTCTGAATGTTTGCTGGACTGAGGAAGCAGATGATGACGGAGGCTCTGGATGACTTAGCTTTTATTTATCCCAACAGCGATTACCCAGCGTGAGAGACAGTCATGCCTGTGTGCGCAGGAGACTAAGAGCAGCCAATGAGCACCGTAGAATGTTTGCTGCAGACATGGTTCAGGAACTCTTTGCTATAAATGTGCAGCAGAGTAGCTTCATGGTTCCCGGACTGGGAACCAGTGGGGGATGCATTCAACACAATGCCAGCAAGTATAGAACCCATGCATCTTCCTCTCTGCTGCCAAACCCTGATGGCATTTAAGCTATTTTGTAAAACAAGTGGATGGATACAACCCAAAGAGTGGTTAGAAGGAACTCATATACTCCTAATGATGGTATTAGTGATATTATTGAGTGCTGTTGGCTGGGTGATTTGGGTCACTTTGTTCTGTATGATTTAACCCTCATAGGATGCTATGAGCCATCATTATTCCCAGGAGAAAACTGGGAGTGGGAGTCATCATAGAAATGGGGAAGGAGCCAAGCTTTGTGTTCGGGTAGATAAGGTGCAGAATAGCAACAACAGATACGCAAAGTGTGGTCTATCCATGCAATAGAATACTATTTAGCTGTAAAAAAAGGAATGGAGGGCTGATTCATACTACGGTGTGGACAAACTTTTATTTTTTTAAAGATTTTATTTATTTATTTGACAGAGATCACAAGTAGGCAGAGAGGCAGGCAGAGAGAGAGAGGGAGAAAGCAGGCTCTCCGCCGAACAGACAGCCCAATGCGGGACTCGATCCCAGGACCCTGAGATCATGACCTGAGCCGAAGGCAGAGGCTTAACCCACTGAGTCTATAGTCACATCGGGCTGCTGCGGCAGTGCACAACCCCTAGCTTGCTTCTTCAAACCCCTCAACTGTCACGATTGCAACTCATACCTTCAGCCTGTGGCCAGCTCGAATGACAACTCAGCTCACCTCTATGAACTTTTCCTCCTTGCTCCATCCCCAGGGAAGCCAGGTGGCCCACTGGGAGGTAGTAGGTCAGCCTCAATCAGGAGGCCATTTTGTCAAGCTTGCCCCGGGGATCCTGGGTAAATTACTGACTGGCACAGGGCACACAACCCATGACATACTCTCCAAGATGAACTCATACAATTTCTGGTTTCTGTGTCAGCTTTTTTTAAAAACCGCCTTAAATCTCTGAAGGCAGAAAGTAGATTAGTGGTTGCCTAAGACTGTGGGTGGGGAGGGGAGTTGGGGCAAAATGGGGAGTGTCTCCTAATAGGTACCAGGGTTTCTTGAGAGGGTGTTGAAAACGTTCTAAAGTCAATTGTGGTGATGGTTGCACAACTCTGAATGTACTGAAAAAACTCTGCACTTCGAACAGGTAACTTATATAAGCACATGAATTACAAATCTCAATAAAACTATTGTTGAAACAAATAGACTCATTTTTTTCTCCAAAGACAATTCAACATTGACAATCCCCTCTATGTAGACAGAAGTACCCACCAATACCCTCACCCTATCTCTCTCTACTTAGCATTCAAGGACCAATTAGAGTCACCCCCTCCAAATTTTTTTAAAAGATTTTATTTATTTATTTGACAGACAGAGATCACAAGTAGGCAGAGAGGCAGGCAGAGAAAGAGGGGGATGCAGGCTCCCCGCTGAGCACAGAGCCCAATGTGGGGCTCAAACCCAGGGCCCTGCGATGATGACCAGACCCAAAGGCAGAGACTTTAACCCACTGAGCCACCCAGGTGCACCCCCTCCAAATAGTCTTATTATTCATTTGGTTCTTCTACCTTCTACTGTCACTGGTAGGCCACAGTGTACTACCACATGGCTAACAGCCAGCTCTGTAGGGGGCAGAAACTATCCCTCGGCCAATGTCAGGCTATCTGCCTGATGGCTGAGGCAGACTTGGGAAGTGCCTAGCATAGCGCCATTAGGTAACCCTTCTACCATATAGACATTAATAACTTCAGGATCATAGTAAAACATCAAAAGGTGGTTGAGAAGGCATGACTTTTGAGTGTGTATCACCTTGGAGTGTTTCCATCATCTTTATGATGAGTTTTGAGTGTGTGCCTTTAATTTACTTTGTTGTACATTTATATATCTTAATTTTAAATAATGGCTGCTTTTAACCATGGCTCACAAAATCCCTCAAAATTTAATAATTGGCTCCTACAAGCTTATATGAGCCAGCTCCAGCATCCCACCTTTTCCATCCTGGTCGTGCTTGCCCTTTTGTGGAAGGACAACATTTCCTACAAGGCAGCCTGGACACTCCCAAGAACAGGGACAGTGTCTATCTTGTTGGTCATTGAATCATCTGTGGGGCTCGGTGGCCAGCAGCTCGAGACAGGCTCAGGACATGCTTGCTGGCTGACAGCAAGGGGGCTGTCTTTGAACCACCGCAGCAATTAAAGTGTGCTCGCCAAATCAGAGGCTACTCAGCAGTGGAAAATAATGGAATAAGACAATAATTAATGCAAATGGGTCTTAAACCTATTCATTTTTTATAAGGTAAATCAAAATGAAAGATGCACTGGACTCTCTGCATTTGGGGTCTCTCTGCATTTGGGGGCTAATGGTAGAGGAAGATGAAGGAAGATGAGGAAGACCAGAGGAGTCTGTATGCAGGAAGTAGTTTTTTTTTTTTTTTTAAGATGTTATTTATTTAACAGAGATCACAAGTAGGCAGAGAGAGAGAGAGGAAGGGAAGCAGGCTCCCCACTGAGCAGAGAGCCCCATGAGGGGCTCCATCCCAGGACCCTGAGATCATGGCCCGAGGCGAAGGCAGAGGCTTTAACCCACTGAGCCACCCAGGCGCCCTGCAGGAAGTAGTTTTAAAAGAATTAAGGCAAAGAAACTGGCCTGCCTTCTGACCTACTAAAGAGAAGGAAAAAATTAAGCAGGGAGATGACTTGGCAGAGGACCAGTGTTTCCAAACTCTTTTTAACACGTGCCCTTCACCGATAGGCATCAAAATGCCCCCTTTTCCCCAGAGATTGTGATCTGTCCCCCTAGAAAAATAACCATTGCCTTTGGATGACAACCTCGCATACTCAGGACTCCTGGGTCTCCCCAGAGGCCCGGGGCGATTTGCAATTGCATTTAGGAAAGGGGAACATTTTTGGTGGCATTAGCTGTTTTTTCCGATGACCCCCTCCCCATGCTCGCCACCCCCCACTCCCCCCAAGCCAGGAATCAGGACAGCCCAGGACTTGCAGACGCAAAAGCTGGGTTCCCAGGCTGCGCCTGCCCTGGGAATTGCTGTCCTGCCTTCACAGGTCCCCACCCCACCCCGCTCCCCAGGCTCAGTTTCCCCACCGCCAGCTCTCCCATCTTTAACAAGAAAATTAGATGGTTCTAAAGTTTCTTCTCAGCTCTAACATTTCATGAGCCCAAGTTCAGTTTTCATCCTGACCTAGATTTTAAAGATAATGTACTTAAAATATTACAAAATGTGAAAGTGATCAGTTATCTCCTCCGCTTGGCAGTGTCATCGCTGGAAGTGCATTGGTGGGCGTGGGTGGGCTATTTTGGTGCCTGGATGCTCAGAAGAGGAGGAAGAGAGGGTGGAGAGATTACCAATTCAGTAACCTCCTCACGACTTCTGAGGCCAAGTCGATGCTTGTCTTGAATGCCTAATCCAAAGAGCTAGGAGTTGTGCAGGTGTGTTAGAAGAGTGATTAAAAATAGTTGCCGCTTTCCTTTACTGACTGCCTACTGAGGGCCGTGGACTTGACATGACTCTCTCTGATTTGCAAAACAAGCTCTCAAAGTGGGCAGTATGATCCCCGTTTTATATAAGTGAGCAGTGAAGTAACTTGCCCAGGCTTCCCTCGTTGATGGAACCAGGATTCAAACTTGAGTCTGATGCCAGCCAACACCTGTCTTCTTCCACTCTGCTGGTGGCTATAAAGTGCAGTCCCCAGAGCAGGGGCAGCAGCATCCCCTGGGAGCTTAGGTATGTAAATTCCCTAGGTCTTCTGAATCCAGAAGTCTGGGGCTGGGGCCCGGAAAGGCCTCCATGGGATTCTGATGGATGTAGGGTTTGAAAACTCCTCTATGATGTTAAGCTGACCCTTGCCAGTAGCTTGGTTCAGCAGTCTCACCGTGGAGATCCTCAGAAAGCCAACATTTCTGATGACCTTGCAGTTATATGACCGGGACATTGGAAAATCATCCATTCCCTGGATAAGGGGTAACAGCCTAACACTTTAGGGGTGTTCTAAATGCCACAGAAATCCTAAAGTTGGTTTATTGAAGCATCCTTGAGTCAAAGATAAACTGAGTCAAAGTCAGAATTAGCTGCCAGGGATCATTTTTCTAATTTGACTTCCTGGCTCAAAAAAAAGGTGGGGTGGGGGGAAGACCAGCACTCCAGAATTCCGGGTGCTCTCTGAGAGAAAATGGATGGATTCCAGAAGGAGGTGATGGGGTGAACTGAAATTTCTCCCATTGGAATGAACTTTTGCCTCATGTCTAGAAGAGGACTTGCCTCTTTTTAAGACGAGTAGATCATAAGGTGTAGAATTTTGCATGTTGATTCCTACATGGAATGGTTGCTCAGACTCACGGTTCCTCTCTCTGGAGCTGGCAACAGTAGGCTAAAGGAAGATGTCTTTGGAAGTGGGAGACAGACATGACTTATAGAGGAGCAGGGGTGTCGTTGGCAGAATAAGGAGGGTCAGTAGACTTTGGGTAAAGCTTGGTGGGCTCACAGGTGCACGCACAGAGGATAGAGTTGGAGGATGGTGGATGGGCTGGGAGATTTGTGCATCTGCTCCCAGGGATGAGAAGGTGCTGTGGCCCCTGGTTCTTGATCTTGAAGGTGCACCTTTCCCTCCTGCTAAAGGAAGAACCACCAAATGTTGGGGCTTGGCCGCCTGAGGGGAGCTGTGGCCAGTAACTAAAGTCTTCATGCACCTGCCCCACGCTGACGCCAGCACAGATGAAGTTACTGGGAAAATCCTCACACCGCATCGGCTGGCTTCATTTCAGATTCCTGGTCTCAGACTGCAAATGGGCCATCAACACTACCTCTCCTCCTGTTGGCTTGCTTTGCTTCACTCTCATACAAGTATTGTGCCTTTTCCTCCCTCCTCCTCCCCACTCTCCATCCCAGCTTCTACTGCTGACCGAGGCCGCGTGTTTGGTCGGGAAAATAGAAACCAACAGATGGAAACTCCCTCCTTTTGCCACCATCAAGTGTACACATCTTCCTACATCTTCTTCAGCAACACCCTTCTCTTTCTTCTCTTACACTGGAGCAAGTGTTTCTACTCCTTCCAAAGGCAAATCCCTCAGCCCGTGGTCTGTGTCCTACTCCTTCTTGCTTATCCCAGAAAATCACATCTTCTCTCTCACTCTCTCTTTCTCTCTCTCTCTCTCTCCTTCCTCAGCAACTTTTCACTCTACCCTGGATCATTGCCATCAATCTATAGATCTCTGCTGTGTCTCATATGTATATAGAGAGTTTTTAAACTTTCAAATATAAGAATAATAATATACATGTGTGAAAACAAAACTCACGTATACATGTATGTGTGTATGTGTACATATGCATATATATATACACACAAAACTGCATATAACTTGTGAGTACATGACTCTTAAAGACAACAAAGGTTATTCCCATTGGCCCCGCCTCCCACCTCATTCTGGCTCTCCCCTTGTGCCCCCCATTCTCTCCTCTCGTCCCTCTAGCTTCTGTTCCTACCACTCCACAGAGCAGTAGTTCTCAATCTGGTGCATTTTTGTCCCCCAGGAGAAATTTGGCAATGCCAGGAAATATTTTTGGTCTTCACGACTCAGGAGAGGGGTCCCCTGGCCCCTAGCAGGTGCAGTCTAGGGATGGGGCTTAACAAGCTACAGGGCACCGGACAGCCCCCCACCATGGAGAATTATCTGGCCATGAACGTCAATAGTGCAGCCACTGAGAACCCCGCTTCAGAGACTGCTCTTGCCAAGGTTCCCAGGAGCTCCCATGATGCCAAGTCTGAGCAACTATATTCCATGCTCAACACACCAGGCCCCTCTCTCCTGGATTCTGTGACGCTTCTTTCTCTTGGTTTTCCACCTATGATTTGGGCCATACCATTGTACGTTCTTCTTCTGCCTGACATAGTCCTGGGCTTTCTTCTCATATTTCTCTTCCCCCCTGTTTTCCGAATTGGCCCATCCAGTGGCTTTCCATTATTCGCATGCAAGCTCTGGAGCCAGCGGGTCTGGCTCAGATGCCAGCTCTCAGCTTCCCAGCTGTGTGACCATAGTAACAATTTCTTCTCGGTTACTGGGCAGCCTTAGTCTCTTCTTCAGTAAAATGGGGATAATAATAGCACTTACTGCGCTGGGCTGTAATCACTGAAAGAGGAAAACAAGTAAAACTCAATAGTATAAATGCACATCAATTGTGATTGTTGGTATTTCTGACTCTGTGACATGAAAATCGCATGTCTTTTTTTCCTTTTGACCAGAGAGCTCAAAGATACTAAGGACTCACCAGATCAAATCAACACAGGGGTCAAGTTCAATCTGATTCCAAACAGAAGCACAGTTTGAGCATGAGATGTGTGCCAGGCACAGAACTCGGGCTAGGAATTCCTGCTCTGTAGGGCTGACTTGCACGGGGGACACAGGAAACACTCACAGAAAAGTACAACGAAGAGATAGCTAGGGTAGGATGGGCGCCAATTACCGGAAGACCACGGTTGTCAAACAGGATTCCGTGAAACTGATTGGTTGCAGGCTTTTCAGGTAGGTCCTCAAACTCTTGATTTCAGACACCCCAGGGTACTCATCATTGATGGTCCTCAAACTCTTGAATTCCAATGTCTGTATTTTTTTCTATTGAGGTAGTGCTGACACATAACATTTTCGTTTGAAATGCACAGTGCCATGATTCCATATTCAAATTCCCATTTCAACATGTACATTAAATTATTTTTTAAAACTGAGATGTTTTATTTATTTATTTATTTATTTATTTAATGTAATCTCTACACCCAACGTGGGACTTGAACTCATGACCCTGAGGTCAAGAGTCACATGCTCCACTGACTGCACCAGCCAGGCACCCCTCTTTCAACTGTAAAAAGAAGAACACACTCATGGGCAGGTTGCGGGCTAAATTTCAAGATGGTAGAGAGCATCGACACATTGAGTTTTGTCTCAGGTTGACAGATTTTCGTCCCGACTGAGGAAGTCAGTGTCTCCTTCCATCTCTATTTCATAAAAGAAAATCTTCATCCATCTAGAGAAGAGTTGCAAGAGGAACTATTTTGCTTAACAGCTTTTTTGGCGTTATAGTTCATATACCATACAATTCACGCATTTACAGTTTGAGGTGTTTTCTTTTAATAGTTATACTTTGCAACTGCTTACCTAGGCAAATCAGATTCTGCGGAGACTGTACAAAGAAAATAGGGGTGCCTGGGTGAAACAGTCAGTTAGGCATCTGACTCTTGGTTTAGGCTCAGGCTGTGCTCTCAGGGTCATGATTTGGGAGCTCCACCTTGGGCTTGACACTCAGCGTGGGGTCCACTTAAGCTTCTTTCTCTCCCTCTCTCTCTGCCCCTCCCACTTATGCTCTCTCTCTCTCTAAAACAAATAAATAAATAAACAAATAAAAAAATTTTTTTTAAAGAAAACACAATAACAAAGTAAAACGAGGGTGCTGTGGGGTGATGCCCACAAGTGTCCATAATATCAATTTTCAGATTTTTATGTTCAAGTGAACCCAAAGATTTCTTTTTTTTTCAATTTTTTCAAGATTTTATTTATTTATTTGAGAGAGAGAGAGAATGAGAGCATGAGAAGGGGGAGGGTCAGAGGGAGAAGCAGACTTACCTGCCAAGCAGGGAGCCCAACGCGGGACTTGATCCCAGGACTCCAGGATCATGACCCGAGCCGAAGGCAGTTGCTTAACCAACTGAGCCACCCAGGCGCCCCTGAACCCAAATATTTCTGGTGGCTGCCTTTCTAAGTAATTACATAAAGCTGAATGTAGAACATGATTTCATACTAACTAAAAACCTTCGTATATGTGCCTTATATGTTGAAGTTGCCCATAAGAGATAGACGAAGAGATTTAATTTAGCAAATATTAATCCAGTATGGGCCACAGACTGGGGCTCGTTCCAGGTTTTGGGATTCAGCCATGAACAAACAGACACCAGGCCCTGCTCTCACGAAGCTTAGATTCTAGTGCAGCGACCGGAGAGAAATACATGAGAGGATGCATCGGATGGTGAGACATGCTAGGAAAAAACAAAGCAGGCCGTGAGGGGTCAGGAGCTGAGCAGGGGAGGGTGGGAGACGGGGAACTGGCCAGGGAGGGGTCATACTAGTGCAGGATCCGACCCCGTCTTCATGTGAAATTTTGGTATTTTGCTCATCATGAGTTTTCTTCCATTAATTTTCATTTTTCGTTTTTACTCAGTACTTTCCGTTACTGAGTTCTTCGGTGCCCTCTTAAATTTTATACCCTGGTTTATACCTCAGAAGCAGGGTCTGTGTAAATATGATCACAGTCACGCCAGGAAGGCTAAGATGCCTGGCTAAGTCTTCAGACTTTACTCTGTGGTCTTTGGAAAGGGCACTGGAGGGTCTGGAACAAACAGACGACGTGACCAAAAATACCACCTGGGGGCTATTGGTCTGCAAGTCGTGTGGAGAATGAGCGGAAATGACCAGCGTGCCGGGACCAGTTCGGGGAAATGTACTGTGAATTATCTGGGGATGCTGGAGCAGCAGGCAGTGGAAAGGAAGGCTGGTGGCCCCATGCCCTTCGTGTGTCTTTGCCTGCCCCTAAACCAGCCCCAGAAGTCAAGCAGCTGAGCAGACACAATGGATCCCGGCCTCTTGCCTCTTGCCTCTTTCTGTTTTTCGTATGGTTGATCTGTGCAAAACAGGAAATTCTGCCGTGACAATGGCTTTATTTGCGGCTGAGAAATGCAATTTCGAGAACTCTAAAAACCAGCGGCCCCTTGTGTAGCAGGTCAGCCATGGTTATGGACTCTCCTCCCTTTCCAACAGGGGCCGAGATCCGCCCCCCCCTCCGCCCCCTGGCTCTGCCAGCGAAATTAACTCAAGAGCTGCTCTGTCCCTAAGACAGGGGATGAGGCGACTGAGCCTTTCGGGAATTCCCAACTGCATGGGGCCCTGGCACCACAGAGGAGAGGGGCTGGGCTGAGGGCCAGGCAGGCCCTGTGAAGGCAGGGAGCTTTACAGGGAGGTCGCAGGAAACCCTCCCCCACCCCAGGCTTTGGTCCTAGATAAAAGGTTCAATGGGAGGTAGAGCTTTGGGCTGGGGAAACTCAGAGAGGTAAGGTAATTCAATTCGTGGAGAAGGAGGCAGACAGGAATGTGCCGTGGGCCCCAAGGGTCCGGGCCTCCAGACCCTTCAGCAGCAACTTCTAGTCCCTGTTCAGTGGACTTGGAATTTCCGGCTCTGATTCCTCCTGGTGGACTCACTCCCTGGTCACTGTCTAAAATGAGACTTGACATTCTTTTGCAGACTAGTCTTTTGGAATCAGAGTCCAGTTTGAAACCTGCCTGTGGCTTCCTAGCTGTGTGACCTTGTATAGGTTGCTTGGCTTCTCTGAGCCTCAGTTCCTTCATGGAGTTTACGTGACAAAACCCAGCAAGAGTCAAATCCCTGCTTCTCTGCTTGGTGTCCCTAGGATGGTGGGCCAGACACTTCGCCCTTCAGAGCTTTGATGTTCTCGTTGCTGGGAGGGTGTAAATGTAGAGCTTATTGCACTTGTCCGGATCAAAGGAGACAAACCCCTAAATAAGATAAAACATGAACATGGCAAATAGTAGAAACTCAGTAAGCAGTTACCGTGATTACTGCTATGGTTGGAAGTTGTAGCTCTTATAACGTAACTCTGGAATAAGCTGCAGCAAACATGGGAGCAAGTTGAATTTCAGGGCCCCAGTGAGATATCCTTTAGAACTCTCCTCTGGCTCCCCTTGACTGACCCAGCCAAGCGCTGACAGAGCACCTACTACGTGCCAGTCCCTGTGTTAGGAACAGGGGGACCCGGCAGCAAAACAGATATGCTTCCTGCTCTCGTGCAGCTTAATGTCTAGTGGGAAAATCAGAAAAGCGAATAATTTTATGAATTTAGAGTTCCCTAAAGTGATTTGAAGGAAGAATCTAGCAGTTAGGAGAAATTACAATAGAAGGTGCCAGCTTGGTCGAGGAGGCCAGGGACACTTTCAGAGGAAGTAAAGGTTGATATGAGATCTGCTGATGAGGGATGTGATGAAGCCAGCCCTGTGTTCCTCCTTGGTCCTGCGGGGCTGTGACGCCTGGAGGTCTTCATACCTTGGCTCCCCTATACTCTGGGCGCCTCCTCTGCCAGGTGTTAGGTGCAGTCTGTAATACCCAGGGATCTCCCTCCCTGCTCTCCCTTCCAGGAGTCGAGCAGATGAGACATCAGAGTAACAGGTGCACTTTGCAGAAAGGAGAAGTTGTATGATGCCCGAGAAGACAGAAAGGCCGCTGGAGACAAGAGCCGACAACCAGAATCCAGGTCCTTCCTGGCTACCTCTGTGGACGCAGCAGACAGGGATTTGCATGTTCCCTGCCTAACCCAGATTCCCCGGGCTGATGTAAAATGAGTGAAATGAGGCCGAGGGTTGCTGGCTGCGGGCCGATGCCGTGTGGTTTCTCCTCGAGGTCTCCGTGGAGCCAGAGCAAGACATGGCCTTTGATCTCCCTTCAGCAGTTGGCAGAAACCTCAGGTTTACCGGAGGCCAGATCTACTTTTGAGGACTGATCCCTCAGCCCCACCACTATCAAGGGGCAGCCACTTCTGGAAGCTTCCTATTAAATTCAGGCTGGGCAAGGCATCTCGAATTCCCATTTCTATTACCCTTCCATGGCCTACCCTTTTCTTAACTTTGGAATAGTGTCATTCACCTGTCATACCATAATCACCTGGGTTTGTTTGTTTGTTTGTTTGTTTGTTTGAGGGGGACTCACATTAGCTAAGCAATTACCAACAATAGCTTGATTATACTCCTAAATTCTTTGGACACAAGCAACTGCTTCTTCCCCCAAGCACGCTCTGACGCTATCGGAACATTGTACTGGTTGCCTCCCCTAGCAGTTTTGCCGCATCTCAATCCCTGAAGAAACCAACTGTAAATATTTGACATTCCTCGTACCTCTGGTAGTCCCCACAGCCTAACCTTCTGGGGCTTTCCATTTCAGCTTTATGCCTCAAGGAAAAAAAAAAAAAAAAAAAAAAACAGAAAGAAAAGGCCAGGGTGTGTTCCAGGCCCTGAAGATCTTTATAAAGATTCTTTATAAATAATCACCGCTTGTGGGATGGGCGTTAGTTAAGGTGTCCCCGCAGTTTAGAATACTAATAAAGGGTTTTGTGTGTGTTTGGTCAAATATAGACATACAGAATTTACCATTTGCACCATGTTTCAGTGTACAGTTCTGTGGCGTCAAGGAGCTTCACAGTGTCGGTGCATCCATTTCCAGAACTTTGTCATCGTCCCAAACACAAGCTCTGTACCCAGTAAACAGAAGCTCCCCATTCTCCCCTCCCCCAGCCCCTGGTAACCACTCATCTATTCCGACTCTACGAATTCGACTCTTCTAAGTACCTCATGGAAGTAGAATCAGGTAATATTTGTCCTTTGTTGTCTGACTTTTTTTCACCTAGTGGAATGTCTTCCAGGTTCATCCATGTTGTGGTGTGTACAGACTTCCATCCTTCTCTAGAGATCCCATTCTGTGTTTATAGGACACGTGATGTTTATCCACTCACCTGCTGGTGGGCACTTGGGTTATTTCCATCTTTGGGTTAGTGTCCAATAAAGTTTAACATGGGCTCTGGCTCCTCTATGACTTAGGACCAATGTGATATCTACCTTTTACTTTTAGTTCATCTGCTAGAAACAGGACGTCCATCAGAGCAACTTCCCACTCTGGGGCTCTGCAGGCAAAGCTGGAGCTGGGGACGGTGAAGGAGGAGCATCTGTGGTCGCTGGGGACCTTGGCAAAGTGACACGGGAGGAGGGTCTGGCTGGTCAGAGGTAGCAGCCTGGTCGGGTGGGATGGCTCAACATGGGGTTCCTGATTCTATAATATAAGAAAACTTCCATTCATTCATTCGAGTAATTAATCCATTCATTCTATTGTTCTCTCACTCATTCATTCCAATATTATTTAACACAGTCATGAGCTCAGACTTCCTGGAGCTTCCAACCATCAGAGGCAGAGAGACAAGCAAAGCCTAAGGGTTTGCGGCTTTGGGAGGAGAAGTACAGCTGGGAACCCAGAGGAGGCACCTGTCCTGTACTCGGGAGCCAGCAAATGCTGTCTGGAGGAAGCTCGCACCTGTGCCAAGGCATCAGGGAAGGGAAGAATTTAGCCGGGGGAGCAGAGGATGGAAAGGGGGAACCAGGCCTGGGAGGGGCACACAAGAGCCCAGAGATGACAGGGAGGACCAGCCGTTGGCCTACATGCGTGTGACTCATGTTTTGAGGTTGGGGGTGCGGAGACTCAGGAGAAGTAGGAGGGGAAGCCACGGATGCGAGCAGGGACCATTCGGTGAGGGAACTCGGGTGGTATTTGGGCTTGATCCTGGAGCAAAAGAGAAGTCAGATGGCTTTGAAGCAGGAGAGGAAAGCAGATCCTGTTCTACCCTTGAGGGAGCCACCATCCCCTGAGCCCTTCCGGAGGCCTCCATGCCTCCCTCGGTGAACCCTCACAACAGCTGGCCTCGGTGAGGGAGGAGGTCCCGGACTCCCCATGGGGGCGGCAGGGTGCTGACACCACCATCCCCTGGGCTCTTCAGCGCAGTCTGTGGAGCTGGATGGAAACGCAGTACCTTGGCCATCTACCTTCTGGAACGGAATCTGCCTTTGAAGGGGATCTGCTCATGGTCCCTGAGCACACTGAGGTCCGAGAAGTGCTGGGGTGATTCCCAAGACTCAGTGCATATTAGAATCTCTGGAACAGTGCTTCGGCCCTACTCCTGGATCACAGTTTCTGGGGCTGCCATTCAGGCATCAGGACTTTTCAAAGTTCCCCCAAGCCCCGTGAATTCCACGTCCTCTTTTTCCAGGGAGGGCAGGCTGACTCCTGCAGGAAGCACCATTGGAGGCTCTGCCACTTTAAGAACCGGAGCTGGCTGCCTGCCCAGGAGGCCGAGGGAGGCCACCCCGCCAGGGCAGGGACCAAGTGAGCACGGGCTGCAGGCTGCCTCGGTCAGCGCGCTGGATCTGGCCTGGGCTCCCAGACCCCTGCCCCGCGAACAGCCCCAGCGGCGGGGTGGCGCGGGCGAGCCGAAGAAAGGGGACCTTTATGCCTTTTGGGGGAAGCGCACATTCTGCGAGGCCGAGGCCGTGGAAACAAAGAGAGGAACTGTTTGTAGCCCTAGTCCCGCTGTCCCAAACCAACAGTAAGTCAGGAGGGTGCAGAACACGACACAGCCCTTCCCCCCAGGACAGCACACATACGCCTCTTCCCCCACCCCCCCTCCCCCCGCACCGCCACCACCCAGGGGCTGTTCCCTGAAATTCTTTCCCCACGGGGTGTTGGGGGGGAGCCTCTGAAGGTCAGGGCTCAGCTCCTGACAGGCAGCACCTGATGACCTCAGGTGTGGGTGATGTTTCTCATTCTGTCCCCCTCCTGCTGGGGCCTGGAGGTCCAATCCACTGTGCCCCAGAAGACCAAGGTCCTGTGAAAGCAGAGAAAGTAAAACTGAAACCTGTCAGTATAACTGTCGATCTTGGGACCTCAGGCTTGCCTGGGACACGGCAGTGAAGCTAATGGCCACAACGGGGGTGGCCATGGGGGCTGTGGCCGGCATGGGGCAGTTGGCCTGGACCTAGGCAGGGCTCTTGAAGGAGGGAAAGGGGCGTGGAGGCAGGAGCCTGATCATCGACTGGAGGCTGAGCTCTGTGAATCCCATTCCAGGCTCTCTCAGGTCTCGCCAAGGCTTATCAGGCTTGTCTCCGTCTCCATTGGGGGCTGCAGTGACAGGCTTCGGACCTTGTGCCATGCACCACCAAACGCTAAAGGCAAAGCCTTGTGACTTTGGAGTGTCTCTTCTCTCATGTTATCTGTGTCTCCCTGCCCCCCTCCTTCATTGTGGACAATTGAGAGCTAACTGTAATCCGCCTTGCTTCCTGAGACCGTGTGCAAAAATTATCATGCGTTGGGGGCGGGTAGCAGGTTGAGATTCTGTTGGCAGAAAGGAGAAGGTTGGCATTGATTGGCACGCAGAGGAGGGAAGCTGCTTTGTGTCTTCAAGATCACTGGGTATGCTCTAGAAGGAAGGGAAGGGGAGGTCTGAGAGTAGGGAGCAAAGAGAAAGCTGGCTTTACCAGGGGGTGGAGTGGAGATGAGGAAGAAGGAAGAGGAAGGTGGCCTGGGGTGAAGGGCAGGGCAGGGTCGGGAGCCGACTGTGGCTTGTCCAAAATGATGGTGAAGCATCTGAAAGAGCCAGATATGACATCTGGCAGCAGGGCTAAGTCCCAGAGATCAGTTGCTGGCCTCTGAGGTGTTTTATTTATTGATTAATAGGAACTTCCTTGGAAAATGGGGAGATTTCATGTTTGACTCTGAGAGGCCTGGACACCAGACTTACACAGCAGTCCCCACTCACATGCAAACACATTGCCTGCCCCCCCCCGCAACTCCCCAACCTCTGTACCTGTCCAGTTCCCATGGGCATTGCAAATTGTTGCTACTCCTGCTCTTGATAATAATGATTCTTTTATATCGAGCCTTCTACTGAGTGTGTGGGCATGGGACTGTGTGTGTGTGTGTGTGTGTGTGTGTGTGTGTGACTGCATGCGTGCACACCAGGCACACAGGTGTGCTCTCTTTCAATGAATTTCAATTAATCTCTCCCCTTTTCCGTTGAGGGTGACAGATGCACAGAACCAGACATACCCCTCTCCTTTGCAGATTCCACAGCCTTTCCAGGCGATCTGCCAAATTGCTAGATGACATTTGCTTTAAAAAAAATTTGAGTGCATTTTCTTTCTTTTTTTTTTTTCTTTTTAAGATTTTATTTATTTGACAGAGACACAGAGAGAGAGGGAACACAGCAGGGAGAGTGGGAGAGGGAGAAGCAGGCTTCCCGCCGTGCAGGGAGCCTGATGGGGGCTTGAACCCAGGACCCTGGGAATCATGACCTGAGCCGAAGGAAGACGCTTAACGACCAAGCCACCCAGGCACACCATGAGTGCATTTTCTTATTTTGATTTTAAGTATTTCCCGGCCTGCATTAAGGTGCTATTTCACCTGTGCCACACTTGGTAGTTTTGAAAGCATTCCTTAAACATATGTGAGTTCATTTTCTCCTTCCAGCAGTTCTGTGAGATTGATAGTTTGGTCCCCTTCCTGTGCTCTCTTGGAGAAAACTGACAGCACAGAAACCAAATGACTTGCCTTGGCCCTGCAATGATTTTGAAGAAAAGTTAGTAAAAGTAAGCTGTGTCCTTTACACTGCATGGAACTAAAGACATTCTGCTCTGAAAAGCATAGTGGCTAAGGGTAGGCTCTCTATCCAGATACTGGTCTGACTACTAGTTAGGCCACTCAGTAGCTAAGCATCTTCAGACAAAGAATTGTATCTCCCAGGGCCTCCTTCTGTCAAATGAGACCACAGCCCTTATCTAAGGAGCACTGGATGGATTAAATGAGATAACATATGCATGGTGTCTAGAACCGTGCCTGGTACACAATAAATTTTTAATAAATATCCCACTGGGTACTCAAACTGTTAGTATCTGTATCTCTGGGAAACGCTCTGTAGGACTTTGGGCACAGAGTAAGTTGTAACCAAAAGACCCCAAAATACATTGTCTCCAAAAGAATAGAAGTGTATTTCCCTTTCACCAGCTGGCCAGGAGGTAGAAGGTCAGTGCAGGACAGGGAAACAACTCTGCTCTATAGGATCATTCAGGAATCCAGGTTCCTTGACCTGTATTTCTTCCCACCCCCTCAGGGCCTAGGGTGTCCCCCTCTTCGCCCTAGTTGTAGCTTCTCAACCATGTCCACCTTCTGTTCCTGCCTGCAGGCAAACAGCCCCCTTCTCGAATACGTCCCTCAGAAGCTGTTCAGGCCCTTCCGCTTGGATCGCTCTTTGACCAGAACTGGGGCACACTTAGCTTCCGGTGAGTCTGGGAAATGTAGTCTGTAGCTGGGCTAACTAAATGTGCCCAATGAACACGTAGGAGTTCTCTTACTAAAAGGAAGAAAGGGAGGGCAGAAATTGAGAGCAGTTCACGGTCATGGGGCCATAACATCCCAGAGGTGCGCTTTGGACTTGCATCTGGAGTGGCTAGTGCCTGCTCAGGCTGCCAGATTCTCAGCCTACCTGAGCTCCACTTCTTAGAGATGCCTGATTTACTCTTGGATTTCTTTAGTGAAATCCAGGGCAGCTCTTGGCTCTACGTTTCAGACAAACACCTCTTGTGGCAGCGTGGTTATCTCCTGCTGGCACGTCAGACTGACTGTCCATTGGGTTGGGCAGCCTTGTCCCCTACCACCCAAACCTCCTAGCAAGGGTGGCATTGGCTCTGTTTATTTGTTTGCTTTTTTCTGGATCTTTCAACAATTTCCCCAACCTGCAATGTCAATTTCATACTCCAGAGAGTCACTATTCCTTGTGATCTTGAGTCCCGGGTATCTGATGAAGGAAAGATCCCAGCTCCTTCCATTCTCCTGGAGTTCACCCTTGCATGCGCGGAAGAGGGAACCTTCTCCCCACATCATCAAAGATTACCCACCAGCCCACAGGGCTGTAATGAAGTGATCAAGCCACACGTTTGGTGGGTGGTTGGGCAGCCATGTGGTCTGGTAGTTCTGTGGTCTTAGAGGTCAACCTCCATGGTGCCTGCGTTTCTGAAAGCGCTGAGTTCAATAGCAACCTGGTTCAATGAAAGGAAGTGTAGATCAACGTTCCATTCTTATCATTGTAAGTAACAGCTTGGATGGGCCAAAAAAGGGAATACCAATGGTAATCCCGTCTCTGGGGACAGAGAAGGTAGTTTGAAGTATATTGCCTAACAGATGAAGGAGGAACTTTGCATGTGTTGAGGCCCTACCATGTGCCAAGCACCTGCTCAAGGCAGACCCAGAGCCCTGAGTAACAAAACAGGCACCCAATGGAGTCTACAGCCTAGCAGGCTTGCTCTGCATTAACCGTCTCATTTAATCCTTATACATTCTGCAAAGCATGTATTTTTCCTATTTTGTGGGCCAAAAATGTGAGCTCAGTAAAGGAAATGGTAGGGACAGTTTTAATCCCATGTCTGCCTGATTCTAAAACTCCTGCTCTTTCCATTTTTATTCTGTCTGCCCCCAGACACTGTCTTTGTTGAAGAGGGACTTGAGCCTACACACAGATGTGACCTGGCCCTGTGCTAAACACCTAGACCAGTTATCGCTATTAACTCAGGGCTTGGCTTCACTTGACTGTGGTGGTTGGGATTTCACTCTAATCTGCATCTCTCTCTCATCCCTCTTGCCCATTTATCCTTCTGTGTGTGTCTATCAAGCTAAATTACCCTGCTTCTTCCTGGGGCTCTGACTGCTATAGGAGGAATTGTCCATCACATCATCTGGACCATTAGAGTCCTGGGCTCCCAAGGCTGCTGGGAAACCCTTCCAAGTGTCCCTAGACCCTCTCCTGTCCCATTTGGTCCTTGGTGTCTCCTCCTGACTGTTCCTTTTCCATCAAGCCCTGTTTGAACCTCCATTGCTTTGTCTGTCATTATCATATTAGAGGATCCAACCTGTCCACTGATAACACTGAACAAAACTGAGGGCCCAAGAAATTCTCAAGATCTTCCCTGGTCATTCCCACAGTGTGTCTCCTACTCTGCTTCTCTGCTCCTGCCACACCAGGAAAGGGGTGCGCCCCTGCCAATGGATGACCTTCTCTGTGTGCCGCTGATGCCCATCTCCCTCAGAAACCTGCCTCTGTGTTCTCTTTCTCACATCATTACCCTCTTGTCTACCGATATTCTCATCAGTCTCTCCTGTCTGAACAGGACTCTGTTCTTGATCCCGTATTTCTCTCTGACTTCTCCCTTCAGTTTCCCTTTCTCTCTCCCCTCACAGCCAAGCTTCTTGAAAGAATTGTCTACACTAGCTGTCAACACTGTCCACCTATACATTCAGACCTCCATCACCCATTGTGATCCAGTATATGTTCCCATGATCAAATGCCAAGATGGATGTCATGAAAGCCAGCCATTCTCCAGGTCCAGCTGGTGTTTTTCTTCCCGGAGGTGACTCCATCTGTCTAGAACATTGGTACTATTGCACACGCCCACATTTTGAGCCTCTCTCTCGAGGTGCCTCTGCTCTCTAGGTTTCCACGTTACTTTGCTGGACACTGTTTTCCATCTCCTTATGGTCTCTTTATGGAGACCTCCTGTTCCACTCATTCCCTGAATGTCCCCTGCACCTCAGTTTCTGACTCACTCCTCTTCTTGCCTTCTCCCTTGGTGTCCTTGGTGTCCTCCCTGCTCTCCATTCTGCCATTGGGTCCTGAATGTCCAGTTTTTCATGGACTGCTGCTGTGGCTGTCCCCAGGCTCCTCCCACTTAACATTCTTTTTTTTTTTTTTTTCCACTTAACATTCTAAAGCCAGACTCCTCATCAGACTCTTCAGAGACTTACCCATCTTCTTATGTCCCTAATTTTCAGGAATGGTATCATTACGCCAGCTGCCTGTGCCAGAACAAGGAAATCTAGTCATTATCTTGGAATCCCACTTCTCATTGCATCTTTTGCTTTCAATCTGGTAACAATTCCAGTGAATCTAGCTCTTCCAACTCCTGTAATTCTCGTACCGTTCTCCCCCATTCTTGTACCATTGGGGAAAGACTTTAGTGCTTCTCACCCAGATATGACAAAGGAAAGGACTCTTGAGGGACTGCCTCTAGTCCTGACCTCTGTTGGAGTCCTGCCATTGTCATCCCTCTAATGCCTTTGGCTCAGGGCATCCTCCTGCTCCTCAGGGCTCCCAGAGAACTCCGATCAAGTTTACGTGCCTTCGGTTAATCACCTGATCCTTCCAAGTAATTTCTTGCCTACCTTTCCGTCCCCACTCCAACTTGACGACAAGTGTGCCCACCACTCGAGGGGCTGCAGGTTCATGCCTCAGGACATGCCTTCACCGCAGGACCTTCTTCTACCTTCCTCCTGGGGCTAATTTCCAGTTGTCTGTCAAAGCTCAGCTCAGACAGCATCTCGCAGACCACGACTGCTGGTTCTGCTCTCACGATCTCACTCCCCAGTCTCCCCATCAGCAGCTCCGGGGCGGAAGCACGTTGCCAGCAGATAGAAGGTGCTCTACAGATGGTGAAGGAATGGACTATCTTTTCAGAAACTTCTAACTCTCACTCAGGAAGCCTGAGGCATCAGGTTAAGGTCCTTTGTAAAAAAAAAAACAAAAAACAACAACAACAACAAAAAAAGCAACACTACCATCCCTCCTCCCCACCATGTCTTTCCTCTGGGTTGTAAGAATACACGGGATTTTTGCATTTGCCCAGGGGTTCTTTATTCTCTGGGGTTTCTGAATTCCTTCAGTTATGGCATTTGGCCTGGGGGGTTGACGGTTCAGCAGGATTTAAAACTTCAGGTAGGAAACAGGTCTCAGCTGGTGAGTTCGGGGTGGATTGGACTTTCTGTGAGCAGTGACTTTCCTCAGCAAGGAGCACAGAAGGCTGGAGAAAGCACTGGTGGAAGGCGATGCTGCCCGGGCCAGGGAACGCCTTGTGCTCCAGATCCGTTGTTGGCATCTCGCTCGGATTCTGTGGTTCAGTAGAAGCAAATCCTCATGTTTTACAGAAACTTTCATTGTTCATGATGATGCGATTTTACCTCCGTGCTTGAACTTTACTTGCTGCCAAATCTGTTCTTTGGAATGGCCAGGATTCTGTCTGTGGTAATCACCTCAGCGTTTCAGATAAGGCACTGGCAGGCTGTCCAGCTGGGCGGACTGGGCCTGGTCCAGTGGCCCAGACCGTGAGCGCCAGAGATGCCAGGAGCCTCAATCCTGTCACCCGAGGAGACCTCTACTTCTGCTGCTCCCCCAAGTCTGGGCTCCCCGTGGCTGAGGAGATCAGTTGGGCTCAGCTACCTCTCCGAATGTGCAGATCAGGACCCGGGGTTTGCAAGTGACAGTCCCAACTTATGACTTACGTAAGAAAGATGAATTTACTGGCCGAAAAGTCCCAGAGGGAAATCTGTATTTAGCTATGCTTGTTTGTAGGGTCAGGGATAGCCTCTCCCTTCCTACCCCTTGGCTCTGCTTCCTTCTCAGCTGGCTCCCTTCTTAGGGCAGCTCCTTCTATGGAAGGAGAGAAATTGTCCTTATATCTGGCGATCTCAGGGCAAGAAACTCTTCTTTCCCAACAGCTGTACAGATACAAAAGGTAACTCCGATAGCCTATTCTGGGTTGTGTGACTGTCTGAGTTTGTTTGGGGTGCTAAAACAAAAATACCGCAAACAAGGGGTTTAAACAGCACACATTTATTTCTCATGGTTCTGGAGGCTGGGACATTCAAGACCGAGGTGTTGGCAGATTTGAGGTCTGGATAGAGCCTGCTTCCTGGCTGGCAGATGGCCACCTTCTCATGAAGACCTCACAAGGCAGAGGGGAAAGGGAGCTCTGTGGGGTCTCCTCTACAAAAGCACTAATCCCATTCACGAGGGCTCTACCTTCATCACGTCATTACCTCCCACAGGCCCATCTCCTGGGGTTTAGGATTCTAATATACGAATTTTGGGGACAGATGAATAGTCCATTGGAGTGACCATCCCCAAACCAACCAAGGTGATCTTGGGGATGGGGCATTTTGACAGGTCCCCTGGGTCTGAGGGAGTGACTGACAGCCCCGCTGGGGGAAGGACAGTCAAATGTCTGGGCGTGAATGAGTTTCTCGGGGCTGCCACAATAAATTTCCACTATTTGGTGGCTAAAAACAATAAAAACATATTATTTCACCGTTCTGGAGGGCAGAAGTTTGAACGCAAGTTGTTGGCGGAGCCACATTCCCTGCAAAGACTCAAGGGGATTACCCTTCCCGGCCTCCTCCAGCTGCTCTGGCCCCCGGCAGTCTTCAGTCTTGGCTTCCTGCCCTACCCTCCCAGTCTCCGCTCTACCGGGCTGCGGCTGCTCGTTTTGTGTTTCTCCCGTTCTGTGTCTCATCCTCCTGTAAAGACACGCATCACTGAATTCAAGATCCACTGGATTCATCTGTAACGATCTCTTCTGGAGATCCTTCCCTCGTTTATACCGGCAAAGACCCTTTTCCCAAATACATTTATATTCAGAGGTGCTGGGAGTTAGGACTTAGACACCCTTTTTGGGGGGGGGGAGAACATAAGTAAACTAATTACAGGGCAGAAAGAAACTAATAGATAGCCACTGCACTGTACCCCTTGACTGCCTAGCATACAATTTCAGAAATGCGCCACCCAGCCTGGTACGGGCTGCCCACATTGCGGCAGAGCTGGTGGCTGCACATTCATCTTGGTCGGGTCTGGATGTTACTGTTAAGAATCTGTCAGCTGACAGCTAACGATTAAGTTCAACACCCCGGCATCCTTTAATGGAGGCAGAAACAAAATAAGACCCTAGGAAGAAAAGCCACTTGGCATTGAACAAAGGGACTGAGGGGGAAACAGCCTGTTGTGATCACTCCGCCAACAGGCTGCAGAAGATGGCTGGCAAGAAGCCACATCCTACCTACGGGAAGACAGGAGTTCCTCCATCATCCAAGGGTGCCTGGGGCTCTGCTCTCTGGAAGACTTTCCCTGGCTCACTGCCTTCCATGAGTGGCATCAGAGAGGATGTGTCTTCTGGAGACTGTATCCTCCAGCAGGCCCTTTACGAGGCTCTCAGCCCAGAGGTCCAGGCTGGGCCCCAGCGGTTGAGCAATCTCACGCTGTGGTTTGCTAGAGGGGGTGTCTCTGGCAGTATGAGTCTCTAAACTCGAGACAGTTGCTGAGCAGTAAGTTTTCTTTTCTTTCTTTTCTTTTTTTTTTTTAAGATTTTATTTATTTATTTGACAGACAGAGATCACAAGTAGGCAGAGAGGCAGGCAGAGAGAGGAGGAAGCAGGCTCCCTGCTGAGCAGAGAGCCCGATGTGGGGCTCGATCCCAGGACCCTGGGATCATGACCTGAACCGAAGGCAGAGGCTTTAACCCACTGAGCCACCCAGGCGCCCCAGCAGTAAGTTTTCTGATAAGTCTGTGAGCTGGCAACCGGGACTGGACCCCGGTCAAGTCAGGCTCTGGAATCTGGACCCTGTCCTCACCCCGTCTGTCTGCTAACATCATCTCTGGGCTCTTCCCTTCCCTAGCTCTCATTTAGGTTTACAGCTGTTTGGCCTCTGCCCTGGACACACTGGGTAGCGGGGCAGGGGAGGCTTCGGAGGAGGGCAGGGCTAATCAGCCTGCTTGCCCTCAGGCTCTTTCCCAATGGACACCAGTCCACACTGTGGGGAATAGTCACTTTGGCTAGACCGGGAGGGCCCAGCAAGAGCTGCTGGGAAGAAGCCCTCTCCAGCCTTCCTCTCTTATCTCCCACTGTGTTTTCCTTCTCCCAGACTGTGCAGGCACCAACCTTACCCCCACGCAGGGATCTGACTTTTGCAATACCAAAAGATGGTGTTCTGGTTCTCAGCTCAGTTGAATTATTGGCCGCAGGCACAAGGAGGATCTTGTGGCTCTGTTTTCCCATTTCCCTGCTTTCAGAAAGGCGAGCTGAGATTCAAGTATATCTTTTTGTGAGAGTACCTTTCTAAAGGCAGAAGAAGGGCACATGGGTGGCTCAGTCAGTTGAGCGTCTGCCTTTGGCTCAGGTCATAATCCCAGGGTCCTGGGATCGAGTCCCACATCGGGCTCTCTGCTCAGTGGGGGGAGTCTGTATCTCTGCCCTTCCCCTGGCTCTCTCTCTCTTAAATAAAGAAATAAATAAAATATTTTAAAAAGACTGAAGATGTAGCCACCGCACACCCATTACCTGGCTTCTTTTTTTTTTTTTTTAAACAAGGTCTTTGAATTTCAAAACTCACTGAGTGTTGTAGTCTGAATCCCCAGACTCAAACAGGAGAGGGTTTAGCAACTTTGCTCCACATATCAGACACTGCTCACTTCCTCTTCAGGGAGGGGGAGCTCCACACTGCTCCACTCCCCACCCCAATACGGCCCATGCTACATATTAGGGCTTGTCACTTGCAAACTCCTGCTCCTGATACAAAATTCTGTGCTACACAGCACGTTGTTTTTTTTTTTAATCACAGCTGGATCCACAACTGTATCCATGATGGGAATCAGGAATAGCTGGATCAAGGCCCTCAAATGACAGGATGAGGACTTTGTCTGTCTCTTACCCTCTCTCTGCCCCTCTGTGACTCTCCAGTCCTCATTTCTGCTTTTCTCTCTCCTGGCTTCATTTTCAGGCTGATTTCATGGAGCTCTAGGCTCACCATGCATTACATATAGCAATGTTACCTCTTTCTTGATTTTCCAACAGAGAGACATGGACAGTTCTGACTGGACTGGCTTAGGACCTCTGTTCATCCCTATATTAATCACAGAGGCCAGACGAGAGGAGGTACCCTAATTAACTGTCCTGAGTTGCATGCCCACCAGACAGCCCCTCTGAGTTGCAGGGAAAGGCAGTTTCAGAAAGGGAAAAATGCTTGAGAGACAAAAATAGATGTTCAGAAATTAAGCCTTCTTGGTCTACATTTTCCCGTTGGTCCAGAGTATGACAGCCTGCCCTGCCTTTGCCTGCCCTTCAGAGGATTTGACTTTTCTCCTGCATTCTTAACCATCACGGAGAGGCTCTTTATCTTTTATGTTATTTTTTAAAATTGTGAAATGTATCATGCATACTTATAAGCCATATGTTCATCTTAAAGAATAGCAAAACAAACACCTGCATCCCCACCTCCCAAATTAAGAAATAGAACAGTGTGAGTTTCTTAGAAGCCTCAGAATGTCCCTCCGCAGTCAATACTCCTCTCTCTATCAGGGAGCACCTACACAGAATTTGTCTGCCATGCTTTCCTTTATAGTTTCACTCCCCCCTCACACACACATACACACACACACGCACACACACATGCATGCACACACTTAAATCTCTAGCAGTATATTATTTGGTCTTGCAGAGCGTGGATGCCTACTTTAATGCTATATTATAGAATACAATACATATTCTTCTGCAACTTCTTTCATCCAACATTACATTTTCGAGATTCCTTACTGTTGATGCAAGACACTGTAGTACTTTTTTTTTTTAAGATTTTATTTATTTATTTGATACAGAGAGAGAGAGAGAGAGCAGGAACACAAGCAGGGGGAGTAAAAGAGGGAGCATCAGGTTTCCCGTGGAGCAGGGAACCTGACATGGGGCTCGATCCCAGGACCCTGGGATCACAACCTGAGCCCAAGGCAGACACTTAATGACTGAGCCACCCTGGCGTCCCACTGTAGTTCATTTTTACTGCTACATACTAGTCCGCTGTAGGAGTATCCCATACTGCATGGAGCTCTTCTGTTCTTTCGAGTGTATACCGATGCGTGGAATGGCCAATCTGAAGGGCGCTCGCACCTTCAAGTCTCCTGGATGATGCTAATCCCCACCCCCCATCAGCTCCCCAAGAGATTGTAATAATCTACGCTTCCAATGGTGGTCAGTGGTAGTGTTTTGGTTGATCTCATTCTTGTCAACTCTAATTTTTGTCAGTTGCATGGGTGTGGTCTGTGGCTCCTTATGGTTGTAATTTTTATGTATCATCTGCTTTTCCTGTGCTGTGAAATGCCCTGTTTATGTCTTTTGCCTATTTTTGAATGGACTGTTGATATTTTTTAAATTGATTCCTAAGAGCTCTTTAAGGGTTAACAGGATTATAATCTGGTATCAGTTCTGTAAGTTCAGGTACCTACCTGCAGCTTGGAATTGCCTTTGCATTTTATTTATGGTGACTTGAACAGAAGCTGTTCATTTTCATGTGAGATTTTTTCTTATCCAAGGCACCTTTACCAAGCTGAGTCATAAAGGTTTTTCCGGTACTATCTTCTAAGAATTTCTTATTTTGTCTTTCATATTTTAGTGTTAAATCTTTCGTGTTTTAAGTATTTAATCTACCTGGATTTGATTTTTGTGTTTGCTATAAGATGCTTGCCTCCCAGTTTTACTTTCTTCCCCATTTATTTGCAACGTCCTCTCCATCAGAAATCAACTTTCCATGTGTGAGTGGTTGTTTTTTTTTCCCCTCTAAGCTCCCAAACTTTCGGTCTTGAAAGAGAGAGAGAGAATCTCAAGCAGACTCAATGCTGAGTGGAGCCAGATGTGGGGCTCTGTCCCATAACCCCAAGACTATGACCCAAGACAAAACCAAGACGCCCAGCTGACTTGGTACCCAGGCACCCCTCACCCAATCTTTTAAAAAAATGTGGTAAACTATCCATAACTTCAAATTTACCATCTTAACCATTTTTAAGTACACATTTCAGTGGCATTAAGTACATTCACTTAATATACAACCATGAACACCATCCATCTCCGGAACTTTGTCAGAATCCCAAACTGAACCTCTGTCCTCGTCAAATAGTAATTCCCCATTTCCCACTCTTCCTAGCCCTAGAAAGTGGAATAAGTGGAATCACATGGGATTTGTGTATGGCTTACTTCACAAATGCAATGTCATCAAGGTTCATCCAGGTAGCACGTGTCAGAATGTCTTTCCTTTTGGGAATATTCCGTTATATGCATGTACCATATTTTGTTTATCCATTCATCCATCACTGGACCTATTATAGAATATTGTGAATAATAATATTGTGACTATTCCACCTACGGTGGCTGTTGAGTAATGCTGCTAAGAACATAGATGTGCAAATGTCTGTCAGAGTTCTTGCTTTCCATTCTTTTGGATCCATACCCAGAAGTGGGGCTGTAGTTTGATATTTAATGATTTTGAGTATCTGCTATACTGTTTTCACAAAGGCTACCTATACCATCTTACATTTCCATTTCTACCAGCAATATACAAATGTTCTAATTTCTCCACATCCTCATCAACCCTTGATATTTTCAGTTTTTATGTATTGTTTTGTTTTTAATAACAGCCATCCCTAATGGGTGGTGGAGCGAAATGGTATTTTTTAAAAGATGTATTTAGTTATTTTAAAGAGAGACTGAGAGAGGGAGAGCAGGGGAGAGGGACAGAGAGAGTCTTAAGCAGACTCCTGGCCAAGTGTGGAGCCTGACGTGGGGCCTGATCCCATGACCCTGAGATCCTGACCTGAGCCAAAACCAGAAGTCAGATGCTCAACCAACTGAGCCACCCAGGCACTCCTGAAACAGCATTTTATTTGGTTTTTCTTTGCATTTCTGTAAAAATTAGTGATTTGAGCATCTCTTCATGTGCCTATTAGCTCTTTATATAATTCTTTGGAGAAATGTCTTGTCAAGTCCTTTCTCATTATTTCATTGGGTTGAGATTTTGTTTTTCTTGTATTATTTTTGCTTGTTTTCAGCTTGTTTTTGCTCTTGAGTTGTGGGAGTTCTTTCATTTACTCTTAATTGCTATGGTTTTCTAAGAAGTCTTGATATCTGATCAAGGAAATGTCCTCTGCCGCCAAACAGACCCATACGTGTCTGTCCTTTAAAAAATGATCTGGCATTTCCTGGCCCTTTGCCCTTCCAAATAAACTTTGGCATCAGTTCGTTGAGTATCTTTTTAAAAATCTTGTTCATATTTTGATTGGAATTGCCTAGAATATGTATATCAATTTAGGGATAACTGATATATTTATAAGATTGACTCTTTCTGTCACGAGCATACTGTCTCTCCACTTACTTGGGTCCTTTAAAGCCTTTCAGTAAAGTTTTACAATTTTCTCCATGACGGCTTTCTCATGTTCTGTTAGATTTACTCTGAAGGGTTGATATTTGCTCATGCTCTTATAGGTGGTATCTTTTTAAATTACATTTCCTAACAGTTACGGGTAAATAGAAATGCAACTGGGGCGCCTGGGTGGCTCAGTGGGTTAAGCCGCTGCCTTCGGCTCAGGTCATGATCTCAGGGTCCTGGGATCGAGTCCCGCATCGGGCTCTCTGCTCAGCAGGGAGCCTGCTTCCCTCTCTCTCTCTCTGCCTGCCTCTCCATCTACTTGTGATTTCTCTCTGTCAAATAAATAAATAAAATCTTTAAAAAAAAAAAAAAAGAAATGCAACTGACTTCTACATATTGTTTTTGTATCCAGAAAACTTCCTGAGCTCTCATACCAATTTTAATAATTTATTTGTAGATCATGCTGGGTTTTCCATCCAGACAATCATAAGAGCTATAAGGGTATTTGTCCTTCCTTTCCAATCCTTCCACATTTCGATTTCCTTTTTCCCCCGTGTTCTACTACGCCGACCAGTATAATGTGCTGATAATGGGACTTCCTAGGCCTTGTTCCAGATCTTAAAGGGAGTGCTCTCAACATTTTATCATTAAGTATGCTGTGGGCTTTTGGTTCTTTTTTCTTGTCTTGAGAAACAGAACCAATAGGAAATATATCTGTATTATCTATTGTATCTTATGTATAATATATAAGAAATTGCTCAAGGGATCGTGGAGGCTGAGAAGTCCCACAGTCTGTTATCTGCAAGCCAGAAACCCAAGGAAGCCAACGGTATACTTTCAGTCTAAGCGAGTCCAGAGGCTTGAGAACCGGGGGCACCAGGGGTGAGGTCCTAATTAGAAGGCAGGAGTAGACCAGTGTGTCAGCACAAACTGTCAGGCAAAAGGCGGATCTCCCTTCCTCTGCTTCTTACTCTACTCAGGCCCTCCAGGAACTGGATGATGTCCACCCATGAGGGCCAGTTTGCTTTACTCACCCACTGATTCAAATGCTAATCTCATCTGGAAACATCCTCACAAACACCCCAGAAATAATGTTTAGCCAACTCTCTGGGCACCCCATGACCCAATCAAGTTGACAGAAAAAATGAACTCTCGCAATATTCTTGGTTTTGTTACTTGTCTATTTTATTATTTTTATTTTGTTCTTTGCTATTGATATTGTTCCCCTCGTCCTCTTTTTTTTTTTTTTAACAATGTTTAAAAAATATAAAGACCATTCTTAGCTCACAGGCTATGCAAAAGAATTTGCCAGTCCCTGGTTTAGATTACCACCCCATCAATGAAGTTTTCCTGTTTCCTACAATAGAGTGATGCCTGTGTGATTTCTTAAAGTAAATATCTTCGGAGGTGCTGAGTCAGAGACACAGTCACCACCCACCACGCTAATGCACACCACCCACCTGTGAAATTCACACTACTGTGTCTCCACCCACCAGATCTGGTGTCTTTTCAAACTAGTACCAACCTGGACCACACCAAGTGCCTCTAACATTCAGGGGCACCATTGGTGACTGGAAAGGCTACAGTAAGACTCTGGCTCTCTCTTGCTGCCCTCTCCTGGCTGGCTCGTTGTTGAGAATTTGCTGTGAGTCCTGGTGGAGTTCCTGTGGATCATGATACCTCCCCGTCCGGTTGCTGGTCTGCAGACTTGTCAAAACCTGTACTGGTAGACTCTCAACGCTGGTTATGATGGCCAAGTTTATTTCTTGTACATAATAAGCTCCTGAGACTTTTTGTATGCAGTATTATATAAAAAGAGGAGTTAGCATGCAGTGAATGTTTACTAGACGGCAAGCATGGTCAAACAAGCATTATCTTGCTGCATCCTTGCAATAACCACAGAAGCACCATACCTCTTGAGTGTTCAGCATTCCCCTTGTGCAAGTGATGATCTTGAGACCCAGAGAGATTACATAACCTGGGCAGGGTCCATAGGTAGTAGGGAATGGAGCTGAAGCTTAGGATTCAGTCCATACTGATCTGACTGTAAAACCCAAGCTCTTCATCTGCGACCCAAGGTTCTCCCATCTTTGGCTAGCATCTAAATCAGTGGGAATCCTATGGAGCCAGAAGTTTGCAATTTTATCAAGCACTGTGTCTTGGGGATCTATACTTTGAGAGTGCCGCCTCCCATAAACAGATAGAGAACGGCTTCCAGCAGAAACAAAGAACCATTTAACAGAAGCCTTTAACCAGAAGCCTCATCCTGGGGTGGAACGAAATGCTGGGCAGACCCACCTTCTCTGAATACAGGAGGAGATGAGAAGAAGTGATAACATGTAGGGCATTTTATCTCTTCCTGTCCCTCGGGCTTCCCTGCCCCACTCCCCGCCTTAGCCACAGAGAAGTGCCTCTCATTTACCAAAAGAGGTAGAACATTCCCCTCCAGTTGACAAAGATCCCTGAGCAAGTGTGTGCTGCTTATACGAGAATGCTTAAAACCTCAGGGGGAGTCTGACTGTTCGGAGGAACAGTGTCACCTCTTAATTGAAAAAATACAGACTGAACCACCCAGCAAATCCCCTTTCCTTTCTTTAATAAGTTAGACCCAGGGCTCAGGCTGTCAGATCTGGAACTGTTCACGGCTTGCTGGGCAGAGACAAAAGGAGAAACACTTCGTTATAATCCAAACACAATGAACTTGCCGTGAAACAAAGCAGCTTGGGCCATAGCCATTCCTCCTCGGCGCACTCTGGCTTTCCAGCTGCGAATCTATGTTTGGCAAGGAAGGGGATGGAAAGTTCTCCCCACCTGGTGGCCCATGTTTCCTTGAACTTCTCTATCTCTTTGGCTCCTGGGTAGGGCTGGCCAGCATCCATGGAGCAAGGGTGTGGGACACACACCTATGTGAGAACCGGCCGCTGGTTCATGCCCAGCAAGTAAGAAATAGAACAGAACAGAGCCAAAAGAATGCCAGGCATTGCGCTGGGTGTTCGATACAATGGAATCTTCCCACAGCCCACGGAGGTGTTGGGATTAGATCATCATTTGACAAATGAGACAACCAAAGCACAAATACAGTAACTTGCCCAAGACCAGCCAGATAATAAGAAGTAGAGCCGGAAATCGAACCCAGAGTCCTGGCCCCTTCCGTGTGCCATAGTAAGGGACCCTGCCCTCTGTGTTTGTTCTTCGGGAGAGAGCTTACACTTTCAGTCCAAACAGGCTCTGCTCACAGGCCTTGGCGAAAGGCCACTTGCCCTTGGGCCCAAGAATAATGTAAATACAGTGAACCATTTATTAAAAATGAGAATACATATGTCGAGCACTTTGCCCAGCACCTGGTACTTCTTAAAGAATTCGGCAGATCTCTGGGCATCGTCGGGCCCCTGGCCAGGGTGTTCCTGGCTGTAGGAGGTTCCCTTGGCCACTGGGTTACAAACACATCCTACGTGACTCCAATGGATGGTCCAAAGAGGAAGAAAAAATGGCTTTGGACTCAAGAAAGTTAGAATCCTAACTGGGGAATTAAAATAATGTCATTTTTAGAAAAAGGAATAAAAGCTTACTCATAGCCTCCCTATCACACAGGGGCCTCATTTCTAGTCCCAATCTCACCAATGAATAAACGGGTAACCATGGAGAAAACTTCACCGGGGTCTCATTGTTCTCCGTGGGGAAAATGGGGACACTACCAGTTTTACTGTGAAGCTTCCACGCATGGTTGAGTCCTAAATAAATAGCACACGGGATCCCAGGGGAAAGGAGGTAATGGGATTCGTTGGGCTTTCTTCAAGAGCTAGCTTGGGAACTGAGGTCTGAAGGTGATGGCTGCTTTGGAACTCCCAAGAGGAAATCATGTTCGTGGTGCATTTTTCCTCATGTTATGGAAAACCCAACTCAAATTGCTTCACACCCAATGGGATTTATTGACCTACGGACCCAACAGAGTCCGAGGGGGAGCCCGTCTGAGACGCAGTGCGGTCCAGGGTTCTAAAGCCATCATGGCGCCAGCACCGGGTCTGAGTGGGGCTTTGGCTGTCACCCTTCATGTGTCTGTTCTGCCCAGAGTCTGGTCTTGCTTAGGAAAGTTAGATGACTGGAGCAGTCCAGGCCTCACGTCTACAGCCCCTGTGGACCTTCTGTTTCCCATTCGCAAGACAGTCCCAAGGGACATTCTGATTGGACCCACAGAGGCCCCATGAACCACTCCCTGGATGCGGGAGATGGACATACGTGATCACCTTACCTCCGGCCACAGGCTCGGTCCCCAGCACCTTGGAGGGGGGTCCAGTTTCTTGGAAGCACATGAATCCTCAAGTGGAAAGTGCGTCCTCTTGGGGGGTGGGACTTGTCAGGGAGATAAACATTGTAGGGAAATTACATCGGGGAAATTACTTTTACAAAATAAAAGGGACAAGTAGGGGCGCCTGGGTGGCCCAGTCAGTGAAGCATCTGACTCTGGATTTTGACACAGGTCGTGATCTCAGGGTTCTGAGATCAAGTCCCGTGCAGGGAGTCAACTTGAAGATTCTCTCTCTCCCTCTGCCCCTTCCCCCTCCCCAGTGAATAAATAAATCTTAAAAAAAAGAAAAGAAAAGAAAAAAGGCACAAGTAAGACATGTGTGAGAGTGATCCCACCATTTTGTTTGGCAGAGTGTTCTTGAGAGGCGGTGGTGAGGGAGGGCAGCCAGCAGAGGCCCCGGAGCCAGCCATGCCAACCCCAGAGGCCCCAGAGTCAGTCATGCCAACCCCAGGCCTGGCCTGGGGTGAGTTTGGGAGTTTCAGCATCTACCAGGACCTCAGCAAACTCAGGAAACACACCGGTTTCCTTCTATTATAAAGGCTAACCCTTAATTCATTAAAGAGAGTATTTACTTCACCTTAAAACATTCAGTGGGGGAACAGAGAAGAGGGGAGCCCACCAGGTGCTGACTCTGGGCTGGAGGCTCTTCCTGCCTCTTCTCCTTGAGTGCCCCAACCTCCCTCTGAGACAGGAAGCGTGACCCCATTTCACGGATGGGGAAGGAAAGGGAAGGGAAGTTGAGTCACTCGGGCAACAGATAGGCAGAGGGAAGATTTGAGTCCCCAGGGGCTGCTTGACTCCAAAAGCCCACAAGCAGAGAACTGGGTTGGGATTTTCTCCTGTTCAGGGGACTTCATTGTCCTGTGTGTCCCAGTAAATGCTAGGCTCTTGAGCCTTCTGCCTGGCGACACCTGCTGTGAAAGATGAGCTTGTCCTCAGCCACGTGTGTGTGCCCAAGGACACTGAGGAAGGAGGGGGTCTGCAGGCAGGGGGCAACTCAGGCCCAGGGGTCCTGCTCATACCTGCCCCACCAGGACGGAGGCAGGAAATCAGGCTGGGGAGAAATAGGGCAAGCTGAGCACCCTGTTCTGGCCTTTGTCACATTGTCACCGCCCCCCTCCTCACAGCTTCCTCTGAGCAGTTCTGCGTTCTCTGCTAGGTGCTCTACGCACAGTGTTCCCTCCACACTCGCAAAGCTCTTAAGGCTGGCAATGCCCCCATTTCATAGCTGGGCAAACCAAGGAAGGACCGTGAAGGCTGAGGTCACAGGAAGTGGCTTGTCCCTGAGGGCTGTCTTCTGCTCCCCGTGTCATAGATGAGCACATGAACCCAGCGCTCAGAGGTGGCCCCACGGATGTCACAGGGCTGGCAGGTGCCTGAAGCAGGATTCAGACTCATACTCTGCTGGACTCCAGAGCCTGGTGTGAGGCCTGGGTTGGAAAGGATGGCCCTTAACTTCAGGAAAACCTTCTGGGAAGCTGTTTGGCCTCGTGGATCTCCCCCTGAAGAGAGTGTCCCAGGTGCTCCCAGAGAAGCTTGTGGTCCACTTTGTTGCAATAAGCGTGTATCCTTTCTTGGGTCATCTGGGTACACGGATGTGATCATCCCTCTCCCCTGTGCCCCACTTTCCCCGCCTTCCCCAAACACCTTCCAGGAGGCCTCGAACAAACCGTGGGAGGAGCCATGTCAGAGAGGCTGCCTGGGCCTGGGAGTTTTACCCCCCGGGGCAAGTGGAGTGCAAACTCCCCGGAGCCTCGCGCCACATCACCCCCAAGATGAGGCGGATGCTGAGACCAAGGCTTTTATTTTTCAAAGCCACCTCCAACAAAATCGCGGAAACCGGGAAAGCATGAGGTCTGCGTGAGCACACAAAAGGTCTGACACCAGCTGCGGGAGAAGGGCACTGACTGCGGAAGTGGATTGCCCCCCTTTCCTTCAGGTTCTGTTTTTAGCCTGTGTTTTTCAGAGCAAGTAGGTGCCATGGTGACAGGTACCATAGAAATAGATGGGGCACCCCGCCTAGTGTGGGGCTGCCAAGCTGTTCCCATGGAGATGCACTGAGAGCTGGGGAGCCCGGGCTTCGGCTGTGTGCTGGCTGCCCGCCCGCCAGGACCCCCCAGGGGCCTGGCACACCTCCCAGCCGCTCGGTCAGGGGAGAAGGCGCCTCAGGAGGCTGGACCGCGGAGGCTCTGAACTCTCTCCCTGTGACTGTCCGAGGTCTTGGTTGGCATCCATCCAAGGGCACCAGTGGGGGCCTTCTCTCTGGGGGATCCCACTGGACCCCCTTCGGGGACTTGGCCTCTGGGGACAGCGGCCTCTGAACTAACGCCTTGCCATTGGCAGCGCGCCGTCCCCTGCAGGGTCCCCATCCTGCCCATATGTGGGACCGGCGTGAAACTCAGTGTCTCGCGATGAGCAACAAGGAGCTTGCATTGTGGGCTCTGGGTCCCAAACAGCTGGTGTCAGGAATACTCATAAAAGGAAACCTCCGAGAATCTCAGCCATGACCCAGAACAGGGAAGGGCATCCTCCTGTCTGAGAGCGTGGTTTTCAGTTTCTGAAAATTCGGCCATCGGGACCGAGGCCCGGCCTTGACTATTTCTGGACACGGCCTTAACGGGACTGAAAGACCCTTTGAAACAGCGGGCCAGGCCATCCCGGGGTGTTAACACAACCATCTCCGCACAGCCGTCGAGAGACATACGTAAATGAGACGGGTCCAAGCTTAGCTCATTTTTACTTGGGTTTACACCAATTACAGTGTCTTCTGAAATGTGACCCGTAGATACATATGTCCTTTAAACCTGAATTGTACTGGGCCTGGCCAGCACCGAAGTACATCTTCCAGAGGGTTAAGTCTAAAGGGCTTGTGTTATTCCAGCTGCCCCAAAATATCTGTTCTGGAACGGGGCTCTAGTCCTATAGTATTTGTTGCCGTACAAGTACGCTGTCAGGTGGCATGCTTCCTTGAGGGAAGGGCAAGTATAATTCTGGACTCATGTATGGTTCTCAGACCAATCATTCCAAGAACTGACCAACTAAAGTCAATTTTCCTCTCAAACACACACACACACACACACACACACACATGCCCCTAACAAAGGAATTAAAAAAAAAAAAACCTTTAATAATCAATACTTCCATCAACTCATAAATTATTGCCAAGTAGTTACAGATTATGAAAACCATAGAACTGGAAGGCATTAAAGAAGGGTCTATCCTGGAAACCCTGGGTAGCTCTGTCGGTTAGGTGTCTGCCTTCAGCTCAGGTCATGATTCCAGGGCCCATGGATCGAGCCCTGCATCAGGCTCCCTGCTCAACAGAGAGTCTCCTCCTCCCTTTCTCTCTTTCTCTGCCTCTTCCCCTGCTCGAGCTCATGCGTTCGTGCTCTCTCTCTCTCAAACAAATAATAAATAAAACCTTAAAAAAAAAAGTTTCTTCTGGCATATCTGGCATTTGACACAAAGGGACCATGGCCCCAAGTGTCAAAGGGTTTTTCTGTTTGGGTCACCGTATCTTCTTTTACACCGTGCCAGAGTATTTTTTTTTAAAGATTTTATTTATTTATTTGACAGAGAGAGATCACAAGTAGACAGAGAGGCAGGCAGAGAGAGGGAGGGAAGCAGGCTCCCTGCTGAGCAGAGAGCCCGATGCGGGACTCGATCCCAGGATCCTGAGATCATGACCTGAGCCAAAGGCAGCGGCTTAACCCACTGAGCCACCCAGGCGCCCCTCGTGCCAGAGTATTACCACTAGGCAAGACCTTTCCCAGCGCTGGAAGTGCGTGGAGCCACCAACTCCTCCAGCCAGCGAGTTGTGCCCACCGTGACCCTAAAGTAGGCTTGTAGGTCATGCCATTGGTTGAGCTGTGCAGTGAACAGGTAGCTAGACATTAAAGCAACTGTTAGGTTTATCCCTAGTATTCACCCATGGAACTATGTGACAGCATTTACTGGTACTAACATCGTATACTTAACCTGCATCTGGGTGGCTGTGTCACACTTAATAGCTGTGGGAAATTTGCTCCCACAGAGCATTCCAGTACCTCCGTATTAAATACACAGACATGCGAGTTCTAGTTTTATAGGGCCAAGCAAACTATGAAACAGAAGGGTTTGCCTTGTTTGCCCATAGCAATCTCATACCTTGGAGTTCTGCCACTAGGTTGGGTTGCTTTATTTAGCTAAGTAACCGAAAGCAGATTTACTTTGAAGAATGAGCTCTCAAATATTCTATAACTCTCTAAGAATGGACATTCACAGTTTGGCAGAGAGTTTTTCCTACATTTCTACAGAGTCGTAAAGTTACTGCTTGGCCATGTGAAGCATAGACATGAAAATTTTCCTTTTCCAAGATACGCTCCTTCTCATGGAGCTGGAACAGGAACCCTGAGCTGGAGAATATTTGACACTGAATTCAAGACACACACCAACACCTGTGTCACTTTTCACAGCAACAGTCCGAAATTGAACATTTAATGTGAATGCACCTTAACAATCACAGTTTCCTTTGTTCAATTTACATTTCATGTTGTAGTAAGACTGAAAAATGTAAAATTTACTCTCTTAACCAGTTTTACGTGTACAGTTCAGTGACATTGAAGACATCCATGTAGTCCTACAACCATCACCCTCCATCTCCAGAACTTTTCATCATCCCAGACTTACAGTCTGTTCCCGATAGACTCTAACTCCCCATTGCCCCCATCCCAGCCCCTGGCAACCACCCGTCTACTTTCTGTCTCTATGAATTTCACTATTCCAGGTACCTCTCATAAGTGCTGCCATCATACAGTATTTGTCCCTTGTGGTGGGCTTTTTTTTACTTATCATAATTCCTGTTTTCCCTTAAAGTTTACTTATTTACTTGAGAGAGAGAGACCACGAGTGGGAGGGGCAAAAGGAGAGTGAGGGAGAATCCCAAGCAGACTCTGCATGGAGCATGGAGCCTGATGCAGGGCTCAATTCCACGACCCTGAGATCAGGACCTGAGCTGAAACCAAGTCAGATGCTCGGTCAACTACACCATCGAGGTGCCCCACTCATCCAAATGTCTTTAAGTTTCATCCTTGTCATAGCATCTGTTAGAATTTCCTCCCTTTTAATGGCTAAATACTATTCCATTGTAGGTATATGTCACATTTTGTTTAATTACAATTTAATTTTTCAATACTTGTTTCTCATCATTTCTGAATTTTGAAACAATCACAAAGTGACAGGAAAATTGCCAGGGTGGTACCAAAAAAACAAACCAAAAAAAAACCCTCTTTTTTTTTTTTCCTTGAACTTCTCAGAAATAAGTTGTCCCAATAACTCCATCATCTTCTAATACTGTCCTATGTTTTTCCTACAAAGACACTTCCCCACTTAACCACAATACAACCAATTTTTGCATTCATGTCTTTTACCACAAGAGGATCCAGTTCAAAATCTCTCTTGGATTTAGGTATGTCTGTTTAGTTTCCTTCTGTCTAGAAGCACAGCTTCTCAGTGTCTCCTTGACTTTCATGATTTTTAAACTTTCAAAGATCACAAACATTACAGAACATCCCTCAGTTAAGATCAGGTTTAAGTTATGCATCATGGTGGGAATATTGTAACAGTGACTGCCTTCTCCTTGTACCCTACCAAGGGATCCGCCATTTTGGTTTGCTCCTATACTTTGACCACATGATCAAGGTGGTGTCTCCCAGATCTCTTCAAGATAAAACTAGTCTCTTCCTCTTCGTAATGGATAAGTATTTTATGGGGAAGAACTTCGAAACTGTGTCACTATCTCCTTCCTCATCAACTTATATTATTTCTATCTCCACATGAATGTATGGATTCCTATATTAGTTAGTGGGTTATATCCATTCCCATCATTATTTAATTTAAAGCTCACACTGTCCCCAATTTGACTGCTGGTATCTCTCTCATTCTGTGTCCATTCTGTATGGCCCCATCATTCTTTGAGCATGTCCTCACTTTCTAGCACAACGAGATGTTCTAGGCTCATCTTCTCACTTCCTGGTCCCAGTTGTGGAATCAGCCATTTTTCCAAGGACTCCTCACTCATTTTAATGGAAGATGGTATTTTGAATCCAAGAGTGGGACACCAGATGGGCTCGTGCCTATTGAAATGTTGCTGCTCCCAGGCAGAGCTAAGGAATATATGTTTCCCTGCATGTAGGTGCACACACACACACACAGGTACATGCACACATGGGTACACTCCTTACCCTCTGATGCTACATACTAGGCCACCATTCTCTGACCCTAGGAAGTATCCCTCCTTGCCCTGAATCAGCCAGTGACACCACAGGCCAGGCCACCCTCCCTGGGGATGTCCTCCTCATCACTTGAGCTCCAATCCCCTGCTTTGGGCCACCATGGCTCCCTCCTTCTCTCCCCCACCCTGGACCTAATGACTTTAGGTAGGACTGAATTGTTTAGGAAGGGGAAGTAAAAGGGACCACCACTGGCTTTGGTTGAGAAAACTGTTTTGTTAACAATCTTTTTGCTTATTTGGAGCATGTGTATCTGACCTCTTAGATAAACAATACTAAACATGACTGCCAGCATTTACCCTGATCTTTTGTCTCTGTGATTATAATGAAACTAAATGTATGAATTATTTATTACAGTTAGGAAGCTTCTTTCATATGATGGCATCTATTTCCAAACATACCATTGTATTTGGGCTGTCATCATCCACTCTCCTGGCAAATGTTGAGTAACCCCCACCACAGAAATTTATGAGTGAGGAAAAGTTCTGTACACCTACTTGCTCTGCTATTCCATTATCAAGTTGTAGGACTCTATGCAAGGGATCCAGGGACCTCGAAAGAAACCAGAAATGGAGTTTTGTATTACTGTGAATTGACTTGTGCTTGTGAATAAGTGAGATACTCCTGGCAGGGCAGTGAACATCAAGGAAACAGACTGGGTCTCCTACTAATTTTTTCATACCCTTCAAAGTCAGGGGCTAAGCACAATCCTGCTTCTGGTGTGGGTACTCCCCGTGCTTGTTAGCCAACAGAACCATGATGACTTCATCGTGGCAGTGAGGGAGAAAGGGTGTGCGTTTCAAATGCTGGTGGATGTTTTCCTCCTTGACCTCCACGATCTCAAATTCCTGCTTGCAATACTTGCTTCCCTGGGTTTCTTAGCTGTATGGTTTCTCTTCTACCTCCTGGGCTTTCTCATCATGGTTGTCTTTGTGCCTGTCACTTGCTCTGCTTGTCTCCCCCAACAGTGGACTTTTATTGGGTGTTTTCCAAGATACAGCAAGGAGTAAAGCAGATCAGAAGTCCTTCCCTGGCAGAACTGAAGGGAAACAGAAAGCCTCCCTTTCTCTCTCTCTCTCTCTCTCTGTGATTTTTTTTATCCCCATTTCAGAGGAGCAACAGTTATGGACCCCTGAAAGGGTGTTAAGCCCTGGCTGGTTCAGCCCAGCAAATGAAGCGTTAAGGCACCCACTCTCCTTCAGGGTTCTTGTCTAGGAGGGAGACTTTCTGGATGCTCATCCTTTAGCAAGTCTCCCCTCTCCTCTGCCAGCCTCCTGCTTAGCTTGCCTTGCGGTCCAGTCCCCTACCTGTCCCCGGAACCTTCCTGGTAAAAAGCGAGTCTTACTGAGTCCCTCTACCACGAAACATCATGACTTCCCTTCGTTCTTGGATCACCCAGGAGCTGACTTCTGCTTGCCCTCCCAGCCCCTGCTCCCCAACCTCCTTTACCTCAAATATTCCAGCAGCACAGGAAGCCGGTTCCCTTCACACACCTTCCTGCTTTTGCTCATGCTATCTCCTGGCCTACAGATCCCCCTCCCCACCCATCCGCTAGTCGGACCCCCACTCTTGCTGGTAGACCCAGCCTCTTTCCCTCCTCCCCTCCCAGTCCACGTGGCCAGGAACGCTTAGCACGTGGTGTTGCAGCTACAGAAGACAGATAGGGCGGTAATTATGTGCTGTCTCCAGGGATGGTAAACCCCCTGTGAACGGGGGCGGGGGCTGTCTTCTTCCCCGAAGTCCCTGCCGCAGGCTGGGTGCCGAGTGACAAACAGGTGGCCCTTCCAGGGTACTAAGTGCAGATCCCTGGCTAAGAACTGTTCTAAGACGCTCACATGTGCCAGCTCCTCGGATCCTTCCCACCACTCAGTGGGCACAGATTGTTATTAACCCCGGTTTACGGAGGAGAAGGTGGGCACGGGGAGGTCGGTGTTCCCCTGCCGAGTGTGGAGGCCAGTTTGGGATCCTCACAGCCTCCCCGTCATTGTGCTCTCTACCACCATGCCTCCTGGATGACAGTTGGAGGATGGATTGTACCTGGACTCTAGACACCTAGCGGTCACCCAGGAAGTGACAGCTGTCATTGTTATCACCATGCTGTCCACTCTCCCAGGCATGCAGGACTTTTACATGGGGATAAGTTTTGCTTTACTCACCTCCGTGTACTCAGTGCAACCCACACAGTAGGAACTAAATAATGTTTCCCAAATGAATGAAAAGCTTATGACAAATGTATAAGGAATGACTTCATATTTATTATTTTATTATTATTATTTGATTTTAGAGAGGGGGAGAGGGGTGGAGGAGAGAGGCAGGAGAGAGAGTTTTAAGCAGGCTTCATGCTCACAAAAGAGCCCGATGAGGGACTCAGTTTTGCAACCCTTGAGATATAATCTGAGCTGAAATGAAGAGTCGGATGTAGGGGCGCACGGGTGTCTTAGTTAAGAATCTGTCTTCGGCTCAGGTCATGATCTCAGGGTCCTGGGAAGGAGCCCTACATTGGACTCCCTGCCCAGTGGGGAGTCTGCTTCTCCCTCTGTCCTTCTCCCAACTCATTCTCTCTCTCTCTCTCTCTCTCTCTCTCTCTCTCTGTCTCAAATAAATAAATAAATATCTTAAAAAAAGAAAAGAGTTAGATGCTTAACCGACTGAGCCCCCCAGTGCTCCCAGGTATGACCTATTTGATCATAATATTTTATTTCTTTATAAAGAACCTAGTCCTAGGGTGCCCGGGCAGCTCAGTCGGTAGAGCATACGACCGCAGGTCTCAAGGTTGTGAGTTCAAGCCCTACACTGGGTATAGAGTCCCGCGTCGGGCTCTCTGCTCAGCGGGGAGCCTGCTTCCTCCTCTCTCTCTCTGCCTGCATGTAATCTCTCTCTGTTAAATAAATAAATTAAATCTTTAAAAAAAAAAAAAGATCTGATTCTAACTTCCTTATGTATGCTTAAATTAAATGTCATTTTTAAATCACATAATATGTCCATGTTGTCCCACTCAAAGGTGCAGGAAGGATAGATGCAAGAGATACCTCTTCCCTCAGGGTCACCCCATGGCACAACTCTAGAGGGCGCCATTCACATAAAATACAATGTGGCAGCCACTGCTCCTGCTCAGGACCCCATCCACCTAATTTCCCTCTCTATAGGCAGCTCTTCTCCAACCTTCCAGAGATTGTCCAAAACACTCAAACGCATCATGGGTGTTATTCAACATAGAATAACCTTGCCTTGTGTTATTCATTTTATCCATTTTCTATTGCTCATTTTATGTCTTTGGGAAATTATTTCACATGAAGTGTATAGATTAGCTTCATTCTTTATAATGGTTACATAGTATCTCTTTGTATGGTAGGGATGTACCATAGCTTAGTTACTCTTCTATTTAACCAGTCCTCTATGTATCTGATCAACCTCTATTAGATTGTTTCTAAATTGTTTCTATTACAAATAGGGCTGCCTTGTGCTCCTATCATTTGGCCCCACTGCTTGAGCACATCTGGAGCATGTCTTCCTACAATTGGATTACTTGGGTAAAGCAGAGAAATGAATTTCTAATGGTGGAATTTCAGTTATCTGTGACAGGCATAGCTGAGATATTTTTACACTGAGCTTTGGGGCGTGTCAGATCCTTCTAAGGAACTGATGGGCTGTGGGCCCCTCTCTGGTATATTTGAGGCTAGAGAATGATATTTGTGGACCTGAAGTTTGTTATTCTCTAAAGAGAAGAGAATTCACAGTGTAAAGTAGCTTCTTAGCTTCCAACCAGTACTCACTGATTAGAGTGAGCTCCCTTACTTAGAGTAAGACCTCACTGGGCATTGAGGCACCTGGACCACTCAGGGCCACTCAGCAGTGAGTGGAGGCCCTGATGGAATGCCTGAGAAACTTCACTTTGTGTGGTCTAATGGTTTGAACCCATTCTCTACCTTTGAGTTCAGTCCCCCCAAAACGCATAGAGACCCAAGAGACTCTGGCTCTGGAAATGTGGGAAAAGGAGAAAGTCCCTGCTATTCCTACTGAGGATGTGATTCTTTTTTTTTTCTTTTTCTTGTCTTTTTTTTTTTTTTTTTTTTGAGAGAGAGAGAGAGAGGACATGAGTGGGAGGGGCTGAGAGAGAGGGAGAGAGAATCTGAAGCAGACTGCTCTGAGCAGGTAGCCTGACATGGGGCTCAAACTCACAACCCTGAGATCATAACCTGAGCAGAAACCAAGAGTGGGATGCATAACAACTGTGCCACCCAAGCCCCAGGATGAGATTCCTATTAATACAGAGGATGGGACGCCTGGGTGGCTCAGTGGGTTAAAGCCTCTGCCTTTGGCTCAGGTCATGATCCCAGGGTCCTGGGATCAAGCCCCACATCGAGCTCTCTGCTCAGCGGGGAACCTGCTTCCCTTCCTCTCTCTCTCTGCCTGCCTCTCTGCCTACTTGTGATTTCTGTCTGTCAAATAAATAAATAAAATATTTAAAAAAATACAGAGGATGGATGGTGGAATGGATGGATATGCATATACATAGACATAGGAAGGTAGAGTCAGTCAAATAAGCATGCACTTAGACTTTGTTCTTGGGGTTGAGCTCTACAATTTACTAGTTATGGGATTTCAGGGAGTTTCTTTGGTCTCCCCAAGACCCATTCCTTGTCCATAATGGGGTTAACAATGTCTTCTTTGTGAGGCAGTGATGAGGAAGCAATGGTTGTAAACCAGTGAGAAGAAAGGGTCTGGCTCACAGTGGGTTCTCGTATATGGTGGGTTGGTGACTGCTATCATTTATTATATGATCAGGCATTCTCTGGTTGGTGTATTGAAGGCACTTCTCTGGCAGGAGCCAATGAGCATGCACTTCATGCCCCGTTTGACCCCTGCCTCCAGGGGATGGCTCTGTAAGGGATGGGTTCTCAGTCTTCTTTCCCTACTGACATACACAGTGGGAGGTATTTGCGTGCCGGGCACCCTCCCAGTGTGCATTTCACAGGGCAGGATTTCAAGCTGCCCTCATTTATCTGCAGGCCAGGAAAGCAACCTTATTACAGAAATGACCTAGATCCACTTACATTTATATTAAAACAATAAATAAATAAAAAAGAAGACAAAAAGAGAAGGTTTGGGTGTTTGGGCTATAATTTGTTGGCAAAACAGGACCCCGTTCACACCAGCTATCTTCTTGAGTGATAATAATGAGGGGAAAGGGCGCACAGGTTCCCCTGGGGTCCCTCATTTTGGTAGGTTTGGGATAAAATCCATTCTCTTCAATAGATATGAGGTGAAGGCCATTATCAGTGTGGTCTGGCCACCGTCCCCACCCAATTATGGAATGGTTCTCTCTTTGACCTTTGCTGAGTGCCTGGGTGAGATGCTAAGCCTTCTGCTGTGACCCTGGGGGAACCACAGACATCAGGCCTGCAGCTGGCCGAGAGGTCAGGCCTGCAGCATCCAGGAGGGCTCTCTCAGCCCAGCGGGCAAGCTCAGGCTTGACCTGTGGAAGCAGCTGCTTTAACACTCAGTATCTTCCCCTGGGGAATGGAATCCTACCTCGCCTGACCCTCCAGGCACACAGCCCCCTCAGCCCTATGGGACCAACTGTTCTCTCCTCTGTGTCCCTAAAGCACTTTGTTCTGTAGCCATGAAAGCACTCACCATCGGTTTAAAATACATCTCTACCCGGGCGCCTGGGTGGCTCAGTGGGTTAAGCCGCTGCCTTCGGCTCAGGTCATGATCTCAGGGTCCTGGGATCGAGGCCCACATCGGGCTCTCTGCTCAGCAGGGAGCCTGCTTCCTCCTCCTTCTCTCTCTACCTGCCTCTCTGCCTACTTGTAATCTCTCTCTGTCAAATAAATAAATAAAATCTTTAAAATACATCTCTACCCTTTCCAGGGCAATGATTTCTTATGTTTTGTTTGTTATAGAGTTTTCATACAATCTCAAATTCTCCATTAAAATGGCTGTGGGGTTCTCATGGTTTTCTATCTATGAACTTAGAGTTGAAAACATACATTGGTGGTTTGGAATCTCATTGGGTTCTTCTTTAGATGGAAAGGGTTGTGGAGGGGTGCCTGGGCAGCTCAGTCTGTTAAGCATCTGCCTTGGGCTCAGGTCATGATGCTGGAGTCCCAGAATTGGGATTGGGATTGAACCCCACATCACGCTAGCTGCTCAGCAGGGAGTCTGCTTCTCCCTCTTCCTCTCCCCACTACCCCAGACTTGTGTTTTCTCTCTGTCACTCGTTCACTCTCTGTGTCTTTCTCAAATAAATAAACAAATTCTTTAGGAAAAAAACACAGAAAGGGCTGTGGAACATCTTGCTTGTCCAGAACCTTCACTGTGGACACTCCCCTGGATTCCTGCTGTCATCCATTCTACAGTCAGCTAGTCATTCAATGAACACTGAACTCCCACTTTTGTGTCAGGCACGGGGCTAGGCAAATGGTATATTGAGAGGGAGAGGACTGGGCTGTGCCTTGGAGTCTGATCCGATGTGACTTTCTAACCTTGATTGTTTTGTAATTGAAGTCTAGGTAACATACAATGTTGTTTAGTATCAGGTGTACAAATACTGATCCAATAATTGATATGCATTACTCAGTGCTCACCATAAGAGTGATAGTCACTGCCTGTCGACAACACTGGACTACAATGTTATCGACCATATTCTCTATGCTGTACTTTTCACCTTGTTTTTTCCCTTTCTTCACCTACCTAGCCCTAGATTTTAAAAATAAAACTGCCAGCTATTTTACCAGCAAAAATGGGCCTATTTGGAGATAGCAGAGAATTGCAATTTAGGGCAAGCCAGCTGTGGCCAAACCACAGGCAAGTCCAGAGGCGAGTCCAGGGGACAAAGGAGAGAGGTAGCTCTTTTCCAGAGAAAGACAGTTACAGAAACAAAGAGTCATTGGAGTAAACTCGGGGTTGAGGCTCCTCACTGACTGGGCTGTTGTGGGAGAGGAGAAAAACCTTTCTTCCTCCTACTGGGGTGGTGAAATAGGAACTCAAATGGAACTTGGGAAGTGCAAGGTGCAGGGCTTCTGTTGGGTGGGCCAAGGGTAGGGTGCGAGAGCGCCCCCTGCTGGCCTCCTAGCTCCATTTTTTTAAACCAAACTATAAACAGAAGTTTTAAGAATTTTCACAGGGAAGTCAACATACAGGATTCCTTTCTGGGTGTAATTTCCTAGAGCTTGGACACCAGCTCCATATTTTAAAGTCTACAGTATTTTATTCATTCACCAAAAGTCTCTGTGAGGCACCGTACCTAGAGTCGTGGGGGCGGAGCAGGGAGTATAAAGCAGAAAACATGAAACCTGTTTCTTCTGGGCACCCAAATCTAAGTAAGAGGAATCACACGTGGGCAGAACATCTGGCCTCTCGTTTCGTTTGTGAGTGCACGTGGTATGCCATTGTCTGTTTTCTGGCGTGGGAGTGCTTCGGCGGCGTAAGACCTGGGAGAGGTCCAGGAGGTGGCCCTGCTCTCCAGACACGTGGGAGTCTCCCTGGGGAAGAGAAAGGGGCGACTCAGAGTCAGGTGAAGCATCAGGCCCAAGTCCGTGGCTCAGAGAACACTCTTGGGGGCACAGAGGCCCAGCAGCAGCGGGTGTGGGCCTCAGGGCCGCTGCCTAGACAGGGAAGATGCCAGCCGGTTTTGAGGAATGGGAAGGCCCATTCAGGAGGGAGGGACAGAGGACTTTCCAGGGCAGGAAAGGGGCTTGAGCAAAACTCTTGAAGTTCTGGGCATTTCTCATTAAAAACTGAGACATGAGGGGCCCCTGGGTGGCTCATCTGGATCTAGGTTTCCGCTCAGGTCATGATCTCAAGGTCAAGAGATCAAGCCCCGTGTTGACTGCGCACTTGGGCCGGGCAGGGGTGTCCGTTTGAGATTCTCTCCCTCTCCCTCTGCCCCTCCTCTCTCTCTCTCTCTCAAAATGAATAAATAAAATCTGAAAAAAGAAGAGAAAGAGGAAAGGAAGTAACAGATATAAGATGGGAGTTTACTCCAAACAATGCCCACCCAGGGCAGGGCCAGGATAGGGCCAGCGGGGAGGTGGTAGGTACCCGAGGCCCAGTCTGCCATCTTCGGGAAAGCTGTGCCCCTCATTTTGTCCCCCTTCTTTCCTTCACCCAGACTCTGGCCCCTTCGAGGTTGCCATGATATCCTTCACACTTCACCTGAAGTCCTGCCTTCCGCCTGCTATCAGGACCCTGATTCTACAAAAGAAACCGAACATCAGGAGTGTGTCCAGCATGGCTGGGGGTGAGTGGTGCCAGACGGTTTAAAAAAGAAAGAAAAACTCCCTAAAAACATGAGCTGTCCCGGGCCCAGGAATCCCTGAGATTTCTAGCTTCTGCTTGGGAAACAGGAAGTAAGGGCAGGAGGCTATTACTTCCCGTCGCGACTTGATTTCACAGAAGGAAATGTGGCACCTGGGCCAAGACTCAGGTGTGAAAACCTTATCAGATGGCTCAGCACCAGCAGTTCTGCCCGGTCACCTCCCCACCTCCACGGGGGGCACCGCCCATGGCCTTAGATCATGCAGTGGGTTTTCCCTCGGGGGAAAGGTGCCCCCACACTGCATTTTAATCTGGCTTTGATTCAGACCAGTTATCCCTGGTTTGGTCTCCTCTGGGTACACCGTCTCCTGTGAGAGAAAACAGACATCCAAGTTGTCACTGACCCGAGTCCCAGCAAAATTTCATGACAAGGAAGACTTTTCTGGAAACGGAAATGGCCAGAGGGAGAGCCAGCGGCATGGTTTCAAGTGCTAGAGCAGGACAGTTTTCATTGCTGATTGACACGTCTGGCTCTGTTGCTATTTCCAGACCAGTAGAATTGTCTATTGTTGCATAACAAAGCGCCCCCAAATTAAGCAGCTTAAACCATATTCTGCCATGAGGCTGTGCAGATTGGGTCGTTCTTCTGCCTCAAGGGCTGTCCTGTCTGCTGGGGCTGGACTGTCTATGAGGGCTCCTTCCCTCATGTGTCTCTGGAGTGTCCCCTGGGAGGATCTGGAGCAGCCAGGGCTGGCCTTGTGCTTCTACCTTGCCCGGAAGCCTCCTTAGCAATGGCAGCCCAACTTCTTTACAAGGTAGCTCAGGATTCCAGGAGAATGGTCCATAATTAGCATGTATTAAACACCTGCTTGAGCCACACTTCCTAGCGTCCCGTTGTCAAAGCAAGGCATGTGGCCAAGGGCAGAGTCAACTGGGAAGGGGCCACTCAGGGCTGTGTACATGGGGGAATGTGCCTTACTGAAAGCCACCAAGGTTATGATCTCCCACAGCCCTTTGTGCACACGACACACCAGGGAACACCAGCTGTACCCCCAGCTCCCTAGAACTTCTGGGAGCCAAGAGAGCCACGTGTATCGGAGAGACTGGGTGCAAGTCCCCGCTTGGCCCCTTACTGACCAAAGCATGTGACCTCTCTAAGCGCACCTGGGAACTGGAAGTAACAATATAATCCTCCCTAAGGAGCTTGTGGGTAAGATGGTCCATCCAAGTTGGCCGCTGTCATAGAATGTGCCACAAGGAAAGACGCTCATTTTGCAGAACATCTGGAACACCCCAGTTCGGGACTGTCTTCCAGGGATTTACATCAAATTAGGAACATTAAAGGGACTTTTCTCTCTCTCCCTCTCTCTCATCATTAAATTAAAAAGGAAAAAGGAAAATATTGCATTGAGGTAAAAGGACTCAGAAGACTCACTTCATTTCTCTTCACAAAGAAAAAGCCATTAGGACCTTAGCTAGAGCTACCCAGGGGTTGCAGTGATCACTTCGGACCCTCCCCTCACGCGTCCATCACCCCCTCCAAAGAGCCCCCCGTCACAGAGCCCTCTCTTGGTGTCCTGCCACTAATGGGGGCAACTCAGGGGACTCTCTCCGATCAGCAGTGGAGATGAACAAACCCCAAACACAGTGCCCTCTGAAGTGCATTTAATTAAAAAGGAAAGAAAGAAGCTTTGTGCACACAATACCTCTCTGATTTGTGGTATTCAAAATCCAATTTGCTCTCCCAACAGGCTTTGGAGGTGAGAGAGCAGCTGAGGAAAGCCAGGCTTCTAGGCTGGCTGAATTCCCTTCTATCCCACTCTAGAATATTTTTGGAGACACACTGGGCTTGCTCGAGACATGCAGTCAGCTTCCTTGGGCTTGCAGGGGCTGGGAGTGTCCAGTCTGTCTGCATTTTGAAAGTCTGCAGCGTTGGCAGGCACTGAAGGTTTGAGTTCATGAGTTCCAGGCTGTTAGACGCAAAGGCTTGTTCTAGAACTTTCCCTGCAGATGGTTGCAGCTGCTTCATTCTACCATCCCCAAGGAAGAAGGTGCCAGAGGGGGTGGTGGAACCATCCTCGGGAGGCACGGTGCCTGCAGCTGTGTGGTGACCCAAGAGGGACTCAGGGGTTCCCCCCATCTCAGGCTTAAGTCCTGGCTGTGCCACTCGCCAGCTATGTGATGTCACTCATCCCTTCGAGGCTTGTACTCCTCGTGTATAAAATACAAGTGACCACATCCATAAATGACTCTGCACGTAGTAAGCACTCCAAAAGTACCAGCTGACAGTTTCATGGTGGAAAACAGAGGGCCGCACGTTGATACAGCAAACTGAGCATTTAGAATTGTTACCAAGTTCATTTCTTCAAATCGGCGTAATTACGTTTTTCTTTGGGATGGTCTTTTTAAAGGAAATAATTTTTTTAAAAAAACAACTTTCTTGTTTGTTTTTTCTCCAGTTACAGAAAGATACTATTTATTACATAAATTTTAGAATATTGAGAAAAGCATAAAAGAGAACATAAAAAAGCACCCAGTCTTGTCACTGGAGATCACCAGATTAACGTGCAGATGTATTTGCTTCTAGTTCTTTCTCTCATCAATTTTATTAAAAGGAGAATATGCCAAAAATACTGTTTTGTTGTCTGGTATTGTTTCTTTTTAACCCTATGCTACCAACAACTTTTTATATCATTAAATATTCCTTCTGTCCCATAATTTTAAATGTCTACACCGCATTTCACTGAATGAATGTAACTCCAACTCCTGCTTCCTGTACATCTGTCTGTTGGGTAATTGACGCACAGGAATGAACTCACGGGGTTCCCTTTGAGGTGGGTGTCATTATGGCCATCATGTCCGTGGGAGTACCACGGCGGAGGGTCACACTGCTGCTTGGAGGCAGAATCAGGATTCAAACAGTTTCGTTTACCCCAGAGGAAGTCATGGCATGCAAGGTGAGGGGGTCCTCCTCCATGGCTGCAGCAAGCCCGTCTGCTTGGAGGGAGAGTCAAGGATCCTGGGAGCCTGCTCAGCCAAGAATCTGCCCAGACAGAAGACACAAGCAGTCTCTGTCCCATAAACGATACCCAAATGGCTAATAAAATGTGTGGGAGGGCTCCCAGCTGTTTCCGGCCCTAGGGCAATACGACCCCAGCGTGCACCTGCCAAGGGGCTAGAATGTAAAGACAGGCAACACCAAGCATTGGGGAAGAGAAGGAGCCAGCAAGAACCCACATAACCATTTTGGAAACTGCTTTGCTGAACTCCTAAAGCTGGACATGCACACACCCTACCACCCAGGTCTATGCCAAACAGAAATGCATGCAGGCAAGCCCGGAATTCCATCTATTAATATGCTCGTGAGAGCACCATAGATAAGAACCCTAAACCGGAAGACACTCGAATGTCCATCTGCAACAGGGCTGGGTAAGTACTCGCGGTAGAGACGGTATCACCCAGCAACAAGGTTGAACAAGCTACTGTCAAACGCGGCAGGAAGGATGGCTCTCCCGAACTCATGGCTGGGTGACAGAAGCCAGACCCAGAAGGCTCACGCTGTAGGATTCCATCAGAGGAAGAACAGGCAAAAGTAACCCGTGGTGTTAGAAGTGGGGGTGATGATCGCGAGGGGCATGGAGAGATACTGGGACGTTGATCATGTTCCATTTCTTGACCTAGGTGCTGGTGACCTGGGTAGGTTCATTTCCTGAAAATTCACCAAGCTGTATACCGTAGGGCATTTTTCTGTGCTGGGCTACAAGAAAGAGTTCAAATGAAGTTTCCACCAAGAAGCAACTGACGAGGCATGTGTCTTCTCTCGCCCCAAACCCAGGGCTCCGACCCGCCAGCGTGGTGGTCCTGCACCGGTCCCTGGCTCCAGCCTTTGAAAAGTTCTGCCAAGCCAACGATGGCCCTCTGCCCCTGCTGGGCCTCTGCGAGCCAGGCACGTGGTCCCTGCCTGCCCCGAACGCAGTCCCGGACCCCAGGTAAAATGCTTGGGAGTGTCAACAGGGACCTCTGTGTCCGGCCACAGGGACCCTCCACGCCTGGCACAGAGCCTTGCTCACGACTCTCTCAAAAACGAGCTGTCCTCCCCTCCATTCCCATCCCTACCCCATTCCCATCCTCTGCCCCTGCTCCGGGAAAAATCTTGGGGACCATCCAGAAAGTCCCGCACTGGCTGCGGAATTGCTGATACTGTCACCCACCCACTTCATCACCCAGGCCAGAAACTGTCGGCACAGCCTGCAGAAGAAGACAGAAACACTCGTAGGGGCCATCCCTGGAGACCACCATTGCTGACCCTGTGCAGTGTGTCCCCCCAGACTCAGGAATAGAACATAGCTTCACGGCCCCGCGGACGGCTTCCACAGTAGCATTGCAGGGAGCCCCCCGTGCTCCCACCGCCCCGGCTCAGGCCCCCATCTTCTCTGGCTTCTACTCGCCCACCAGAGCGACTTTTCCCAATGCGACATCTGGTCGCCTGACTCTCCCACTTCAAATCTTGAGTGCCTTCCCATGCCTTGCATCTTAGCCTGATGGCAAGACCTGTGTGGGGCGGCTGGGGGCGGGGACTCAGTCAGTTGTGCGTCTGACTCTTGATTTTAGCTCAGGTCATGATCTCAGGGTGGTGAGACTGAGCCCGCGTCGGGCTCTGCGTTCTGCAGGGAGTCCGTTTTTCTCCCTCTCTCCCTCTCCCTGCTCACACGCGTGTGCCCTCGCTCACTCTCACTCTCTCTCTCTCTCTAACAAAATCGTTAAAAGGCCTGTAGGGACTTGTAGCCCCCGCTCGTGTTCTTCCCCACCCCTGACACTCCAGCCATCCCCAGTCCCCTCCCCAGAGAGAAAGCTTCTCAAAAAACATTTTGCTTTTATCATTTTTGTGGACCGTGGGGTGAGAGGGTCCCTCAGAGACCCACCCTGGACCCGAGGTCAGCGCCTTGCGTTTTTCCCTCGCACCCCCTCTGCTGTCATCTCAGGGACTCCTAGAGCAGACCATCCCCTGGTGGGTCACATGTGTGAGGCCTCCTGCTGTTCCCATACCGCTTGCTCTGCCTAGGACGTGCTTTCCTCCTTGTCCGACTGGCGAACTCCTACTCGTCCTTCAGGACCCAGCTCCGTCACCACTGCCTTTATGGGAGAGAACGGATTTCTCCCTTCTCTGAGTCACTTCTCTACCTGGACTGTTACCACTCGCTGCTCTGTGTTGCAAGCGTTCTCTGCTGACAATGTAGGATAGCAAGCTTCTTAGGGGCTGGACTGGTGTCCTCTCCATCACTATGGTCCCATCACCTGGCTTGTGCCTGGCACGAAGGAATGGCTCAGCAAATGATTTTGGAGTGAATGAAAAATAGGCTTATAACAACTCTACAGAAGTTTCTTTAAGGGAAGAGAAAGGCCTCAGCCACTGCTAGCCCTGGAAACTTCTTGAGACACGCGTCTTCTGTCCCTTTGGTCTGCTGGTCCCGCCTCAGTGGCAGAGAGGCCGCCAACTCCACTTCCGTGCTGGTGTGGTTGGTCCTGGGCGGAGGTTATAGGAAATATAATGGGGTGGGAGCAGGGAGTACATTACACGCACGCTGGTCTAATCGTTTCCAGTCTGGCGTGAGTAGAAGGATGCCAGCAAGGTGCCCAAAATTTCAGTTCCAGACATCCTCTTCGTTCTCCCTCATCCGTTTAAACAATGCACAGTTGGGGGCCGTCTTGAGTCTAGGGACTATGAGCCTTCCCTTGTGTCCCCAGGACGGGCCATCCCCAGTTCCACAAGTACGAGTTCGGTGCCTGCACGGGCAGCCTGACCTCGCTGGAGGAACACAGGGAGCTCCTGAAGGACATGGTGGCTTTCTACTTGGACTGCAGCTTCTCCCCAGAAGCAGCCTTGGAGAAGGTGGGGCTCCCCAGAAGAGACTCCCCAAGCCACGGCCTCGCAGGGGCCTACAAGGTAAGGGCGCAATCGACAAGGGGCAGGATGACCTGAACAGGTGGGTCCCCTTGTGTTTTCTCGTGGCGGGGAGAGAACGCTGACACGGGAGAGAAGAGACCGATGTGGTCCCAGCTCAGCCACTTCCTAGGTGTGCAGCCTCTCCGAGCTCGCCCCCTCAGCTGGGGAATGGGATGTCTGGCCTCTCCCCTGCCGCCATGGGATCACTGTGAGTGCCCCGTGTGGCCTTGGGCCCAGGAGTCGAGCCCTTACAGACAGGTCATTGCTGCCCTGGACACCGAACCAGTTTGGAGTTTTATCTGTCTCCTTTAACTCAGAGCATGTCAGTAGCTTTTTGAAAAATCCTCCTTGGCTCCAAAATCCTTGCCGGGATTGGGGAGAGCGTGCCTGGCCCGTGAAAGGCCCGAGGATTTGTGGCAGAGCCTGGGCCGGCCCGTTGGCAGCCGGGCTGGGTTTCTGGCCCATGGTGGCCCCTGGTGGCCCCCGGTGGTCTACTCTCGAGACCCTCATGCTGTTGCTGTTGGGGGTCACCCCCCTGCTGTGTGTTCTGAGCTTCTCTCCTGGTCCTTGGTTGTCAAGGAGAGAAAACCAGATTCCCTCAGGCCACTGACCCCTCCCAGGACATCTGTGCGAAGCCTGAGAGGCCACCGTGCTGGAGGGACAGTCAGCTGCAGGTGTCTCTGTGGAGACCTCGGGCTACAGATGTTGTCTTGGGCTCCCGGGCGCCGACTAAAATTGGCCTGGTGGGGGCTCCTGCCAGGGAGGCCTGAGCTGCGTCTGATGAGAAGCAATTTTATTCTCTCTTTTAAAAAAAAAAAAGATTTTATTTACTGGTTTATTTGAGAGCAAGAGAGAAAGAGTGAGCGGGAAGGAGAGGGAGAGAGAATGTGAAGTAGACTCCACACGGAGTGCAGAGCCAGATGCGGGGCTCGATCCCGTGACCACAGGATCACAACCTAAGCCAAAACCAAGAGTTGGATGTTTAACCAACTGAGCCACCCAGGTGCCCTGAGAAGCAATGTTCATGTGTGAAGTGTGTGCCTCAGTGGTTTTCACAGGCAGGGGAGGGCGGGGGGCAGAAGAGCAGCTACGGGAGTGGGGGCAGGGATCCTGGGCACAGTCTGTCCTCCCCCCCCAAACACATGGCCATGTGTAGCAGACACCCACGCTCAGCCTTTCATTTAGATGAGGAGTTGAAAGCCCAGAGGGGGACAAGGACTTGCCTGCCTCCCCAAACCAGCCTGGAACCCAGGACCCCAGCTCCTATCTGTAAATGTCACCGGTGGGCGTGTAATACGAGGAAGGGATGCTTGGCACCGAGTGCTGGTCACTGCCCCTAGTCTGTGCTCAGCAGAGCCGTCCTTTTCCCATGACCTTGCACCTAGCCATGGGCTTCGGTTCAGCACGGTCGCGTCTGGCCCAGGGCTCTATCCACAAAAGCCCACCAGCCCTCCTGGATTCAGTGTTGGCCCTGAGGGGAACTTGGCCTGTCCCCTGTGAAAGTCCCTGACCTGCGTCCCTTCTCAAGAGCTGTGATTCACACGCCAACTGGGCAGACATAGCCAGCGTGCTGCAGGGGAGGGAAAGCGGCCCCTTCTTCCCTTCGAGGTCCTTCGGCTGGTCTACTACTGAAAGTGACCTAACATGGATCAACAGGAGAAGAACAAGTTTAGTGTCAGATCTGCAGGAGCCCCAAAGGGGTGAGGCTCCAAGAAGTGACCAAAGCAGGTGGCTTTTGTGCCGTTCAGACAAAGAGTGGGTTTGGGAAGGATTGACAAGACGGAGAAGTTTGGGCTTGGGGTAGTAAGTCAGCCAGGAAGTCCCAAGGTTGTTGAGAGAGCTCTCTCGGCTTGGATGTCCCATCGCTGGAGACAAGGATGCCTTCTACCCTCCTGGTGCAGGGAGGGCGCCTTCATGTGGGACATTTATTTCTTGCTTTTCGGTGGGCAAGGTGTCAGAGTGTTCTTCTTGCACTGGCGTTTTCCCAGGTAGCTTGAATTCAGAATAGTTGTATGCTGAAGTGGTGTGTTTGCCGGTGGCCTATTTCCGCCCTCAGCGCCAACAGCAAGCCCTTTGGGCAGCAGCCAAGACTGTCCCAGTGGTCATCATCCTGGCCATGTCCTAAATCTTTCGTAAGCCCCACTGCAGCGACCAGAAACCACTCAAGGGAGAAAATACCACCACCAGAGAAAGGCCAGCAGGTCATCCCAAGGCAGGAGGAGGGAGGCAGGGCTCAGTGGGGTCTGGGCGCAGACCTGCAGTCCCCGGTGTGGACTCAGGAGGAAAAGCAGACTCCAGCGCCTCCTGCGAGATCCTTGTCCCTTTGGTTGCTCTGCCTCTGCCTCTCCTGGAGGTCTTCACCTGTGGCCCACGGGCCTCCTGAAGTCCATGGAGAAAATTCAGAGGCCCATGGAATTAGATGCAAACAATTACATTTTGCTATTCCTAGCCTCACACGGAGACTGAGCATTTCCTTCCATTCCAAACGCAGGCAACAAGCCGCTGTTGCATCAGCAGATCCTGTGACCATGGGTTCCCAAAGGACCCCTTATGCTCAGATGCCCAGATATTTTCGTGTCCCACCGTTCTTCCTGAGAGCTCAGAAATATCCTATATGCTAGCCACTGCTTCATATTCATATGGGTACATCTGCCAGCTTGTTCCTTAAGCTGTTAATGAAGCATGTGTATCTCTCTATCACACTTTTTCGTAATTTGTTAAGCACATTTGCAATATAACTGGTTTCCTTTGTAAACCGATCCATTTCCTCTTACGCAATCAAAACCTTTACTCGGAGTGGGGGTCCCTAGCTGCACCACGCTACCAGAAGGGTCCACAGCACAGACAAAGTGAAGGTTCTCTGCTTTAAACCAATCACTACCAGCAGCCTTTCTCATTTCTATGTCACATGAAAGCAGAAGCTGTATTTTTATACTAGCTACTTGGACCCCCTCCTTCATTCAGCGGCCCTGAACTCGGTGCTCAGGGTTTCCATCTGGGTCAGCTCTGTATTCCAACATCTTTTCCTTGAGTTCTTTTTTTTTTAAAGCCAAAAAAAAAAAAAAGAAAAGAAAAAAGAAAGAAAGTTATTGTGTTGTGTTAGTCCCCATTCGAGCCAAGTTGCCCTTTTCCTCGATTTCTTTTCAGACAACCGTGCCTTGTGCCTCCATGGCTGGCTTTTGCTGCCCCCTGGTGGTCACAATGAGGCCCATCCCCGAGGACAAGCTGGAAAGGCTGGTGCGGGCCAGCTGCTCCATGGGAAGTAAGGGACAACCCATTCATATCGGCGACCCAGGTGAGTGTCCACTGTCCTTCATGATTCTGACAGCCACCCATGAACTTCAGCCTGAGAAGACAGGAACTTGCTGTGTTCCTGAACTCCCCTGGCTTGTCCTCCTCCTCCCCAGAGTTCCTGGGGGTCCTGGACAAGGCAGAACTCCCGCAACAGCAGGAGGGCTGGGTTTACAGGGGCCTCTCAGGCCTAAAAGTGCTGCCCCGGCCAGAAGAGCCAGCCTCACCCACTGTCTCCTGTGAACTTCAGGTGAACCTGGGGTGGGAGGAGCCAGTGGCAGAGGATGGCAGCTGAGCTATTGGTCCTGGAACTTGAGCTCTGAGCCACCTCTAATTTAGGCTGTTGTTCAGTAACATATTTGGGCAGAGGAGGGCTTTGTTCCAATTGTTAACTTGAACTGATCCCTCGTGTATTAACTCAGTCTGAGAGCGAGAGAGAAAATCCCAGCTTGGCGGCGTCTAGGCCTCTTTGTGGTTCTCAGAGAGCCCGATGAAAACTTGGGATTGGGTCTCGGGTGACAGAGCTCAGTGTACCTGGACTTCAGAATCACACAAAGCCTGCGTTCTGCAACGATGCAGTCAGCCCTGGCCACCTCCCTCATAGATAGAGCTCAGGACCAGCCAAAGCAAAGTGTATTGCTGAATCCTTGACTTGTTTTCTCATTAGTGGAGCTGGGTTAGGTCCAACACATCCATCTTTGCTGTCCTCGTGAACCTTCTGATGCCGGGCCATGGGTAGGGACGCTGTTGTTGGTGGTCAAGCGACAGAGCTTACGTCTGTGTTATGTGACCAGTAGCCTGTGCCAAGATAAATGCCAGCTCACAAATACTGGTTTGGGTTACAATCTGCACGGAGTGTCGGGCTGAGTGCACCCCGGGCTCCTCCAGCAATCACAGCAGGTGTCTGAGATCCGTGTTCTGAAACTGTACTACTCAGAATGCACTAGAACTTAGCCAGCGTCCTGGGTCCTTAAGGTCCCCAATTCTTTTCTCTGGTACCATCAACAGCAATCCGATGATTAGAGTTTCTCTGGGAGAAAGAAACATAAACTATTCAATGGGTTCAATCTGGATATGAACTGTGAGGGCAGGACCCGCAGGAATTCATTTTCTTTTTCCATTTGCAGAATGGTTGGGAATCAAAGATCTTTCCAAACCTGACTATGGGGATCCTGTGGTGTGTCAGCCAGGGGACGTCCCAGTGTTCTGGCCTTCTCAGATGACCAGTCTTGAAGCCGTCAGCAGCTGCAGTATGTCAGGGCTTGAAGGGGGCGGTGACTATGACCCAGGGTGGAAACAGCTGGGTCTCCAGCTCTTGGAAGCACAGGGTTGCTGTGCAGTGGCTTCGGAAACTGAGTCACAAAACAAAACATAAAACATACAGCTCTCCCAGGGCTGGGTCTCATCAGCAGCTTGTATGTTTTGATGAGATATATTTCCACCTGAAGAAAGATCAATGTTTAGCTTGACTTTCTGAGACATTCTGAAGGTTTGTAGGGCTTTGAAAATAAGAGCGAAGGCAAACAGCGACACTAAACATCCTACTTCATGTAATATTTGCAGGGTGCAAGGTCCCCCCTTCCCCACAGTTCCATTTCCTGAGGTTTGTTACCTGCAATCAGCTGCAGTCAAGAAGCAGATGAGCATCCTTCTGATGAATCAGAGGGTCATAGTAGCCTCAGGTTATGACGCGTGCCTACTGCACTCCCCTCTCTTCCTCGAGTCGTGTGGTTATGTTTTCATCTCACGTTGTCACAAGAAGAAGGGTGAGGACAGTACAGTAAGGTATTTTTAGAAAGGGAGACCACATTCACAACACTTTTATTATAGTATATTTTCTAATTGTTCTATATATTATTAGTTATTGCTGTTAATCTCTTACTGGGCCTAATGTACAAATTAAAATTCATCCTAGGGATGTACAGATAGGAATAAAACATAATCTATACAGGGTTCAGTGCTATGCACTGTTTCTTGTCGACCAGGGGTCTTGGAACCTATCTTTATAAGGTGGGGGGGACCTCTGCATTTTAAAGCAATACTGTCCATTGGTTTTTTTCAAAGACATAGGGTGATATTACAACAAAGAGACACACGAGGGCGCCCTAACTAGCTCGCTGTAAGGTAGGGAAGTGCTAGAAACGTTAAGAATAACTGTGGCAGCCCATTTCGTAGACACCAGAAAATTCTAGCCAGGTCAGCCACACTTGCATGACAAATCACAGAATTTAATGTTACTTTATTATTATTATTTTTTAAAGCATTCATATAAGTTTAGCTATCAGAATGGCCTCACGATAAAGGAAGATTACTTCTAATATGGCAATGAGGCATAAATGCAAGACGCATGGAATTCTATTCGTTTGTTTATTTTTTTAAAGGACTTTATTTATTTGACACAGAGAGAGAGAGAGCGCGCGCACAAGCAGAGGGAGGGGCAGAGGGAGAGGGAGAAGCAGACTGCCCACTGAGCAGGGAGCCCGAAGTGGGACTCGATCCTACGACCCTGGGATCATGACCTGAGCTGAAGGCAGACACTTAACCGACTGAGCCACCCAGGTCCCCCTATTCCTTTGTTTATTTAACACTAAATGTATTGGACACCTGCTACGTGTCAGGCAGGGACCCAGATCTTGGAAACTCAGTGTTACACCAAACAAGATGCCGTTATCGGGGAGTTTGCGGTCATTTCCGAGTGTGCGTGTGCTCATGTGTGTTCACACACCCACACATGGGTGGTAAATATGGTCGACGGTAAATAAGCACGACGGCGTCACACATCTTCTGCACCAGCCATGGGGGATGGGTTGCAGAAGAGCGCTCACTGCCGCCGGCATCCCGGCAAACTGCAGGCATTAGCTCTGGCTTGAAATAGCACAACTGCTTTGTAACTGAGGCCAAATGACATCATTGGCTTAGGTACAACCCTGAAAAGTTTTATAAAAATCATGCTGGGACGCCTGGGTGGCTCAGTCGGTTGGGCATCCAACTCTTGATTTCTGCTCAGGTCATAATCTCAAGGTTGTGAGATCGGGCTCTGAGCTCAGCAGGGGGTCTGCTTCTCTCTCTCTCTCTCTCCCCCTCTCCCTCTGCTTCTCCCCCCACTAGTGCTCTCTCTCTCTAAAAATAAATAAATCTTTTTTAAAAATCTGTTCAAACCTCTACGTAATATTTAAACTTCTATTATTTTTTTCTAAGATTTTTATTTATTTATTTGACTGACAGAGATCACAAGTAGGCAGAGAGGCAGGCAGAGGGACAGGAGGAAGCAGGCTCCCTGCTGAGCAGAGAGCCCGAGTTGGGACTCGATCCCAGGACCCTGAGATCATGACCCGAGCTGAAGGCAGAGGCTTTAACCCACCGAGCCACCCAGGTGCCCCTAAACTTCTATTATTTAAACTTCTATTAGTGGGGGGCCAGGCTGTCTCAGTTGGTGAAGCGTCTGCCTTTGGCTCAGGTCATTATCTCAGTGTCCTGGGATCAGGCTCCCAGCTCAGCAGAGAGTCTGCTTCTGTTTCTCCCTCTTCCTCTCCCCCTGCTCATGCTCTCTGTCTCTGTCTCTCTCAAATAAATAAATAAAATCTTTTTTAAAATAAGAAATAAAGGGGCGCCTGGGTGGCTCAGTGGTTTAGGCCTCTGCCTCCGGCTCAGGTCATGATCTCAGAGTCCTGGGATCGAGCCTCACATCGGGCTCTCTGCTCAGCGGGGAGCCTGCTTTCCCCTCTCTCTCTGCCTGCCTTCTGCCTGCTTGTGATCTCTCTCTGTCTATCAAATAAATAAATAAATAAATAAATATCTTTAAAATAAGAAATAAAGAAAATAAACTTTTCTTGGTGATAGATCAGTTGCTACATTACAGACCTCACAGCTGATGGGGCAAAAGCCTGTGTCACACTTGAAACTGACTAACCTGGTGTGTACCTGGCATTAGAATGACCAGTTCCAGGTGCTGTCCAAAACACAGAAAAACAGTGATCGCATTCATCAAAATCCTTAATTCTTGCCTCTCTAAAAATTAAGCTAGAATGCTTTGTGCAGTTAGATTTTCCTTCTGAAGTGTTCACTTGGCTTTCTGTTGAATTTGAAAAAAAAATTTTACTGTTTTCGGTGACATTCATGGCATTGTTACTTACTCAATTCACACCAATTCACACGGAGCCCCTTTTCTGTGCAAGGTACTACGTGGTGTTCTGAGATCAGTAAACAACGGTCCTCGTCTTTGGGAGCACACAGCTGAGTGGGGTTAACGTACCCAAGGATAATAATGACACTGAAGAAAGCAGATGGTGTAAATTAAGTATTGTAAATATGAAGCCCCTAATGGGCCAGGCAAAAGGACTTGGAGACACAATCACACAAACCTTCATTTACCCGAGGGCTGACTCTGAACCACGTTGTGAAATCGCTTCTATGTGTGTTTTCCAGTTTAGCTCTGACAACAGACACCTGAAGCATTATCATTATTTTATAGTTGAGGAAACAGGCTTAGAGAGGATCAAGTCTCATCTCTCTGTTTGGCACACGAAAACCACGTTCTTAATAGCGACACTCGAGTGTTTCACATTGCCTGGAATTTAGTACGGGAGAGTTTTTTAAAGAATGAAATTAGCAAGCAAGGGGAAAGTGCTGTGGGAAAAACAGATGCTACGTTCAGAGAGAGCTATTTATTAACAAAGTCCAGAAAGGTGTCCTCATGCATCTGAAAGCGTTCAGTAAGTACTTTCTGATACCCCTGGGATTCAACTGATGGAAATTCCTAGAGCCCTATCTAGAGCTGTGCTGGTACCTCCCTCTTTCCCCACACTCAGCTCATCTTCACTTTCCTAAACACTGGAAGCACCTGTTTAAGTGGGGCTTGATTTAGTCATCAGCTGGTTTTTCTGACTTGGTGCAACAAGCCGGGTGAGGAACGTCGTTGGCAGCATTGATGCCCGGCACCATCTTGCCCATCAACCGTGGGCTAGATGAGAATGGACTGAATTTGATGACGTGAGCAGGCTCAGTCCCTCCTGTTGTGTGTTTTAGAGACCCCGCTGGCTTTCACCAGTGCACCAGGCTGCACCGTCATGACCAACCTGAAGGATACAGAAGCTCCAGCCCGTTGTCTTACCCCTGGGGGAATTCCAGAGGTCCATCGCATTTCCCAAGATCCCTTGCACTACAGCATGGCATCGGCTTCAGCTGTTCAGAAGATTAGAGAGCTAGAGGCTATAATTGCCATAGACCCAGGTAAGAAACAAAGCGTTCTCACCTTAATGACCTGGAGAAATTCATCACTGGCGTAAGGGTCAGTGAAAAAGGCCACATGCAAACCCCCTGCTGAATTTTTTTTTAAAGAGAAGAATATATTCCTCTTTATTTAGCTAACACTATCAAAGAGAAGAGATTGATTTTTTTTAAAAGATTTTATTTATTTATTTGACAGATCACAAGTAGGCAGAGAGGCAGGCAGAGAGAGAGGAGGAAGCAGGCTCTTGGCTGAGCAGAGAGCCCGATGCGGGGCTCCATCCCAGAACCCTGGGATCATGACCTGAGCCGAAGGCAGAGGCATTAACCCATTGAGCCACCCAGAGGCCCCAAGAGATTGATATTTTATCAAGAAAGCAGGCATAGCCTTAATGTCATGCAACGACTATAAATTTTTCATTAAATTATGAAGATTGAGACTTCATCCAATGAGAGTTGTTTCCACCTGTAAGGTCATTCTAAAGCACGAACCTCAAAAACCAATGTTATAACAAGGCTTCAAGGCATTTAGAATCCAAACTCTTTAAAAAGTTCCTTGGGAATGATTAAGGTATTTTCTTGAGTCCTCTTTCCCCTCTGCCTCCACCTTCATTTACAAGAGTCAGCTGCCTAAACTCTCTTTGCCTCTATTGTGCATTCCCATGGTGTGATTTTTCTAAATGCTTAGAGCGCATATGAATCCCCAAAAGAAGTAAATGGACCAAAATCCAGATGTTGATGATCTCTGGGTAGTTCTATTGAGAATAATTTTTGGGGTTTTATTTATGTTTTTCCCCCAGTTTTTCAACACTAAACATAAGAGGGAGTTTGGAAGGCGAGGTTATTAGCTGGGCACATTGCCATCGCAATTACATTGGGACTGGGATGGTAAGAAAAAAGGGCATAGTATAGTTCTTAAGTCACCAACTGCCACCGTTTAAGTGAAGTCATCCTTGTGTCCCCAATCTCCTTTTGCACCATTGCCCTAGGGTTGGATGTGGAATACATTTTTTTATGCTGGGCGCAGAGGTTGGGGCAGGGAGCTGGATCCCCGCTCTTCTGGGGATGCTGGTGGGGCAGGACCCTGCAGGGAACAGCTTCACAAGACTTTGCAATCAATATTGTGCATTGCGTCTCAGACAAAGGACAGCCCTTCTGTGACTTGCCAGAAGCCCTTCTGTGCCGGCTTCTAGAGATGGAATCCACTAGGGGTCTTCTGGTTCCAGTTAGGAGGAAGTTGGCCACCAGCAAGTTGACCACTCCATGGTCGTGAAAGAGCCGCTTGTCTTATCCAAGCCGGCCAGAGAGGGCGCTGGTGGGCACGGAACCGATCCGTTTGCAGGCAAAGGCTCCAGAGAGAATGAAGGTGCAGCCTTCCTGGCCCCTCTCTGCCTCAGTTTCTCATCAGAGGAGAAATAACACCTAGACCTCCCTGTTGGGGGGTGTGATAGGAAATAAGAATGACAGCTATCATCTACTGAGTTTTACCATGGGCCAGGCATGTGCTAAAAACTTTAGGAAGTTTCATCTTCAATTCTTCCGTGGACCCTATGAGGCCCCTATGACTAACTACCTTTAACAGACGAGGAGACGGAGGCGTACAGGGTCAAGAAACTTGCCCAAGTCCACAGACCTGGTACATGGTGGGAGCAGACGTCGAATCCGCGCCCACTGACTCCAAGGTCCACGACCAATAAGTACTAGAGATATTGGAATCTGGGTTTGCATGGTATTACCACCGGGCCAGTCCCTGTGGGAAGCAGAGGGGGGAGGTCAGCCCGGAGAGCTCGAGCCTCCTGGCCAGAGTCCCAGCACCCAGACAGAGCTGATGACAGTGACACTGGGACAGAGAACCGCACCTGGGCGGAGCCACAGTGCCCCCAAGCTGGGTGTATTTTTGTGTGAACGAAGATCACGGCCAGAACTGAACAATGCAGAACGGCCTTAAAAATGTCTGCTCTCTCCCTTCGGCTTGGGACCAAAGGTCTGCAGTAGCAAAACTTCCTTCAGAACTACAAAGCCTAGCTTTTGGATGTTTTGTCTGTTAGGTTGTCCATTCATTCATTCTTTCGGCAGAGTCTGGTTTCTTTTGCATGTAAACCCCCAGTAAATTCGGGATCTATGCCTACCCCCCCATTCCTCTTTTGGGACACACGCCCCCATAGAGATGGAAGCTCATGGCTGGGTGTACAGAGCCTCTTACATAGCTGAGCTCCTGGGTGGGTGTATTTTTCTAAATTTTTGCAATCCTTTCTCCCTCACGAACATTCTTACCCAGGCTGACAGCCCTTCCATCCAGCACAAAGGTTGTGGGGGAAGAAGATTTATTAACTCTGCCATTAGCTCAGATGAAAAAGTAAGTGGGAAGTAAATTTACAGCAGACCCGGGCCTCCCAGCTGAATTAAAATGACCCGGGAGGTCATCCTCAGAAGCCCCCCTGGGGGCTTATGCAGACGCGGTCTAGGTTTGCAGCATGAGTGAGGGAGAGGCAGATTTACAACAGCCCAGAAACGCCAATACTGTAGATTATGGAGCGTCGTGGAGCCTCAGGAACAAGAGATGCTTTGAGTCCTGCTATATTAAATAAGCACAAAATAAGATTAATGGCATTATACTGAGCATTGCTCACTGGGCTTAATAAGAGAGCTGCTCAGTCATTTTTGAGAGGATGTTGGCTTGCATTTGAGGTGCCTGAGAACAAGAAGGAACACAGAGTTCATAGTGATGATGTCAGCCCTCATGCTAAAACCATCACAAGTGATGAAATCATTGACTGCCCTAAATTTGACCAAGTTCTCTCTCTCCTCCTCCTCCTCTCTCTTTTGATGCTTACCCCATCCTATGAAAGAGGTTACAATCTGATTTTTTCTCTTGTACGGTGTTATACTTCTCCACTTCCACTGACAGCCATTCACGTTGGTTGTAGAAATATCAGAAAATATATGAACGTAAAGAGGCTGTGAAAATAAGCAAAAGCCTCTCACAATTCACCCACAGTTCAATATTTGCCCCTAAAGTCTTTTTCTTCAGTCTTAAGTCTGTAAGGCTGAGAAAAGAATATATATTTCCTTTTTTAATATATTGTGAACATCCTTCCATGTCATTAATCTTCTACAACATCCTTTTTAAGGTCTGCATAGAATTCCATTTTGCAAGCATCCCACCGTTTTTATTAACATCCATCATTTGACACCATAGTCAAGGCTGCAATGACCACGTGTGTGGACCTCCCCGCGATCACTTCATCAGGTTAAATTCCTAGATGCGAATGGCTGGAAAGTACGACTCTGAGTGGAACGTACAAATCTGAGTACTGAGGACCCTCCAGACAGGGGCTCCTGCCTCCACTCCCACTGAAGGCATGCAGAGAGCCCTTTCCGGCAGCCTCCCTCCACCTGGAACCCCCACCTCCACCCCACCCATGCTCCATGTAAGAACACAGAGACCCAGAGCAATCCAGGGACGAGGTCAAGGTCACACAGCTACTCTGAGCTTGAATGTTAAGTTTCTAGATTCCAAGTCTGGAACTGTCTCTTTACAACAGGAACCCCAACTCTGTGTCCTTTTGTGTTCTCCCGGCACCTCAAGGGGAAGCGGACACCCTCTGGCCACATCCTTCGGTCTACCTGTCAACTCAGCCACAGCCAGGGGGAAATTCTGAGTCACATCCTGCCGTCACCGGGCACAGATATGCTCTGAGGTGACCTGAGTATGGACAGGGCCACAATGATACGTGATGGGCCCTGGGGGGCTGTGCTGCCCAGCTGCGACCAGGTTGGCAGCCGCTGGAGGACGTTAGAGCAGATGCTGCTGGCGGCCTGCCTGTCTCCCCCACACCCAGCGGGGGATGGGTACTGGTATATCAATGCTCGGTCCCCCGTCCTCGGGCCGAAGAGCCCTGAGGTGTGAACCCCACAGTTTCCTAGAGCAGCTCCATCGGGACCAAAGCCCCAGTTGCCTTTCCGGTTAAGTTGTCACTCATACATCCATTCTGCAGGACCTCTTCTCCCCGTCTTCACACGTCCTCCATCTTCTGACTTCCTGGGCTCACTTTCCATAAAAATACCTGCACCCAAGTCCTGGTCGGAGGCCTTCGTCTGGTCACTGCCCTACTAGGGCAGTCCCATTGCCTCTCCGTCGACATTCCTGTGTTAGTTAGAGTCTGCTAGACCGCTATAACAAATTAACCCCTAGATGCTTTCCTCAAATGCAGTACGAGTGTGTGCCTCTCATGCAACCGTCCAGGGCAGGCCTTCTGTGGTAAGTATTAGGGTTCAGCAGGAAGGGGGACCTGCTGTAGCCAGAATCTTTGCCCTGATGCTCTGTGACCCTCAGGAGATGCTGGTTGTCAACACTCCAGCAGCCTGGAAGAGAAGAAGGCAGGGGGCAGGGATGGCAGGCCCAGAGGGGCACCCATGACTTCCACTCCTGGTTCCTTTGACTGCTTTCCGGATGCAGCAGAGAGAACCTAGGCTGGTGGAAGACTGGAACCCCTAACTGGAAGAGCTCCTGGGCGGCCATGGACAGGCTCCCCTTCGTGACTGGGAGGGGTGGAAAAGCCATTCTGGGGAACAACTAGCCGTCTCTGCCACATCCCCTCAAATCCTCTCCAGAAACAAGAGTAAATAAAAAACCAAACTGCTCCTGTCGTGTAAGTTTCCACGTAAAACACACGACGTTATTGTACGACTTTTAAAAAGAAAATAACGGAGCATCTGGGTGGCTCAGTCAGCTGGGTCACCGACTCTTGGTTTCAGCTCAGGTTGTGATCTCAGGGTCGTGAGACCGAGCCCCGCGGTGGGCTCCCCGCGTAGTGTGGAGTCTGCTTCTCTCTCTCTCCCTCTGCCCTCCCCCTTTCTCTAAAGTGAATAAATGGATCTTTAACAAATTTTAGGCCAGCGGGGGATCAGACACCTGCTCGGGAGAGATGAGCTGCTGCGAGCCTCCCTGTCCCTGTCCCACGCCTGCTCCGTGCTTGTCACCACTGGCTTCCCCACACACTTCAACCACCAGCCCCCGGAAGAGACGGACGGGCCACCGGGAGCTGTGGCCCTCGCCGCCTTCCTGCAGGCCTTGGGGAAGGGGGTCTCCATGGTGGTTGACCTGAGAGCCTTGAGTTTATTCGAGAAGCTTATGGAAGAGGCTGTTGAGCAAGGTAAGAAGTGAAAGAAGGACAGTCTGTTTCCCCCAAATGGGCCTTTGGGGGCAGAGGATGTGGGAGGGAGGGGGGACCACTGTGTGTGCAGTTCCTGCCAGGCACCCAGCTCAGGGCCATGCACCGGACAGGGGGCGTTTTCCTTCCTGTTTGAAACCTCTCTGGTATCAGCAGCATTAGCCCCATTTTACAGATGAAGACGCTGAGTCTCTGAGATGGGCAGGCGAGTTCCCTGGGTGGGATTGGTGAGCTCAAGTTTGAACCTGGGTCCTGCAGGCTCTGGAGCCCAGGGTCCCACTGTGCACCTGCTCCCTTCCCTGTGTGACCTGCAGGGAACTCAGCAACCCAGGCCAGCCCTGGCCCCCACAGGTAGGAGGAGTCAAGAGCAGAGATGGCAGTGCCCCTCTCCGCGCCCCTGGTGGGCCAGCTGGGCAGCTGCCCAGGTTCTTGGAGCACACAGGTGCATGACCGCAGGGGACGCTGACGTGAGGCCGTGATGCTCCAGTCCCGGGTCAGGATCAGTCTGGGGGGCCCTGTGAGAGGACGCTCTTTAGCTCTCCTCTTTCTACAAGGGTTGTCGGGGCATCCGTGGAGAGCCTGCTGCTCTAACCTACTTCTCCCTGCCTGTCTCAGTGTCCAGAAAATGCGTTCTTTAGAAACACATTTTTCCATCTTAGCCTCTCAACGGGTTTCAACCCCGGTAAGGCATGCCCTATAGCACCGTGACATTGG